>NC_081381.1:43580516-43880516 GCF_030684315.1 Stegostoma tigrinum | reverse complement strand
GACTGTGGGAGGAAACCGAAGCACCCAGAGGAAACCCACGCAGACATGGGGAGAATGTGCAAACTCCACACCGACAGTCACCCCAGGGAACCCGGGTCCCTGACACCGTGAGGAAGCAGTGCTAATCACTGAGCCACCGTGCTGCCCTGAACAACGAAAGCACCATCCCTGGGCGGTCTTGAACGACCAACCTTTCGGCTGGCAGCCAAACGCACTGACCAGTTACATCACAGAAACTGGCGCAGTCATATAGAACTTCAGACGTTAACTGTCTCTCTTTTAGTATAGATGCTGCCAGAACTGCTGAGCTTCTCCAGCATTTTCTGCTTTTAGTTCCAATTTCCAATAAATGCAGTATTTTAGGAACAAAAACAAAGTTGCTGGAAAAGCTTAGCAGGCCTGGCAGCATCTGTGGAGGAGAAAGCAGAGTTAACGTTTCAGGTCCGGTGACCCTTTGTGAGAGGACCCGAAACGTTAATTCTGTTTTCTCCTCCACAGATGCTGCCAGACCTGCTGAGCTTTCCCAGCAACTTTGTTTTTGTTCCTGATTTACAGCGTCCGCAGTTCTTTCGGTTTTTATACTCAGTATTTTGCTGTGAATGTGGCGGCCGTCCACCTCAGCAGCCATGTCAAACTGGCCAGGCAAGGAGAATAGAACCAAGCGTCTGCCTTTGCCTGCAGCAGGGTGTATCTCAGCGTTCTGGGATGAGTCTTGGTGCATTCTAAGAGGCCATCTCAGAGTGACACTACTGGAAGACACACACACACACACACACACACACACACACACACACACACACACACACACACACACACACACACACATACACTCACACACACCCATACACTCACGCACATGCTAACACTTACACACGCTAACACACATCCCCATACACACCTACGCTAACACACATCCCCGTACACACACACACACACTCACGCTAACACACACACATGCTAACACACACACCTATGCTAACACACCTACGCTAACATACATCCTCATACACACACATACACGCTAACACACACACACACCAACACAGCTACTCTAACACACAAACACGCACACACCCTAACACACATACCTATGCCATCACACACACCTAAGCTAACACACGCACATGCTAACACACACACGCTAATGCACCTACGCGAACACACACACCTACACTAACATGCACACATATGCTAACACACACACGTACGCTAACACACACACATATGCTAACACACACACGCTAACACACGCGCACACACACTCACTCACTCTCTCTCTCTCTCTCTCTCTCTCTCTCTCTCTTCTCCACCTCTTTAGCAGCTGTTCCCTGCCCTGAGAGAGACTGGCATAATGGACAAGAAAAAAAATAAGATTAAAGGTTTTTCAAAAATTCTGGATGGTTTCGCTGATACTGACTCCCCTGATTTGCTAAGCCTGCAGAGGGGAATTTAAGTTGATGTTTTTTTTTAAAAATGTACTTGCTGCAAACAATTTGAACCAATGTGAATGTACGGAAGGTGAACCAGAGCGGTTCAGTCTTTTGACATTGGTTTTATTCAGACCTTTTCTGCCGCCAGCAATTCATCATCTGTCACAGAGTCAAAGTGAAACCTCTCCTGGGAAATGTACACACTTGTGTGGCAAAGAACAATGACTGCTGCTGTGAGGACCAGAGCAGTAGGTTAGGCTCTGAAAAGAAAAACAAAAAACCGTGGATGCTGGAAATCGGAAGCAAAAACAGAAATTGCTTGAAAAGTTCTGAAGAAGGGTCACTGGGCCTGAAACGTTAATCCTGCTTTCTCTGAAAATTGTTAAATTAGGATCAGAAGAGGACGATAGCTTTCTTTTCCTTCTGAGTATTACTGAAGCTATGTTTCTTCAAAGCATTTCATCTTGCTTATTCATGTGGATATTGCAGAAGAATATAAATTCAGGGGGGAAACTAACACTTAGACTGGCTGAGAGCAGGGCAGCACAGTGGCTCAGTGGTTAGCACTGCTGCCTGTCAGTGCCAGGATGCAGGGTTCAATCCCAGCCTTGGTCGACCATGGTCTGTGTGGAATTTGCACATTCTCCCTCTGTCTGTGTGGATTTCCTCTCAAAAAGTCCAAAGATGTGCAGGTTACGTGGATTGGCCGTGTTAAATTGCCTGTGGTGTGCAGTCTAGATGAATTAGCCTTGGGAAGTGAAGAGGATGGGGGTTAGGTCTGGCTGGAATGCGCTTTGGAGGTCAGTGTGGACTGCGTGGCTTGCTCCCATATGGTGGGGATTCTATGGGATCAGACTCTGAACCTGGTCAGCCAGCACATGGACTTTCATTTCTTTTCTTTTCTTGTTGAGTTCATGGTTTCAAACCTTATGTCTTCCTTCAGATCTAGCCATTCTAGCTGATAGTACAAGAAGCTTTTAAACCTGAAAATGTTGCGTATGTACAATTCTTCACGTTTTTCTTGCACCCAAGGAAATCTAGAAGCTTCAAAAAAATGGGGAGATAGTGATATTGTGCTAAAGACACTGAACTAGTGATTCACAGGCCCAGGCTAACCTTCTCAGGGCATGGGTTGAAATCCCACCACGGCTATTAGAACTTAAAATTGATTAAACCTCAAAAGCTTCTCATTAATGATGACCGTTGATTGTTGTAAAACAAAATCATCAGTGTCACGAATTTTTCTTGGGGAAGGAATCCTGCTGTTCTCACCCAGCCAGGCCTACATGTGACTCCAGGCTCTCAGTAATATGTTTGACTTTTAACTTCCCTCTGAAATGGCCGAGCAACCCGCACACATTGCCCAAGGGACTTCAACTTTCCAAATATTGACTGGGAACACTATAGTCCAAGTACTATAGATGGGTCAGTTTTTGTCCAGAGTGTGCAGGAAGGCTTCCTGACACAGTATGTAGATAGGCCAACAAGGGGCAAAGCCACATTAGATTTGGTACTAGGTAATGAGCCCGGCCAGGTGTTAGATTTGGAAGTAGGTGAGCACTTTGGTGATAGCAATCACAATTCTGTTATGTCTACTTTAGTGATGAAAGGGATAGGTGTATACCACTGGGCAAGAGTTGTAGCTGGGGGAAAGGCAATTACAATGAGATTAGGCAAGATTTAGGGAGCATAGGATGGGGAAGGAAACTGCAGGGGATGGGCACATTAGAAACGTGGAGCTTATTCAAGGAGAAGCTCCTGTGTGTCCCAGATAAATATGTACCTGTCAGGCAGGGAGGAAGCTGTAGAGTGCGGGAGCCGTGGTTTACGAAGGAGGTGGAATCTCTGGTTAAGAGGAAGAAGAAGGCTTATGTTAGGATGAGATGTGAAGGCTCAGTTAGGGCACTTGAGGGCTACGAGGTAGCCAGGAAAGACCTAAAGAGAGAGCTCAGAAGAGCCAGGAGGAGACGTGAGAAGTTGTTGGCAGATAGGATCAAGGTAAACCGTAAGGCTTTCTATAGGTATTTAAGGAATAAAAGAATGACGAAAGTAAGATTAGGCCCAATCAAGGATAGCAGTGGGAAGTTGTGTGTGGAGTCAGATGAGATAGGGGAAGCGCTAAATGAATATTTTTCGACAGTATTCACTTGAGAAAACGACAATGTTGTCGAGGAGAATACTGAGATACAGGCTAGTAGACTAGGTGGGATTGAGGTTCACAAGGAAGAGGTATTAGAAATCCTTCAGAGGGTGACGTTAGATAAGGCCCCTGGGCTGGATGGAATTTGTCCCAGGATCCTCTGCGAAGCCAGGGAGGAGATTGCCGAGCCTTTGGCATTGATCTTTAACTCGTCATTGTCTACAGGAATAGTGCCAGATGACTGGAGGATAGCGCATGTGGTTCCCCTGTTCAAGAAGGGGAGTAGAGACAACCCTGGTAATTATAGACCAGGGAGCCTTACCTCAGTTGTTGGTAAAGTGTTGGAAAAGGTTATAAGGGATAGAATTTATAATCATCTAGAAAAGAATAAATTGATTAGGGATAGTCAGCACGGTTTTGTGAAGGGAAGGTTGTGCCTCACAAACCTTATTGAGTTCTTTGAGAAGGTGACCAAACAGGTGGATGAGAGTAAACCGGTTGATGTGGTGTATATGGATTTCAGCAAGGCGTTCGATAAGGTTCCCCACAATAGGCTATTGTACAAAATGCGGAGGAATGGGATTGTGGGAGATGTAGCAGTTTGGATCAGAAATTGGCTTGCTGAAAGAAGATAGAGGGTGGTAGTTGATGGGAAATGTTCATCCTGGAGGCCAGTTACTAGTGGTGTACCGCAAGGGTCAGTGTTGGGTCAACTGCTGTTTGTCATTTTTATAAATGACCTGGATGAGGGCGTAGAAGGATGGGTTAGTAAATTTGCAGACGACACTAAGGTCAGTGGAGTTGTGGATAGTGACGAAGGATGCTGTTGGTTGCAGGGAGACATAGATAAGCTGCAGAGCTGGGCTGAGAGGTGGCAAATGGAGTTTAATGCAGACAAGTGTGAGGTGATGCACTTTGGTAGGAGTAACCGGAAGGCAAAGTACAGGGCTAATGGTAAGATTTTTAGCAGTGTAGATGAGCAGAGAGATCTCGGTGTCCATGTAAGATCCTTGAAAGTTGCCACCCAGGTTGACAGGGCTGTAAGAAGGCATACAGTGTTTTAGCTTTTATTAATAGAGGGACCGAGTTCTGGAACCAAGAGGTTGTGGTGAAGCTGTACAAAACTCTGGTGCGGCCGCACTTGGAGTATTGTGTACAGTTCTGGTCACCGCATTATAAGAAGGATGTAGAAGCTTTGGAAAGGGTGCAGAGGAGATTTACTAGGATGTTGCTTGGTATGGAGGAAAGGTCTTACGAGGAAAGGCTGCGGGACTTGAGGCTGTTTTCATTAGAGAGAAGAAGGTTGAGAGGTGACCTAACTGAAACATTTAAAATAATCAGAGGGTTAGATAGGGTGGATAGGGAGAGCCTTTTTCCTAGGATGGTGACGGCGAGCACGAGGGGGCATAGCTTTAAATTGAGGGGTGAAAGATATAGGACAGATGTCAGAGGTAGTTTCTTTACTCAGAGAGTAGAAAGGGAATGGAACGCTTTTCCTGCAACGGTAGTAGATTTGCCAACTTTAGGTACATTTAAGTCGTCATTGGATAAGCATATGGACATACATGGAATAGTGTAGGTTAGATGGGCTTGAGATCGGTATGACAGGTTGGCACAACATCGAGGGCTGAAGGGCTTGTACTGTGCTGTAATGTTCTATGTTCTAAGGGATGAGCAACAAGCACTGGTCTGTCCAGTGAGGCCCACATTCCATGACAGGATGTGAAAAACAAGCCCCCATCGCCAATTACTTATTCTTCGCTTTCTGCCCTTTCCTGTTGGGGATTCAGTTTAGCTCAGTTGGCTGGTCAGTTGGTTCACAAAGTGGTGTGATAACAGCAGTGCAGGCTCAATCCCCCGCGTCGACTGACGTTACAATGAAGGGGCTCTCCTTCTCAAACTCTCTCGTCTCCTGAGGTGTGGTGGCCCTCAGGTAAAGCCACCAGCAGTCATCTCTCTGTAATGAGATAACAGCTTTAATGGCCTGGCACCACCACAGCAACTTTCCTGTCCTGTTGGTACTGATTTCAGAAAGAGTTTGCACATTGAAGCACCCATTCGCAGCTGTAACTTTTCAGCAACACTAGTGTCTCAAATAAAAGCAAAATCCTGCAGGCACTGGAGACACTCAGCAAGTCTGGCAGCATCTGTCAAGAGAGAGAAGCAGATTTAACATTTCAAGTCTAATATGATTTTTCTTTAAGACTGGCTCAGTTCCTGCAGCAGTTTCTGATTTTATTTCAGTATGACCTTTCAGTCCTAAACTATTTTGTACCAGTCCTGTCCTCATCATATCTGGGGGGTGGTATTGTTGGGGGGGCGGGGAATGTGTTGGGGGGACGCGTGGAGGAGGTTGAAAAGGAGAGGGAACTCGGATTTGCAGTCCAAAGTGCTTCCCCAGCGCTGCCCCACTGAGATTGGCAAAATATATTTGAATGAAGAACTCAACCTCAGCAGCAATTCCAAAATATCTGATTTTTGTTTTTGCAGCATTCAAATCAATGCGATCCATCTCACTTTGAAACAATATTTTCCATTAGCCGATCGGACTACAACATTGACTGCAGTGTGCCCTGATTTACAACTACAGTGCAAGTTACTCTAGGATTCTGATGTTGGCTCTGTGTGATAGGACAGGGTGTCTAGAGAATAGATCACTGCTAGAGCAATAATGCTGGAAGAAAAGTTTCTGCTTGGGTATGCTGGATTACTAAAGCTGATGCTGATCTACTTTAGTGTCACAAGTTCAATCCTTACATAGTAAGAGTTTAAGTAGCCTCAAGCCAGACCCTAATGCACGTAGATTGTGCCCCAAGGTGCTTGTAATGCACTGGGTGGGAAATTGGGATCTAATTTAAGAAAGGCCCGAAGCCAGTCAGGTAATTGTTTTGATGGGGGGGCCACTACATGTAGTTTTGGGGCTGACAGCACTTGGTGCTGGCAGAGAACTGTAGGTTACCTGCTGTAACCTTGCCCTCTGTTATACAACCTGTCTGCTTCATCCTCCCTAAATAATAAAGTGTGATGCTGGATGAACACGGCAGGCCCAGCAGCATCTCAGGAGCACAAAAGCTGACATTTCGGGCCTAGACCCTTCATCAGAGAGGGGGATGGGGAGAGGGTTCTGGAATAAATAGGGAGAGAGGGGGAGGCGGACCGAAGATGGAGAGAAAAGAAGATAGGTAGAGAGGAGAGTATAGGTGGGGAGGTAGGGAGGGGGTAGGTCAGTCCAGGGAAGACGGACAGCTCAAGGAGGTGGGATGAGGTTAGTAGGTAGGAAATGGAGGTGCGGCTTGGGGTGGGAGGAAGGGATGGGTGAGAGGAAGAACAGGTTAGGGAGGCAGAGACAGGCTGGGCTGGTTTTGGGATGCAGTGGGTGGAGGGGAAGAGCTGGGCTGGTTGTGTGATGCAGTGGGGGGAGGGGACAAACTGGGCTGGTTTTGGGATGCGGTGGGGGAAGGGGAGATTTTGAAACTGGTGAAGCCCACATTGATACCATTGGGCTGCAGTTCCTGCAACCTTCGGGTGGCATCATTGTGGCACTGCAGGAGGCCCATGATGGACATGTCATCGAAAGAATGGGAGGGGGAGTTGAAATGGTTCACGACTGGGAGGTGCAGTTGTTTATTGCGAACTGAGCAGAGGTGTTCTGCAAAGCGGTCCCCAAGTCTCCGCATGGTTTCCCCAATGTAGAGGAAGCCACACCGGGTACAATGGATACAGTATGCCACATTGGCAAATGTGCAGGTGAACCTCTGCTTAATATGCAAAGTCATCTTGGGGCCTGGGATAGGGGTGAGGGAGGAGGTGTGGGGGCAAGTGTAGCATTTCTTTAGATGACATGTCCATCATGGGCCTCCTGGAGGGCCACAATGATGCCACCCGAAGGTTGCAGGAACAGCAACACATATTCCGCTTGGGAACCCTGCAGCCCAATGGTATCAATGTGGACTTCACAAGCTTCAAAATCTCCCCTTCCCCCACCACATCCCAAAACCAGTCCAGTTCGTCCCCTCCCCCCACTGCATCACACAACCAGCCCAACCTGTCTCTGCCTCCCTAACCTGTTCTTCCTCTCACCCATCCCTTCCTCCCACCCCAAGCCGCACCTCCATTTCCTACCTACTAACCTCATCCCACCTCCTTGACCTGTCCATCTTCCCTGGACTGACCTATCCCCTCCCTACCTCCTCACCTATACTCTCCTCTCCACCTATCTTCTTTTCTCTCCATCTTCGGTCCGCTCCCCCTCTCTCCCTATTTATTCCAGTTCCCTCACCCCATCCCCCTTTCTGATGAAGGGTCTAGGCCCGAAACATCAGCTTTTGTGTCCCTGAGATGCTGCTTGGCCTGCTGTGTTCATCCAGCATCACACTTTATTATCTTGGATTCTCCAGCATCTGCAGTTCCCATTGTCTCTCCTTCATCCTCCCATTGGCTTCATCCTAACTACAAAGTGTTTTTGCATATTGTCAGTTTGATCAAACCACCCATGCTCTCTGGGTAAAGGTAAATTATGAGCATAATTTCTTGTTGAGTCAATTACAGGTGGTAGAATTCCAACAGTTTTTGTTTGGCTTTGAAAGGGTGAAACTGGATTGACTCTGGTATCAAAGAACAGAAGCATTGGGAACTCCAGTACAGTCTCGGGGAGAAGCAGAGTCTGACTGGGACCATAGCCGGGAGGAAATGGTTCAACCCGTGTCAGTCCCAGGGCAGGAGCCAGCAATTAGATTCTGACAGACACACTCTGTCTCTCTCTCTCTCTCTCGCTCTCTCTTAGACATTCTCTCTCTCTCTCTGTCTCTGTCTGTCTGTCTCTCTCTCTCTCTCTCTCTCTCTCTCTCTCTGTCTGTCTCTCTCTCTGTCTCTTTCCATCTCTCTCTCCCTCCCTCCCCCCCCTCTCTCATTCTCTCTCTCTCATTCTTTCTCTCTCTCATTCTCTCTCCCTCTCTGTCTCTCTGTGTTCATCTTCTTGACCTGCTGTAACCTTGCCCTCTGATTATGTCTCCCCTCCTCTAGACATGTGACACTCGATGGAAGACATGTGTCAGTGACACAGATGGTACCCTCGGGTTTTCGCTCGGAGCTCTGTTTGTCAAAGCGACGTTTGCAGAGGACAGCAAGCAAATCGTAAGTTGAGAGCAGCTCATTCTCATCACCAAGAACCTGAGGACTATTCTGAGTCTAGATTTAATTTAGAGCTTATTTTTCATATAAAGCTGTGGTCACAATAATAACGAGGAAACTGTTAACAGAGCATTTGCCAACGTTGACAGCATAAATTACCGTTGGTTCATCATGCTTCTCCCTCCATCTGAGTGCATGTGCAAGCCAGTCCCTCAAATTCCTCCAGCTGCACCCTCTGCTCAGTTGTATCATCCACTAGAAATAGAAACCTTTACAAAGTCGCAGCAGAGCCATTTAATCATTCCCTCAAATCCCACTTTAAAAGCACAGAGAATGTCGGAGAAACTCAGCAAGTCTGGCCGAATCTGTGGAGAGGAAGAATTAACATTTCTAGTCACATGACTCTTGAAGAAGTCATTCTAGACTCATACTAGACTCGAAATATTAACTCTGTTTCCCTCTCCTGTCAGACCCGCTGAGTTTCTCCAGCATTTCTGTGTTTGAGATTTCTGTCTGACTAGAGCTATCGGGGTGTTCTGTGGAAGGTTAGTTTTTAGAATGGGGCCTGGGAGAAAGGCCACTCACCTTCAGCTGGTGTCATCACTAGGCTCATACAAAGCAGAGCTTTCCCTTGAGCAGAGCTGACCCCTTCCCTGAGCTCTATGCTAAAGGAGTGTGTACTGTAGATCTCACTGCCCTATGTACTTCAATCATCAAAGACTTGCTGAAGAGAGGTTTATTCAGTGCAGTCTGAGACAAGTTCATCTTGTTGGCAGAATTAAACTGACATGATCAAATACATTGGAGCTATTTCATTTTACCAAGACTTTGAAGAGGAATTACGGTATATGTGGCAACAAAACCCCACTCCTTAAGTTGTATTTCAACATTTACTTTGTTTATCACTTCACCCTTTAAATAGATAGTGAACGCTTCTCGCAATTCTCAGGCATTTTACACACTAATTGTAATAGGTTCAAAAGACAGTGGGACACAGACATGACTTGACAGGGTAGACACTGAGAGGTTGTTTTCCCCTTGGCAGAGGAATCACAAACGCAGGGCCCCTTGGATCATTTGGATCTGAGATGACAAGAAATGTGTTCGTCCAAAGCCTTTGGAATTCTCTACTGCAGACACTTTATTGTTAAATAAATACATTCAAGACTGAGACAGACAGTGCTTTGGTCTCTGATGTGTCAGGGGTATAGGGTGCATGTGGAAAGTGGAGTTTTGGCCAAAAACCAGCCTCAGTTTATTGGATACCAGAGCCAGCCTTGATTCGTATATACTACATTCTACTTCTGCAAAGTGACAAAGTTGCTTTGTAAAACTCTGGGAGAGATGTTGAAGAAGTTGTGGTAAGTTATTGCAGCGATTAGCATTCAAAAACAAGCACTGTGCACTGAAGGGAAGGGAGTGGGTGCTTGTGGATGTGGTGCTAATCAAGCTGCTGCTTTGTCCTGGATGGTGTCAAGCTTCCTGAGTGTTGTTGGAGCTGCACCCATCCAGAGAATATTCCATCACACTCCTGACTTGTTGATGGTGAACAGACTTTTGGGGAGTTGTTCTTTGCAGAATGCATCACATTTGATTAGGCTACAGAAGGGGTGACATAGTGGCTAGCACCAATGCCTCGCAGTGCCCAGGACCCAGGTTTGATTCCACCCTCTGGCAAATGCCTGTGAGGAGTTTGCATGTTCTCCTTGTGTGTGCATGGGATTCCTCCCACAGTCCAAAGAGGTGCAGGTTAAGTGGATTGGCCGTGCTAAATTACCCATAGTGCACAGGGATGTGTAGGATAGGAGCCTCAGCCACGATAAATGTGAGGTCACCAGGATAGGGTGTAGGAGTGGTTTGGGTGGGATGCACTTTAGAGGATCAGTGCGAACTTGATGGACAGAATGGTCTCTATCTGCACTGCAGGGATTCTGTGATGATTCCATAACCCATTCAGCTGTAGTCAGAAAGGAGAGAGGCGAGTTTAAGAACAAAAGTAGATGTTTAGAAAGTATTTTACTTGGACATGGACCACTTCCTCCTCAGCGCTCAGTGTCAGCAAGCCCTTCAAACCCTTAATACAAGGCAACACGGCAGCCATGTTAATCCTGTACTTTGTAGCGTTGTCATTATCTCCTGTGTGGGACAGAGCAATGGATTGAATCCTGGTCTTGTTCCTCAGGCAGAAGAGATGATTTCAGAAATTAAAGCTGCATTCGAGGAGAGTCTGAAGCAAACCAAGTGGATGGATGACCAGACCAAACAATCCGCAAAGGAAAAGGTAATGCTACTTCAGAGAGCCACAGCATAACCATGTGGAATAGCGCGAGAGGCCACAGGCAGGATGGAGCCAAGAGGGCAGATTACTGTTGCCAACCGTCTGTGACTAAAGAAAACAGGTTCCAAAGGAATGTTAAGAAATTTGCATTGATATATCATTTTTGAGGGTGATGGTGATGTACTCCAGTTCCTATGGTGCTCACCAGTCTCAATGGCGTGCCAGTGGGCACCATCTGTCCAGGCCACCAGGGAGGCACAGGCAAACAGGAAAAGCCTCTTCAAGTTTGTTTGTAGGAAACTAATTAAACAAATTAATTGGTGACAACCTCTTAAAAGGGCACTGTAACAAGATTCGACCTTGGGGGAACATTAAATGTTATTGAAAGTTTAAAAAGCCTATTGAGATATGTTATAACACTCCTCCAGGGCAGCCAGGACTTGAACTCAGACTTTCCAGCCCAGAGGCAGAGATACTGCCACTGCAGCACACAAGCCTGAAAAGTCTCAGCAGATGATTACTCGAGCAGATATAATGAACACGCTCCACGCATACCATCATCTACACAGTTAACAGCTGAGGAGCCCCATCTGTACCTCAACCATTGATTCATAGGCTCAACCTGACTTTGTGCAAGCAAGCTCCTTCAGTACCAGTGAGAGGGTCCCCCCCCCCCGCCCCGCCAATCCAGGGGAGCAATGGTTCTGGTTCATATGATAACGCTGCTATCAGCTGTTTGCAGAATGCCGTATTCAGCACCACTCCTTGTTTCACATTGTGCTTTTGTCTCGCATTAGGCTGATTCAATCTACGACATGATCGGCTATCCAAAGTTCATCATGGATCCTAAGGAGCTGGATAAACTCTTCAGTGATGTAAGTCAATGCTTTAGGATGACAGGAGAAACAGAGCGAGGGGCACTGAGTTAGCTGGCAAGCAAACAAATAAGGAGGGAAGTTTGAGCAGTATTAATGTTGCAAGTTGCTCCCAGATAAACAATGCTGTGCTGTTCAACTATTTGGACAAAATCTCCCAGAGCATAACAGTGATACACATGCAGTGAGGCAGAAGTACAGATTATTTATGTACTCTCGTATCTGTCTTTATCACTATGAGGCATCTACTACATCTAAACCCAAGGTTGCACTACCATTCGATTAGGTCGTGGCAGGATTTATTGATCCATCTCATTTGATCCCAGCAGTAATGTCCAAAAGCCGTCCATCTCTGTCCTGAATATATACCAAGCAGCTGAGTTTCCATGGAGCAGAGAATTCCAAAGATCAGAGCCCTCTGAATGTAGTGTAGCCGTGCCTCCACACCACGGTAGTGATGGATTACTCTGAGACTGTAACCTTGCATTCTGACCTCTGCAGCAAGGGGGAGCACTCCTCATGCTTCTGCCCTGCCTGTCTGGCCAGCACTCTGTGAATGTTGAGTGACCGTCACCCAAACCATGCAGATATCTGTGTTGCAAGGTCAGACAGTCTGCAAAATGTGTGGCCAACTGATGATTAAAGGGCAGCACGGGCTGTAAGCATTGCTGGAACTGTGTAATGAAGCTGAGGGTTTTATTGCACGCCTGACACCCAACACCCAGGCACGGACCTTATTTTCACACACACAAACTTTGGTGAAATAGGCAGCTTTACCAGACCAGGCCTGGTGGAATTTGGACTGGTGCCTGTCCTTCTGTTTGGATTTCTACTTGTGATACTCATTAGAGAGGCCTGGACTCGAGCGCCAGTCCCAGCCCAACATGAAGTGAAGGCCCATAAGACAGACTGGCCTCCTCTTTCTCCTGGGCTTCACTCAATACGAGTAGAGAGTCAGGAAGCAGAACAACTCTCCTCTGAAACAGCAATGACACACACAGCAGCTTCCTGGTTTTGACCATGCCCTGTGGTTACAGGTGGCATGTTGTCACGAAGTTCAGTTCCCCCAGGCACTACCCTCTGCTGTGGGTCTGGTTCAGGTTCATGTCGCTGTCCTCACCCCTCAGCGAAGAGGGGCTCTCCTGCTCGGTGAGATGTCAGCAGCTTATGCGTTCCAGATTACTGGAATGTTTCCTATCTGGAAATTACCTTTGATGCCTTTTACCCATCGTGCCCTCCCCTCTCTGCCTGGCCGTCCCCCACCTGCTTTTGGAGAAAATGGCCGTCCTCTTCCATGAACCCATAGACTGGGACGTCCCTGGCAGGAGAAAGGGCCCATCTTCCTTACCTTTGATCCTTGCCTGCTTTTCCCTGATACACAAAGGTGAAAAAGTAGGGCAGGGGCTTGTTAAACTGGGATGGGCTTGTTACTAACTGGCACAGCACAGGGCTTCCACTTAAGGAAGGATATACTGATGTAGAAGGAGTGCAGCAGAGGCTCACAAAGCTGACACTGGGGATAGCAGGACTGTCCCATGAGGAGAGATTGGTTCGACTGGACAGACTGTACTCACTAGAGTTTAGAAGAATGAAAGGGGATTGGATTGAAACATATATAATTCTGATAGGGTTATACAGATGTTTTCCCTGGTTGGGGGAGTCTGGAAACAGGGGATACAGCCTCAGAATGTGGGATGGGTCATTTAGGACTGAGATGAAGAAAAGTGTTTTCACCTGAAGCCTGTGGAATTCTCTACCTCAGAAGGCTGGGGCGGCCAAGTCACTGAATATCTTTAAGAAAGAGACTGATACATGTTTAGATTTTAAAAGAGGTATAGAGAGAATGTGGGAATATGGCATCGAGATGCAAAATCAGCCAGGATCATGTTGGGTGGTGCAGCAGGTTTGATCAGCTGAATGGGTGTACGCCCGCTTCTAGTTCCTGTGTTTCTACATCTGTCTCATTGAACAGACATCCATGAAACTGAGCCCCTCTGACCAATCCCAAGCCCCCATTTACTGCTGTACCTCACATGTCGATGATGCTTCAGAGCTTCCTGTTATCGCAAGCTTTGAAATTACGTCCTCCTTGTCAAAGTTCAGATTGTCAATCTGTATGATTAGATCCAGTGTATCCCCACTGCCTCCCCCCTGCTTCGCAAACGTTAGAGGGTGAGGTGAAATCTGATTGGAATATTTAAAAGGAAAAGAGATTGGAAAGGGTAGATGGAGTTGGGCGGGGTGGGGGAGAAAAGGTACAGTATTGTGGGGATGGGAGGGGGCGAAGATATTTAATGAGCAAGCTGTTCAGAGATGCTTTTGCACAGCAGACCAGGTTGGAGATGGTCCCGGGCCTCCTGGCTCAGAGGTAGGGGCACTACCACCGAACCACAAGTGCCCCCAGTTTTGGATAAATTGTTGGTTATATTCCAAAGTTATTGTTCTTCCATCTCAATGCTGATGAGTGGAAGACAAGAAATTTCCACTTCTTATCTCCTTGCAGTAATGTTTAAGTTTTGGGAGGGGTGCAACATTAGCGTTTAAGGAGTTGAGTGAGCGAACATGTAGGGGTTTTGGAAAAGTGAGATACTCATCACAAAAAGGCTGTGATTCCAGTTGGAGCTCTCGATGGGGACCAATAGATTCTGTGGATGAAGAGATGGCAGATCCAGCCTTTGAGTGGATTGAAAAGCAGTCAGTGGGAAGTAATCCAGCAATCTCTCCGTCTGGGATGGAAAGGGATGTCGGCTCCCTCACAAAGAATTGTTTCGAGAGGAGTTGAGTACTTGCTGAGTGAGTATTGTTTGTTTTCACACAGTACCAAGTGGTTCCTGACCTCTACTTCCAGAACGTTCTCCAGTTCTATAACTTCTCTGCTCGAGTAACAGCTGATCAACTGCGGAAGCCTCCCAATAAGGATCAGTGAGTAATCCACAGCTCTCCAAAGGTTCTCTGCCCAATCCCATAGCCTGCTGTGCTGTCACAGCATCATACAGTATGGAAACAGGCCCTTTGACCCAACCTGTCCATGTTGGCATGGCTAGGTTTTACTGGAAGCAGCCACCCGTGCCTGAGGGGGTCATCAGTCTGTGAGGGCTGGCTCATTACTAAGTACAAGGGTGGGGCCATCCAGTTTAACCTGCAGTTGAATGCAGTGTCCAGCAGGGATCACTGGTTAGTGATTGTATAGGTGGTGTGGTTACCCTGACATCAATCTGAGGTTGTGGGAGGCTGGTCATGGTACAGGTGCCCTGCCCACGTACAGTCTTCCCTCACTGCCCGCACCACCTCTGAATATTGTACAAACCCCTTACAGCTAAGCGAAGGTTAGAATTCAAATTTGACCTCCCTCATGAAGGTTCGAGCCTCACAACAGAACTCCCATTGCTTGCTAGATAACAAGGTGTGGAGCTGGATGGACACAGCAGGCCAAGCAGCATCTTGGAAAGCGGACGTTTTGGGCCTAGACCTGAAGGGTTTCTCCAGCATCTGTAGTTCCTATTATCTCCTCAGTGCTTGCTATCTGTTCTGTACCATCGACAGTAAATCTTGCTGTTTGGAGAGTGAACAAAATTGCTTCCAATGGGCAGTGTCCTCAGGTCAAGTTGGAGATCGGTGGTTAGTGCTGAGGGAGTGCTGCACTGTGCTATAGAGGTGCTATGTTTTAGATTTGACAATAAAACAAGACCCTGTTTCCTCTCTCAGGTAGATGTAAAAGACCAAAGGTGGGGGGGGGGGTGGGGGGGCAAAGGAGTTTACATGCAGCAACCTGATGAATATTCAATCCCTCAATCAGTGCCACTAAAAAATACAATATCCCAGTTAGCAGGATCCTAATGTGCACAAATTAGATATCACATTATAATCATAAGGGACTTTATTTCAAAAAGTACTTAGTTGTCTGTAAGCACTCGGGGACATTCTGCATATTCGAAAGGTGCTATTTAAATTCAGCAACCTTGCCTTGGAGTAAATGTTACTGGCTGAATCTACCCTGAACTAGAGAAATCTGTACTTGGGCAGGCTGTTGATGGGGACCTGGGTTTAACAGTTAGGACAGGTTATGCAAGGAGGTCCTTACTCAGACTAAGTCAACAGAACCTGCTGTTTTTTAGTCTGCGATAACACTGCGTGGAGCTGGATGAACACAGCAGGCCAGGCAGCCTCAGAGGTGCAGGAAAGTTGACATTTCGGGTCGGCACTCTTCTTCAGAAGTGACCCGAAACGTCAGCTTTCCTGCTCCTCTGATGCTGCCTGGCCTGCTGTGTTCCTCCAGCTCCACACAGTGTTATCTCTGACTCCAGCATCTGCAGTTCCTACTATCTCTGAGCCTTTTACCCTGTGCTAGCTGCTCCCTCTAGTGGCTGCACAAAATCAATGCAAACAGCAGCTGAGGTCTGTGTTAAACAGTTTCAGTCCTCACCAGTTTGACATCCAACTCTGCCACCTTTCCTCAGACATATTCTGTAACCAGGAGCTTACACCCAGAAAAGGCATTTCTTTACAGTACAGACTCGTTCTGCATTTCTCGTGCTGATGTTGAAGTCAAGTTTCCCGTGATATTTTAGAAAGAGGTGTGGCTTCAACTTGTATTCATCAGGACAGGGATGCAAGAAAACTGACACCAGAAAGGAACCAACAATTTGTACAGCATGAGGGAAAGGAGCAAACTGATTGGACTAGGGTTAACGTGGAGAATCATGGATAAATTGTTGGTTATATTCCAAAATTATTGTTCTTGCATCTCAATGCTGATGAGTGGAAGACAAGAAATTTCTGCTTCTTATCTCCTTGCAGTAATGTTTAAGTTCTGTACTACTGAGTGATTATTTGATATTAATTGTGGCATTTGCCCCAACAGGTGGAGCATGACCCCTCCCACAGTTAATGCTTACTACTCCCCGACAAAGAATGAGATTGTATTCCCAGCTGGAATTCTGCAGGCTCCATTCTACACCAGGGATTACCCAAAGTAAGTCATTACATCAAGTGTGTTACAGTGATAATTGGCTCGCCCACAGACTCACTGACCCATTTGTTGAGGTGGAAATGAATAGATCCATTTAACGAGAAGCTGTAATATGAGGGAGGAAAGGGTAGATGGCTGTGTCGAGAGGGTGAGGGGAAATGTGTCGAAGGAGGCTTCATGTGGAGCACACTCATTGACAATGGACTGACCTGTCTGTGCTGCATACCTGATACAATATGATATAAATTCAGGTCCCTAGCGAGAGGAGGAAAATTCAAAGATGAACCACGTGCCCGGCCAAATCAAAAAACAGGATCCAGACATCTGAAGTAAGATCACCAGACTCAAAACATTAACTCTGATTTTTCTTCACAGATCCTGCCAAACCTGCTGAGTTTTTCCAACAACTTCTGTTTTAGGATCCTGTGTGGCCTGGTTGTGGAATAAAGGAACAGAGCTCCGATACTGAGCCTGTGCAATGTTCTCGTGAATTCCCTCAATAGACAGTGTCATCCTGGTGAAGACCCAACCCCAGGGCTGAGAGAATCTGTTCAAGGCAGTCCCCTCTGTTTTATGGGGCTGGGTCCCACACTATGATTGTCAAAGGGAAGGGTTAACAACTGGGAACTGAGCTTCAAACACCTTGTGAGCTTTGTTTTCCTAAAGTCTCATGATAAATGACGGTTTCTGGTGAAGAAGTCACATCGAATGAATTTGCTGACTAAAAGGGATGAAATTGAAGATGGGCTGGTTCGCTGTACATGCATTAGGTGGGCCCATCAAACCCAGGCCTCCATCTCTTCAATGTATGACTGCAACTCTGATAAATCATTGCATTTAGACCAGCAATTGCTGTAAATGTGGAGCATTTATGTGGAACTAATTAAAACAAAGTCACAGGAAACAGAGGAATTGACTGCTTTCAAAAAGCTGACATGACTGTAAAGTCAGTCCCCAAGAGGACAGAAAGTACAGAGGCTTGCAATTTAAATAGAGAACTCTCTCTGGACATCAAACGGGGCCTCTATTCAGGTTCCATTCCCAAGTTGGAAAGGTGCCCTGGGACATAACTGTCCCCAGAGACCTCAGTGAAAAGGCACATGGGATTTCAGCCAAAACTCATTGAAATCACAGGCAGGGCTGAGAGGCTGCAGTCTTTATTACCAGGGTTTGCCAGCTCCTCAGGACAGGCAGCGTACTCTCCAAGCCAATATTCCTTTATAAAGGAGGGACCATTGGTCACTGCTGGGTCCCTTTGTCTGGCTTCCCCTTGCGCAAGTAGACATTTACTGAACTGAAGGAGACTATTTACCCCTCTTGTCTGTACTAGCTGAAAAATAGCTGTGCAACTTAATCTCATCTGCTTCGTCCACAGCCCTACAGATTACAGCTTTTGGAGTGTTTTCCTGCATCTGCCTAAATCAGAACCCATCCTACACAACTATAGGAGAAAGTTTAACTTGCACAGGCTATTTTAACAACAACCCATGAGTTGTTTGACTTTGGACATTGAAGGTGCCCGTGTTTAGTTTTGAAAAATGCACTCTTCAGGTTCATGATTTTGTTCTAATCAACAACCTATCTTTGTTCAACAAAAAGTTTGAATTGGATCCTTCCATTCACAAGAACATTTGGTGAATCCTGGACCTGCTTTGAATCCAAAAGCCACACAGGCCCAGATGCGATGAACTTGCTATTACTGGGCGTACTGATCTACTTGGCAAGAACTTTCCTCCAATTCTGAAATGGCAAGATTTTTTTCTTGGTGTTAACTGAAATTGTTTAGACCACTTACTTAACTCACTTTTTGTTTAATGCTGTCAGGGTCTCTTAATGCCCATCCTTCTTGCTGTCCTTTTTGAATTGTGGTGGAAATGTCTAAGTTATCAGGTGTGAGGATTCTGAGGATGAGGATTCTGCCAATGCTGGTAAAGCTGTAACTGTGATTGTTGGGATTGTGTATGAACTCTGTGGGGATAAATATCTGAGCTCCCACTCTGGGTGTTCTTCGGTAGCCAGAAAACTTGCTTCCATGTGGATGTTTACAAACAGTCCATAAGCCAGGGCTGTGTCAGTGACATTGGGCAATGAGTGCAACAGCTAACAAGACTGGAACAACTAATGAGACTTATTTCTCTATTATTAGGGCTCTAAATTTTGGAGGAATTGGAGTGGTTATGGGCCATGAGCTAACACATGCGTTTGATGATCAAGGTATGGAGATTTTAAACTTGAGTTTTGCATTGTGTCAGGATCTCTCGCAGTTTGAAGTGTTGTTGGAGGAACTGATGCCAACTCATAAAAATCAAAAGAACTGCGGACGCTGTAAATCAGGAACAAAAACAAAGTTGCTGGAAAAGCTCAGCAGGCCTGGCAGCATCTATGGAGGAGAAAACAGAGTTAACGTTTCGGGTCCTCTGGCAAAGGGTCACCAGACCCGAAATGTTAACTCTGTTTTCTCCTCCACAGATGCTGCCAGGCCTGCTGAGCTTTTCCAGCAACTTTGTTTTTGATACCAACGCATGTTAGTTACAGAAAGATTTCCATATTCCTGAGCATCATAGATCTGGCGGTGGGGGAGTGGGGGCGGGAGGGGGAGTGGGGTGGAAGCTGACGTCTTAGGCCCAAATAGCAGAGTTTGCCTGGTAGGGGAGTCCAGAACTAGGGGCCTAACTTACAAATTGGATCTTCTCTGATGTCAGGAAGTATCTCTCCATACTAGGAATCAGGGAAACCCAGTTCTTCTGTACCTTTTCCTCCTCCTGCCCCTACCACCCACCCCCCCATACCCCACCATCCTGCCATCCCTTTCCCTTAGGAAGGTGATGAGGAGCTGTTTTCTTGAACTGCTGCAGCCCATCTGCTGTAGGTGGACCCATAGTGCCGTTAGGGACTGCATTCCAGATTTTTGACCCAATGATGATGAAGGAGCAGCGATTCACTTCCAGGTCAGGATGGTGTGGGATTCGGAGGGGAACTCGAAGATGGTGGTGTTCCTGTGTATCTGCTGCCCTTGTCCTTCAGGTTTTTAGAGAACTTGAATTTGGAAGGTGTTGCCTAAGGAACTTCAATAGTTGCTGTAGTGCAACTTGTCAATGGTGCCGATGAGGAACTAGGGCAAATAAACGGAGCTCAGATGCAAATCCTAAATTATTTAATTGCATGGTTAAACAGGTTCAGGGACTATCTGGCCTCTTCCTGTTCATCTTCAAGCCTTCATTAAAAACCAACCAATCACCTACTAAATCCTGTCCACAGTCTATACCACCTTGAGTTAACTTAATGTAGTTTGCCCAGTTTGACATGACACTAAATGCTAAAAGGTGAAATATTTAGGCCTCAGTACTGATCCCAGCCAGGACACAGTTTCTCATCCAGTGCCCCCTGTTGGTGAACGTATGTTATAGAATCCTCACAGAATTGCTACACTGAGGAAGCAGGCCATTCAGGCCATCAACTGCACACCAACCCACCACAGTGCATTCCAACCAAACCCACCACGCCCCCACCCTATCCCAGCAACCCTGCATTTCCCATGGCTAATCCACCAAGCCTGCCCACATTCCTGGACCCTATGGGCAATTTAGTCATGGACAATCTACCTAAGCTATACATCTTTGGGCTGTGCGAGGAAACTGGAGCACCCAGAGAAATCCCACACAGACACGGGGAGAATGTGCAAACTCCATACAGACAGTTGCCAGAGGGTAGAATCAAACCAGGGCTCCTGGTGCTGTGAGACAGCAGTGCTAAAACGCCAATGTGTCTGAACATTAGTAAGGAAGAGGTTTGTTGTTTTGTGTGTGTGTGTGTTGGGGGTTGTGTTAGCTACACTTGCAGTGAGTCAGAGAGAAAACAAGAGAATTCATTTCTACTTCCTTTAACAGTTGCTTTCTCTGAGCCCAATGACTTCAAACAGTATCTGGAGCGAGCCAAAAAGAAACTGATCCAGTGCTGTTGTCATGAGCTGTATGATCACATAGCTGGATGTCCACGAGGTCAAAGGTCATGCTTGGCCACTGAAGGCACGCTGAGAACCAGCGACAGAAACTTTACCCCAGCTGACTTACTGAATAACCTCTGTTATGATAAAGGCTGAGAGTACGAAGGATGTGCCACGCTAGGATATGTAGCTTCATTGGGTGTCACAGAAAGAACTTCCATTGATACTGCACCACTCATCAACTCGTGACATCCAGAGCACTTTACTGCTGCTGACATACCTTCTGAACTCTGTGATATGAAATGCAGCCTATTTGTGCTCAGCAAGCTCCCACAAACAGCGATGTCACCCATTTTCACAGCCTTGGTTGGACGATAACAATTGGTCAAGGCACTGTGGAGAATTCCTCTTTGAAATAGTGATGGGGGATCGTGTGTGTCTGACTCCCTCAGTGTCACACTGATAGAGGCAGTAATATTACTGAACCTGTCAACCAGAACATTCTGAGAACAAGAGCTTGTAAACCATCGTGGCTGATGGGGAAACTTGAATTCAATTTTTAAAAAGTCTGGAATTAACAGCAAGCCTAACAGTGACTATGTAACCATGGTTGATTGTTGTAAAACCCCACCTGGCTCACTCATATCCTTTAGGGAAGGAAACTGCCATCCTCACCTGGTCTGGCCCTCATGCGACTCCAGACCCACAACAATGCGGTCGATTGTGACCTGACCTTGTTGCACAACATTCCTCATTTCTGACTGGCACAGTCTATACCTTTTCTACTCTAATTGGCTCAAAGTAAAATCATCAGGAGAAACGTCTGACAGAAAACGTACAGTGGAATATGGGTATTTTACACAAAAGCCCAGTATAATCCAGATATGAAAGCTGCGAGGTTTCTGTCACATTTTCAAGTGTAGATTAATGCCATAGTTTTCAGCTTGGGACTCTGGGTTACTTGCTTAGTGGCATTACCACTATGAAACCATTTCCCTCAGAATGATGGTGTAACGTTTCTATCTTGCGACTGGGATAGGTCGGCCAGTTCAACATGAACACAGTGGTTAGTGCCTCACAGTGCCAGGGACCCAGGTTCAATTCCACCCTGGAGTGACTGTCTGTGTGGAGTTTGCACATTCTCCTCGTGTCTGTGTGGGTTTCTTCAGGGTGCTTCGGTTTCCTCCCACAGTCCAAAGACGTGCAAGGTAAATGAGTTGGCTATGGATATGCAGGCCTAGGTGGATTAGCCATGGGAAATGCAGGGTTACAGGCATAGGGTAGGGCGAATGGGTTTGGGTGGCATGTTCTTTGGAAGTTCAGTGTGGATCCAGTGGGCCTATTGGCCTGCTTCCACACAGTGGGGATTCTATGAAACAGCTTAACAGCTCAGTTAGCTTCAGTCAGAGAATTTGACATGAGCAGGTTTAATGTTTGTATCTCAATCCCGGTTATCTCTGGACTGCTCAAAGGTGGATATATATTTTCAGGATTACCCCACTCATCAGCCTGGTCGACTTAGCAATCTCAGCCCTTCTCTTAGCGCAGGTCTAAGGTGAAACCAATTGACTGCTGCACTTAGTGTGTGAGGGATGGAAAAGTGGAGTGATTTAATCTAGTCAGCACCACAGATACAGGTCAAGCTTAAATTTCACTTGCAGCAATATCCAAATGATGCGAACCTGATGTAGTTCATTAGCATTTATTGTGTAACAGTCACATGAGATTACTGTTTGTACACTAGAGAACAGATTATCCTTTTTCCTCAAATCCCCAGTCTCCTGTTTGGCCAGATAAATTTCCTGGTCATTAGCTTTAAGAGTCCCATGGGCCACTCATTTTCTGTATCTGATAACCCCACTAAATTGTTTGAGCACACAGGATACATGTCAGTTTTGATCCTGGCTGTACTCCATCAGGGTAGGTTAATTGGAAATCTCTGCAGATTTGAGAACTCTGCATGTTCTCCATTCGAATCTACAAGCCTTAAACTATCCAAGAACAATCGGTCTCTCAAATGGATTACATTTTAACGTAGCTTTTCCCAATTAGATTCCAATCTTCCAAACCCTGCTTCACCTTTCCTGATCTCTGACATGTCATTCAGCACTACCCCCCCCCAACCCACACTCTGGGATATCAGCCCTGCTCCGATTCCAAGCCCAAAGAACGTTGCTGATTTTTATCAGCCACCATCAGTGGTCACACTTTCAGCTGGTACTATATTTGCACAAATTGCTGTTGTAATTGCCTCATGGCAAGCGCTACAAGTAACACTGAAAGATTATGAACTGGTTTGAGTTTCCCAGTCTCTCTTGCTGTTATCAATGAACTTTGCTTTACATTTGTCAGTGGGATGGAGGAAATCACTGGCCAGGCCAGCGTTTGTTGCCCATCCCTAATTGCCCTGGAAAAGCTGTCACCTTAAAACGCTGCATGGTGTACATGAGGTAGTTCCAGGATTTTGACCAGCAACATTGAAGGAACAGTGACGTTGTCCCGAGTCAGGGTGGTGTGTAGCTCAGAGGGGAATTTGCAAGCAGCAGTGTACTCCTGCATCTGTTGTCCTTTGGGATGGTAGTGATGGTGGGTTTGGAAGGTGCTGTAGGAGGAACTTGTGTTGTAAATGGGGCTGTCCTGCTGCCGCTGTGCATCAGTGGCAGAGGAAGTGAATGTTGATGATGTTGGGTGAGGTGCCAATCAAACAGGGCTGCTTTGTTCAGGCTAGTGCTGTCACAAGAACAACCCTGAGTGTCCAACTTATAAGGAACTTGAAGACTGTTGACCGTTGAGATCATTTTCAGTTCAATCTCTCGCCTTCAATAAGAGCCAGCGCGCTGTGTCAGAAGGTAGGAGCTCAATACAGACCTCCCCATTGTCAATGTGACTGGTTGCTTTCTCTGGGTCCACAGTGTGAGTGCTGCTGAGGAGACTGTGGAGGGGTAGATACAGAGGACCGTGCACAGAGGTGTCAGCAGTCCCAGGACTGTCATTCACAGAAGCCTGTAAGAGTCCTTTGGCTAAAGCAGCTGTCTGCCACTGGAGTAGATCAGCATTATTGTCCCTGTGTTGCTAATGATCAGAAACCCTGAATTCCCACTGCTGTCTAACCTTGCACTGTTCACTCAGCTCCTTGGGTTTACTGACGTGTTAATATAACGTGGGAGCTCCATTGACTCTGGGTAAAGATGTCCTTCTGGTAGCAAGTAGGACTGAATTACCCAGTTACCCAACGTAGTGGGCTTCCTGCCAGACAGGCTAGCACTTTAGACTCCACTTGCCCCGAGAGAGGCACATGAAGGTTTGGAGCGGACCCACCAACTGATCCATCACACTTATAACTCAGTTTGTTCCTTCCCCCCCCAACATGCCTCCCACCTCCAAGGGCTTGGTAAATCAACCCACAGTATCTCAGATTACGCTGCATTCATCTTTAGGATTAGAGATTAGAGACTTCTAACCAAAATAAATAGCACAAGTTAATTAAAGGTTTGGCTCACAGATCATCTGGTGAATTTAAGCCCAAATGTAACATCCATTAAATAGACTGCCAAAAGTTAATAATTTTATAAAAATGTTTTCTGAGATAATGGGAGTAATCCTTTTTCAACGTCACACCATATAGAGGTTTATAAAATCAAGAGGGGTATAGACAGGGATAATATCTTTTGATGGTATGCATCGTTTCCCTAGCAGAGGATTTCAAGACTTGGGGGTATATATTTAAGGGGGAAGAAGAGAGATTTAAAAAAGACACAAGGGCAAGCTTTTTACACAGAGAGTGGTTTGACTGTGAAGTGAACTTTCTGAGGAGGTGGTGCGTGTGGATACAGTGTTGAAAAGATACTTAGATGAGTATCTGAATACGAAAGGATGGGAGGGATATGGGCCAGGGGCAGGAAGCTGGCACCGGTTTATTTGAGAGATTATGGACAGCAGAGACTGGTTGGACTGAAGGGCCTATCTCCATGCTGTATGACTCTATCACCTTGTGCAGAAATGTCAGCAGTGTACCCTGTTCCCCATGTCTTCATTTTAATTTGAGGGACTACACTCCTAAATTCTTTTGGGTTTTGGAAATATTAATTATTTTTACTCCTTCCAATATCTGTGTAACATAACAAGTTATTTTCTCTAAATAGACACTTGTAAATCTAACTTCGAACATAAATTATCAAAATTGTGGTGCAGTCTCTATTTTCAGCCATCATATTTTGTACTGAAACGTTCATTCTTAACTAATAGTTGGTAAATACAAATATCTCTTTGTGATGGGAATACAGAAACCAAATAGAACTAGCTGTCAACAGCCAATAGGCATTAATGTCCTAGATGCAATGTGCAGAAATTCAGAAAGGACCAATGATGAACTGATTCTTTTGGATATGATGATAAACTAGTTGGTTATTTCAGAGACACGAGGATAGTTCTCCGGGGGACCAGGAAACATTTATCCCTCAACCAATGTCACTATTTGTGGGAGCTTGCTGTGCATTCCTACATTGCAACAATGCCTACACTTCAATTTAAAGAACTTGGGGAGACCCTCAGTTTGTGATATTATATTAAAGATTTTGGTATTCTCTCTCTCCCTCAGTTTCTCTCAGTCTTCCCCTTTCTTTTGCTCTGACCAAAGCAGTAGAAATATTAGCAGATTTTAGCGTCAGCAGCTGTTGTTAAAATCAATCTGTAAATAGTGCAAACCACTAACAGTGAACTGTTTACATGAGGGCAATTTCTCTCTAACGTACTTTGCTCCCTTAAGCAGCTCAGATGATAAAATGGTGATATAAAGCAAGGTGCTGAAACACAGGAGGCTTCATCGATCCCTGAGCTGAGATACAAAAGAAACCAGTGGAAATCCATCTTGAAATTGCACATAGCCTTGAGCTTCAGGCTCTTCAATCAAGGAAGACTGTCCCCTCCATCCTCACTGAACCTGGGGTCACATTCCCAGAGTGCTGCCCCTGTATCCCATGGCAGTACAATGCCCATTTCCACTCTGGTCACCCAGTCTAACCCCATTTATTTTCAACAGAGTGTTTCAGCTCAACAGCTGGCCCTGAGACATTATAACCAGCATTTATAAGCATCTAGAAGCACTTGTTGGAAAGAAGCAACGTGCCTCTTTTTCACTGTCTCACAGAATAGAATGACACCATTCAGCCCATCTTGCTATCTCCTTGAAAGAGTAATACAATCTGTCCAACCTCATGCTCTTGCTCCACAAAGAGCTCTGTGTTTTAACCCTATGGAATATTGGAGCATCTGCCCTCTGGAGAGCACTTTCCAGACCACCATAACTTGCTATGTTACAAAACGAACCCTCCTCAGCTTGCTTTTGATTTTCTTTTTAAATCATCTTCAATTTTTGTCTTCTCATTGCTGACTATTCTTGATTCTTCGCTAAAGTAATCATTGATGGATGTAATTATTTTTCTTACATGCAGGGAGGGAGTATGACAAAGATGGCAACCTGAGGTCATGGTGGAAGAACTCCTCAGTGGAGGCCTTCAAACACCAGACCGAGTGCATGATCGAGCAATACAATAACTTCACCATCAATGGTGAGCAAGTGAATGGCAAGCAGACATTGGGAGAGAATATTGCTGACAATGGAGGTCTGAAAGCAGCCTACCATGTAAGTACCTGTTGTTCATTGAGGTTCCTGTTGAATGCCTCAGGCATCTGATAGACATGTCACGTGATTGACATGAGGAGGTTTTCAGACTCCAGCCCTGGCCTCACCCGCTGCTCACAGCTTTGCCCCGAGCTCAGGCTGAACATGACGGGGGGGTGCGGTGAGGAGAGAGTCAAACTCGCCCATTTCAGTCCTTTGGCCGGTTCTTCCCCAGTCAACAGCGAGAGGGTGGGCTCATCATCCAACCGAAAGTGGTGGGTGAGGGGAGCGATTGGCGGTGCTCTCGAGGCTTGCTGGCCAGTCAGTGGCCTCCCTGCTTTACCAGAGCAGGCGGCTGCAATGGAAGGTAAGTAAGAGAGAGAGGATTCTTCAGCAAGGAGGAGGAGGCAAGTCGCCATCTTCTTCATCTGGAAAGAGAAAGCTAATGCAGCCATGCCAGCTCTGTGGGTAGGTTTGGGGGTGGAGGTGCTCCTCTACACCGTGCTCTACAGCCCTCAGGCTGCTAGGAATGCCCGTTGTGCAGCTGAGGCCTCTACCCCACCCCTGTATTCCCAGGTGGAGAATCTCCATTGATGCCCTCTTCCTGACCTTCAGTGGCACTTAACGAGCGTAATTGGCTAAATCCTACTTTCCATTGGGTTGTCCTGCATCCCCTTCCTTGGGAAATGGCCGAGGGAAAGGGCAGAGTTGGGAAGGAAGGGGTGTGTGGGTGCTTTACTTGTGGAATGACCCTGCTGAGCTTTGCAGAAGGCCCAGCTCCTCTTAAACCAACAATAAGTGACAGCAGGTGGGAAGGTCTCCCACTGCCCCAGACTACGCTATGCCAGAGCTAAACAGTGTAGAAGAAGCAATTCCGCCCTCCCAGTTTGGACTGCCAAAGGCAGATAACTACTGCATGCACCCATTACATTTCTTGGGTACACAAGTGTCTGGGCTAATGTTAAGCTGTTGAGTGACACAGAGAGGCATGCTTTCAGTAGCATACCATGTTTCAAATAATCCCCAGCTAAGATGGAGTTTGAGATGTTTATATCCTCAGGTCACCTGCTGTGATTAAGTTCTGCTGCTGCAAAAGTAAGGGTATAAAGCAGTGCAGAATGCTGCTGAATCTGAGCGTGCCAGAGAAAGATTTCAGTGCTGTTATGGGCTGTGACGCCTCTTGATCGCTGAATCAGGCAGATGTTGCTGTAGCTTGAGCATGTCCCTCGGGTGAGTGCAGCACTGAGGGAGTCCCACACTGCCTGAGGTGCGTTACTTCGGATGTGATGTTCATCCTCCTCTAGTCAATTGAAAAGATTCTGCAGTACTGTTCAAATGGTATATGGGTGCTGTGCAAATGCAAGTTTGTTGTTTATTTAGCAATTCCCAGTAAATGATTCAAAACAACTTGGCTTTGTTCGTAAACCAAAGAAGATGTTAAAGGGATTGTGTGCATGAATCTATTGACCTCAATAAACGAATCTGCTCCTCAGGCCTATGAGAACTGGGTGAAAAGGAACGGTGAAGAACTGACTCTGCCCACCCTGGGCCTCAGCAACAGGCAGCTCTTCTTCCTTGGATTTGCTCAGGTGAGGTGAAATAATATTTATCTACACAGAGGTCTCACATTCCTGGGACGCTTTGTTAGTGGAAGTCTGGATTTCTAATCAAGGCTCCAATCCCTAGCCTTGCCAGACCAATCCCCTAGGAATTCTGATTGTATGAATGATTGTACTGTTGATGTCCCTGTGATTCTAAGGCAGTCACTATCTGAAAGTGCATTGTTGC
Source organism: Stegostoma tigrinum (assembly GCF_030684315.1). NCBI lineage: Eukaryota > Metazoa > Chordata > Chondrichthyes > Orectolobiformes > Stegostomatidae > Stegostoma > Stegostoma tigrinum. The sequence continues at coordinate 43,852,343 of NC_081381.1, read as the reverse complement.
TGTTAAAATATCCCACTTTTACTGCTGGATTAGTATTGACAGATAACTCCGAAAACTTCCACTTAAGGAGTAGGTCAAACCTTGCCTGCTGACCTCTCTATTACCTGTGTCCAGAGTGTTACAAGGGTTCAGTGGAGATGCCAGACAATGTACCCACCCTTGGGCCCACGGACACCCTTGAGTAGCCAGTGAATTGGGGGCATCACCAGCACCATCACTACCTTACCCACAGGCAAGGTCTACATCATGCATGAAGCCCAGCACCTTTCAGCTGCCCAGCCTGGGCTGGTGTAGGGGCACCTTCCATTTTGGGGTCCCCTGGGTCCGTTGGGCCCCCTTTCCCTGCCAATGCCATTCCTCCCCCACCATAACCCATCCTGTAACGTCTTGCCCAGCACATCGGTGCAAAAGATAAGGCAGAAGCATTCCAGCAATCTTCAGCCAGAAGTGCTGATTCATCTCAGCCTCCTCCAGTGGTCCCCAGTATTACAGATACCAGACAATTTGATTCACTCCATGTGATATCAAGAAATAGTTGGAGACACTGAATACTGCAAAGGCTATTAGATCTGACAATATTCTGGTAATAGTCCTGAAGACTTGAGCTTCAGAAATTATCGCTTCTCTAGACAAGTTCTTCCAGCAGAGTTGCAATTAGCATCTACCCAACAATGTGGAAAATTGCAGGTATATCCTTATGTATGACCCTTAACTGGCCTCTGAATTGGCCCAGCGAGCCACCCAGTCAGGGGCTAATGTGGATTTATTTTTTAGTATGTTTCACAGGATGCAGGCATCATTGGCTAGGCCAACATCTGTTGACTGTTCCCAACTGCCCTGAGGGCACTTCACAGTAGACCACAACAGTGTGGGCCTGGAGTCACATGTTGGATAGGAAGGACATCAAATTTACCCTCCCTAAAGGAAGTTAGTGACCCAGGTGGGTATTAACAACCATGAACAATTGTCACTATTGGGCTCACTTTTTAACTGCAGGTTTTTATTGAAATCAAGTTTCACCATTTGCCCCGGTGCGATTTGGGGCCATGACCACGAGCCTGGGTTTCTGGATTACCAAGCCTGTGGCAATGTTCGAGGTCACTGCCTACAAATGCCTGTCTTGCTTGTATGCTGCACAAGAATTCCTTTAGCGTTTTCCTAATCAGTTTAATTCAGCTAGCACCTATAGTGACCTCAGTATGGCCCCCAAGCGCCACACAACCAATGACATATTTTGAAAATGCAGTGAGTGTTTGCAGAGTGGGGAACATGTTATTTTCTGCCTCATTCAGGTCTGGTGCTCAGTGCGGACCCCAGAAAGTGCCCACGAGGGGCTTGTCACGGATCCCCACAGCCCCTCGATGTACAGGGTGATTGGAACTGTGGCCAACTCGGTGGAATTCGCCAAGCACTTCAACTGCCCCCTGGGGAGCCCGATGAACCCCGTGAGAAAGTGTGAGGTGTGGTGAGTGCGGAGAGTGGAGTGCCCAAAATTCCTGGAGCAACAAAGCGTGAGAGACTTTGGTGGGGGGAGGTGGTGGGGAAGCCCCAATCAGGACATTACCCTGTCTCGTGAAGGAGGGAGATTTATTTTATCGAAAAGCCTGCAAATCGCGCAGTGTAAATCTTATACTCAGTTTCCCGAACAGCGGATGCTACTGGAACCTGAGAGACGCTGCAAGTGACTAAAACTCCAGGTGTTAAGGGACAGCATTGTTCAAAGAGTGAAGGACAATCATCACCAAACCACAATTGCTGATTTTCTGCAGGACACGTTTTAAATAACTATTTCTATTTAGTAAAATGAACATTTAATATTGTAAAAGAATGAGCCTGGGGGATACCCTCAGAGGTTTTGCAGTGGGTCTCTGTGTCACTGGGGGAGATTCCTGACTGCACTGGCAAACGGATCTTTTCGGTCAAAGTTGGGAGATTCCCAGGAAATTCCCAGTGTCAAATTTTGATTGCTGGTTATCATTTGTAGTCATGGGTGGAGTGTACCTGCCTTGGACTAAGTATGCTGAAATGTAATTTAATTCAAGAGAGAAATTCTGAATGTTAACTGCCTCATTAGCTGCTGCCCATTCTCAATGTCTTCTCCCCATTTACGCAGTTGTTCTCTCGCGTCCTGTGCTCCCTTCGGCTGTGGGAAGAGGTACAGATGGATGAGTGGTCAAACTCTTCACCAACCCATGAATCTGCCTTGCCCCCTTACACAGTGACCCCAAAGTGAACTCCTGCAGGATGGTGAGGATATCCTGGAGGGAATAAGTCCTTGCTTTTCAGTTAACCCCATTGACATGTGGTGGGTTTGTTTGCAAGCTGGTGGGCATGTAGACTCTTGCCTGGCCTATCCCCAATCAACTGTCCAGAGCCATGCCCTGAATACGTGAGGTCGTTGAGGTGGCAGCTTCTTACCACCGTAACGTTAATGAGCTATGTTGGCAATGTGGAATGAAATCAATCTGCTACCAGCCTTGGGCTTTCTAAATGAGGTCACTGCGCCATCAGGAGGAAGCTGGCCCACTGTTTGGGAAACATTGACAATGTCCACTCATGTAAAATTCACCATAACGTGAACCGTGAATGCCCTGTGTCGGAGTATACTGAGTACACAGTTAGATCCCAGATACCAGCCTTGCTGTACAGATTGATACAGGATTGATATGGGTTACCTTACGGGGAAAAGCAAGTCAGACTGGACTTTGTTTCTCCTGGAGTTTACACAAGTCAAGAGTGACTTGGTTGAAGTGTATAAGATCCTGAACGTTCTTAACAAGGTGTTTCCTGTTTTAGCTCAGTCCAGAATGATGGGCACTGATTTCACGGTCAGAGTCAGTGTTCTGGGACAGAGGTGAGAATTTCTTTCTGACAGAGAGTTGTGTGACTTTGGAACCCTCCTGCTTCGGTAGGTGGTGGAGGGAGGGACGTTAACTATTTTCAAGGTGGACGTGGATAGAGTTTTGTTCAGCAGGGAATCAAGTGTTCAGGGATAGGTGAGAAAGTAGATTTTGCAACAGGGGTCAGCTGTGAATGACAGAACAGTCTTGGGGGGGTGCTGAATGGCCTACTTCTCCTCCTATTTCATATATGGAGATGATTGGGGGTCAAAGTAGAAATGAGTTGAGAGGACGGCGTGGTCTATGCCGGGAGTGTGTTTCAGACAGGGATATGACTTGTGTCCAGTAGGCCTACTCACTGCAACAGGATAGGGTAAATTAACTTACTGGCATGCAGGTGATGGTGTTCCCATGCACTTCCTACCATTGTCCTTCTTGATGATAGAGGTCATGGGTTTGGAAGGGGTTAGTGAGTTGCTGTTATTAACGTAGCCTTTGAAGAACGAGTGTGATATGGTCAGCTCATCGTAGATTAAGTTTCCACAGTGCACATTTCTGTGGGTGGCACCAAAAGTGAATTGAATTATTTTAATTCATTCACGGGATGAGGGTATCACTGGCTAGGCAGCATTTATTGCCCATCCCTCCTTGCCAGAGGGCAGTTGAGAGCCAACCACATTGCCGTGGGTCTGGAGTCTCAAGTGGGCTTGACCAGGTAAGGATGGCAGTTTCCTTCCCTAAATGACATTAATGAACTAGATGGGTTTTTCCAGCAATCGACAATGGATTCACGGTCATCATTAGAGTCTTAATTCCAGATATTTTCTAATTGAATTCACATTCCACCATCTGCCATGGCAGGATTCAAACCCAGATCCCCAGAAAATTGCCCAGGTCTCTGGATTAACAGTCCAGTGAAAATATCTCCAGGTCCTCATTGTGGAGTTGGTAAGGCCCAGTGATCGGGTGGTGCTCCCAAGTTATCCTGAGTTCTCCCTCTGATTCGGAACATTTATGTTCTTCTTTAATAAGTTATTGCACATTTAAACTGTAAATCAATTCATTTAAATTCATATTCACCTTTTGTTATAAATTGGGTTCTAAAGCTGAAGGCTTATATTTTGCTGGAAAATATTAGGTTTTTTTAATTCATTCATGGGGTGAGGGTATCTCTGGCTAGGCCAGCAGTTACTGTCTATCACTAATTGCCCAGAGATCAATGAAGAGTCAACCACATTTGCTGTGGGTCTGGAGTCACATGTAGGTCAGACCAGGTAAGGATTGCAGTTTCCTTCCGTAAAAGACATTGGTAATCCAGATGGGTTTTTCCAACAATCAACAATGGATTCACAGTCATCATTAGATTCTTAACTCCAGAATTTTATTTAATTCAAATTCCGCTATCTGCTATGACAGCATTTGAGATCAAGTACCCAGAACATTACCTGGGTCTCAGGATTAATAATCCATTGATAATACCACTGGGACATCACTTCCCCAATGCTGGATAACCACTTACAAAGAGAAGCAAATTTAAATGTCCCCCCACTCTCCTCCAACCAATTATTTTTCAGTCTGAGAAAAGTAGCAGCACCAACACTTTCAGAGTTCTGCTCATTCTGATCAACACACACAAGAGAATGTCAGCTTTTTGGCTCTCCACCATGCTACATCCTGCCTTGCTCTACTTCCTCTTCCTGCTGCTCAGTCTGCAGAGGCCGTGCTGAGTGTGGGTGAGAGTAAATGTTTCATCTTGGGGGAAAGAGACACACATGATATGGAAGAGATTTGAAGATATTGTGAAATTGTAATTATTGTCAAAGGATGTATGTGAATTTAACTAAATGCCACATGGCTGTAACAGGTGTAAGAATATATGTATATGGTTCGTACATGGGCTGAATATTACTTTTACTAGTCGACTCATTTTTCTGTGATCCATCCTGCTGTTTGCCTCATTTTACTGTTTTTGCAAACTGTAATTTCACTCACAAGCAGGAAAACCTGAGTGTCCCAGTAATACTGTCACCAGGACCATTTCTCACTTCCATTCATTTGCCAGTTCTGTAGACTGTGCATCTCTATCATTAGATCAGCACAATAGCGTGATTGGACCTGACAGAAAATAACGATTCTTCCTGTGCTTTTGATTGTTCACTTTGTGAACCTTGTAGAAAATGTTGACACATTCCCCTTAGGCTTTCCTTTGCTGGAATGGTAGCTACATGGACTTGTCACCATCTCATGAGGTTGGTCTCCAGTTTAACATCCTCTGTGAAACTGTTGTGAAATCCTCCACCCTCAGGCTGTGATTCTCTGACTGTTAAGGCATCTGTCTCAGCAAACTGCAAAGAATAATTGGCAAATAAAAGCGAGGGACCATGGGTGCTGAAAATCAGAAATAAAACCAGAGAATGCTGGAGGAGCTCAGCCAGCCTGGCAGCGACTGTGGGTCAAAATGAATCTTCTCCAGAGCTGTGATGAATTACCATCATAAAGGTTTCAAATTTGACCCTGCGTTCTTGAGGTAATTCGCAGTGTACAACACCAGTGTAAAATACCACTGGTTACAGATCTATCTTGACCGGTTTCTGGATCATTTCAGGTCTGTCAGAAAGAAATAGAAGTCCCTCTAATGCACTCATAAAACAAAGTAATATGGGTTTCAGAAGTCTGGTTTTTGAAGAAGTTTGTTTTTTTTAAATTCGTTACTGTCCCTTTGACATATCCATCAATGGGCAGTGTCACTATGATGTTTACAGAGTATACTATGAGCTGGTGTAAGAGAAAAATCCTATGTAAACCAAGCACTCTTGCTAATGCAATTCCTCAGTGATTCTCTTAATCTCTAGCAAGTAGCTGGTGAACAAATCATTGCACCCAAATACCTGCTTGTTCCTAAATACAGCAGCAATTGTTGGGTTGGTGCAGGGCTGGACTCAGCTGGCTGATAACACACACCAAGAATTAAAAATTTTGGCAAAGATCTGTAGCTCAGGTTGTGGGTGAGGTTGTTACTCGCTCACCGAGCTGGCTTGTTCTCTTTCAGACATTTCGTCACCATTCTGGGTGACATCAACAGTGTAGCCTCCAATGAAGCGATGTTATTCTACTGTCATTTCCGGTTTTGATCCGCATGGGTTGTATATGGGGTCCAATTCTGTATTTTTTGATATAGAACCCCATATACAAACCTATACAGATCAAAATCAGACATGACAGTACTCACCATAACAGACCGGACAGTATAAATTCCAAGCAGAATAGAATAACATCACTTCATCAGAGGCTCTGCTGATAATGTCACCCAGAATGGTGAGAAACATCTGAACGAGAACAAGCCAGCTTGACGAGCAAGTCAACATTCTCACACCCCCAAGAATTTCCACCTGACTGAAGGAATCATACAGGGGCATGAAGTCAGGACAAGGGAAGTTAACGAGGAAGACATAGTTTACGGAATTCACAGCCGAAGACCTGGCTATTCAGCCCAACTGGTCCCTGTTGGTGTTCTTCACACAAGCTCCCTGCTTCATCCAACATATGCTTCCATCGTTTCAGCCCCGTGTGTTCTAGCAGCTTCAATATTCTGTGGGTATTTAATTGACTTCATTTCTATTGTGAAAGCAAATGATTGTGCCTTATTAATGACATGCACAAGTGCAGTTTGTGGTCGGCACTGTCAGTCATGTCAATAACTGAGGCTGGAAACCTCCAATTGAACAGATGAAGCAGAAAATGTCATAATTCCTGTACAATACTTTTGACCTTTTCCTTTCAGAGTGAAACATGAGAGAGAAATGTTTGATCTCTGCTAGAGCATTGTGTACAATTCTAGACATCGCACCTTAGGAAGGATGTCAAAGTCTTGCTCAGGGTGTCAAGAAGATTTACCCGACGTGGACCAAAGATGAGAGGACAGAAAAGTTGTGCTTGGTCTCAATGCAGAGAATAGTAAGAGGATGTTTAATTTCTCAAAATTGATCTCTTTTTGACAGAGCACTTGTGGGGTGAGCATTCCAATATGTGGTCAGGGATTTAAGGTGATTGGCAGAAGGACCAGAGAAGGAGAAAAATGTTTCCTTTGATTTGTGAGATATTTTGATGTGGAACACGCTGCCACAAAGGGTGGTGGAAGCCGATTCAAGATTGAATCCCAGTGGGAATTGAATATTTGTTTTTGTGGGATCTGGGCGTCACTGGCTGGCCAGCATTTCTTGCCCATCCCCAGTTGCCCCCTTGAGAAGGTAGTGGTGAACTGCCTTCCTGAACCACTGCAGCCCACCTGCTGTGGGTGGACCGAGAATGCCTTTAGAGACGGAATTCCAGGATTTTGACCCAACAATACTGATGGAACAGTGATATATTTCCAAGCCAGGACGGTGAGTGACTTGGAGAGGAGTTTGAAGGCGGTGGTGTTCCCTTGTCCTTTTAGATGGAAGTGTTTGTGGGTTTGGAAGGTGCTGTCTAAGGACCTTTGGTGAATTTCTGCAGTGCACCTTGTATATAGTACACACTGCTGCTACTCAGCGTCTGGTGTGGAGGGGGTGGATGTTTGTGGATGTGGGGCCAATCAAGCGGCTGCTTTGTCCTTGATGGTGTCAAGCTTCTTGAGTGTTGTTGGCAGCTACACTCCTCCAGGTAAGTGGGGATTATTCCATCACACTGCTGACTTGTGCCTTGTAGATGGTGGTCAGGCTTTGAGGAGTCAGGAGTTACTTGCTGCAGTATTCCCAGCTTCTGACCTGTTCTTGTAGCCACTGTGCTTATGCGGTGAGTCCAGTTGAGTTTCTGGTCAATGGTAACTCCCAGGATGTCGACAGTGGGGGATTCAGTGATGGTAACACCATGGAATGCTAAGGGGCAGTATTAGATTGTCGCTTATTGGTGACGGTCATAGCCTGGCATTTATTTGCCGTAAATGTTACTTGCCACTTATCAGCTGGATATTGTCCACATCTTGTTTCATGTGAACATGGACTGCTTCAGTATCAGAGGAGTTGTGAATGGTGCTGAACATTGTGCAACCATCAGCGAACATCCCCACTCCTGACCTTATGATAGAGGGAAGGTCATTGATGAAGCAGCTGAAGATGGTTGGGCCTAGGATACTACCCTGAGGAACTCCTGCAGAGATGCCCTGGACCTGAGATGATTGACCTCCAATGACCACCACCAGGCACCGGAGACTTTGCCCCCGATACCCATTGATTCCAGTTTTTCTAGGGCTCCTTGATGCCACACTCGGTCGAATGCAGCCTTGATGTAAGGGCTGTCCCTCTCACCTTACCTCTAGAATTCAGCTGTTTGGTCCATGTTTGAACCAAGGCTGTAATGTGAAACATCTAATAAAGTGAAAATGGCGACGTTATGGGAAAAGAGTAAAGATAAGTGGGCCTGATTTGGACAGCTCCATCAATGCGCCGGCACTGGCATGATGGGCTGTTGAGTCTAGTTGTGTATGATTCTATGACCAGGCCCATTAAGTGGGTATAGCATGAATTACAGTGCTTGCAGCATTTGGCGTTTTAATTCAAAAAACAGTAGGAAATCATAACCTGGTTCTGTGCCGTCACTGATTCCTGGAAACTGGGAGAGAATGTTTTCCTTTTCTACACTGAGGCTACATGAATCAGAAATGCAGCAGGTTTATAAAAGCATGAGCGCAGATATGTGTGTGTATGTGGGCTCTCCGCAGTTAGATTGCTGGCCAAAGATGATCCATAATTGCATGTAAGGTGAAAAACCATTGAAACTTGTGAATGATGCATTCTGGTCCAACATGACCTCAGGACAGCGCTCCAGTAAAACCGGCACATTCATTTCCAATGTTGCATCTTTAAAACTGGTTTCTCCTACAGGACCCGAGCAGTCACTGATTCAGAAATTGATCATGGTAACCTCTGCCTCGCCTCTATGTCTCCACTTTTGAGCTGATTCATTTCATACCCTTCCTCCAAACTCTCACTGCAGGCATCTGTGAAGTTTTCAGTGCCTGTGGACACCTGGTGGTGAGAGTTTAGTGGTTCTCCCAGTCACTGGTATCAAGGCGGAGGGGGTGGGGTGCAGGGGATGTAGAATGGATTCCAAGTTCCTTTGTGAAATGGGCAACTTTATTCTTAAAATGATGCACCCCCACCCCCGCTCTTGTTTTGGATTCTGCTGCCAGAGAAAAGAGATGAGTGCGGGTGAACTGTCAGATCTGAAATCCTCCAGCATCTAAACGCCACTTGGTCTTCTATACTCGTCACTGGGGAAGGTGAGCGTGTTCAATGGTTGAGATGATCCATCCGAAGACTGGAAAGCCACATGGATTGAAGGGATTTGTTAGCACAAGGCTCAAACACAACACTCTCCAAAGAGAGAAGCCCCTGTTGTAAGCTGCCAGCTCTGCCCATCATTTGTGTTTAAAAAAACCTTTGAATTCATTCACAAGATGTGGGCATTACTTGCTGAGCCAGCATTTATTGTTTGTCCCTCATTGCCCTAAAGGAGGTGCTGTTGAGCTGCCTTTTGAACAGCTGCTTGGGGTGTGGCGATCCAGAGAGAGTTCCAGGATTTTGACCCAGGGGCAGTGAAGGAATGGGGATACAGTTCCCAAGCCTGGACTGACAGTGACATGGAAGAGAACCTGCAGAGAGGTTATCTGCTAACTAGTCAGTATGCAACCAGTTGTTGCTGTCCAGTGGGGCATTGAGAGTGTTAGCAGTGGTTCCAAACAGTTTTGAGGAATTAGATACGACCGCAGGGCAGCAACCGAAGACCAAATCTAAGCACTGGAAAGGAATTGGAGGACGGTAGTGTGGTTTGAGGGTTGATTATGGGTTAACTTGAGGAATAGGTTACTTTATGTCACTGGATGATGCTTGGATGGGTCTGTGGCTCATGCTAGTTATGAGCACACTTACCTGCTGCTCTACTTAGCCCATTCAATCTCCAAGCCATCTCCCAGTCAGCGACTCTCTCTGTTATCAAACCTCAAGACTCCTGTCTGCAGTCTTTCACCATCATGCATTAAAATTAGAATTTCCTGCTGGCAGGGAAACCAGTGTAACTGTCTTTTCATGGATTATTTTTGACCAGAACTAGGAGCTTAACAGTTGCCATCTCAATAAAAGGCCCAGTATTCAAGATGTAACTCTATTCCTTGTGTGCAGGTAAACATAAAGGAGCTAAAACATACCTTTATTTAAAGAAAATAAGTATTACTGTCCCACTGGCAATTAAATGCAATCAAATTAAATTTTAAAATATGATTGTGTCAAAATCTTGCAACTTACTCCCTGACAGCATAGAAGGTGTCCCTGTAATTGCTGCAGCAGTTTGTGAAAACAATTCATCTCCTCGTTCTCAACTAGAGTTAGATAAGCAAACTGGCCAAACCGATATCCTCTGAGGGAATAATAAAAATCAGTTACATTTATCAATACAGCTGGAATATTCCAGCTGTATTGAATATTGTGTAATAAATGCGAAACATCACAAATGATGGAAGTCTGAAATAAAAAAACAGTGCCAAAGAAACTCAGCAGGCCTGAGTTTAAGAGGTACAAAACAGAGTTAATGATGCACGTCCAGTGTGCCTTTCTTTTTAGGAGCATTTGGTATTTTAACTCTGTTCTCTCTGAATTCTCAGGCTGAGATTTTCCAAGTTATATTTTCGGCCCTGTCAAGAGAGAGTGCCCATCACTATACGTCGACACTAGAATTCATAATCGATTTATATCCATCACATGCCTTTTATTCTCTTTAAGTCAGAGGGATATCAATCATAGGTCGTATTATTTCAAGAGGGACAGCAGAAGGGAAATTGCTTGCGATTGATAACTGTGCATGGAAATTATTACATGCGTGTAAGCCGCAGGAGAGACCAATGGGTAAAATAAAATGCCAACACACAGTACAAAAGCTTCTATGTAAAGAATGACACTTATTGAGTTATTGATTTGCCGGGACTTTTCCAGAGCCACCTGATGTTGAAGCGTGAACTTCAGGACGCTGAACAGACGAATGAGGGAGAGCAGTGACTGGTGGGGGAGAGGGTACGGACATCAAAATAAATTATTTGACTTGAGCTCTTGTTTCATTGGTCTTAAAGTCCGGGGAGACAGCTAGGTCACTGGCTCCCGAACTGGGAAATAAGGATTCTTTTCTCTCCTCTTCGGGAGGGAGAAGAAACGGGAACAAATTGATGTCAGGTGATCAGGGATACAGCATGGGCGGTCACCTGACTGCGCCTGCTCAAACCCGCTCAAGCAGATGTGTGGGCAAAGATGCCAGTATGAACCCGCTCTCCTGGGTGAAGTAGCAATCGGAATGTCAGGATTAGGAGGAAACGTGGTTAGCACGGACTGCAGCAGTTCAAAAAGGCACTACCACCTCAAGGGAGGGCCAAGAAATCCTGGTTTAACCAGCAAAGCCCATATCCTATTAAAGAAATAAAATAATTTGGATCAGCCAGAATTTCCTGGCAATAGAATTTCAATTTGATTAGTATCCCCTTGTCCCACTGTGGACCATGAATCTGAGGGTTTCTGTGGCATAGTGGTAATGTCCCTACCTCTGAGCTAGGATGCCAAAATTTAAGTCCCATCTGCCCCAGAGGTGTGCCATAACATCTCTGAACAGGTTGTTTTTAAAAATTTCTAGACTAGAGTTAGACTCTGGCCTGGGCGCCAGAGCTGCCCTCAGCACTCAAAGGGGTAGAATCATATAGCACAGAAACAGACCTTTCGGCCCAACCAGTCCATGTTGGCCATAATCCCAAAGTAATCTAGTCCCACCTGACTGTGTTTGGTCCATGGTCCCTCCAACCATTTCTTGTTCATATAATAATCCAAATGCCTTTTAAACATCGCAACTGTACCCTTGTTCACCACAAGATGTGTCTTCTGACTGTAACCAATCACCATATCAATCTTCATTTTCTCTTAATATTGGCTCGTAAAGAGAAACTATTTGCAGAATTTTATATACCTAAATGTTATTTTCTTGTAAGGTTGACCAATGTTATTTTGAGTGAGTGTTGTACAGAGTCTCGTTAATGAGGTTTCCGGTTGATGTGATCCAACTGTTGGTGCCCACTGCGTGTGTTTTGTTTATACAGACTGAAATGTTTGAATTATAATTAAATCATTACTGAAGATGTTTGTTGTGGTGGTTTCTTGGCTTTACACCAATTCTTCCAACAGCTGCAGCACTCCACCTATTACTGGGTGTTTTCACATTTGTCCAGAGCTTGTGGCTGGATCAGCATTTAGTGCCCATCCCCAATTACCCTCGAGAAGGTGGTGACGAGCTCCTTTCTTGAACCCTGCAGCCCGTGGCTGGGTGTCTACACACACACACAGTGCTGTTAAATTTGTGCCTGTTTATCACGTTGCATAGGACTCATGTCCCTCCTGGAGCTGCCTGCCTTTTAGCACGACCTAGCCCTGCCGAGGAGTAATAGGTCATGTTGAAGCAGTATCTCCTGCCCATAAAGTCGGGCCTAGAGACGGGTGCCTGGCAGAGAGTAGGCTCAGGGCTGCAGTGTTGGCTCAAGCAGAGACTGGGTGGCAGCGTAGAGACTGTGTGAAAAAAAAGTTTCTTACCTCAAGATAACAAAGTGTGGAGCTGGATGAACACACACACTCTCACTCTCACACACACACACACTCTTACACTTTCTCACACACACGCTCTCTCTCTTGCACACACTGTCTCACACTCTCACATGCACACACTCTCTCTCTCTCACATACACTGACACCCACTCTCTCACACACACTCTCACTCACACACACTCACACCCACTCTCTCACACTCACACACACTCTCTCACAGACACACTTTCACACACGCACGCACGCACTCTCACACACACACACACACACACACACTCTCTCTCAAACACTCACCCCCACACACACACAAACACACACACACTCTGCCTTACACACTCTCCCTCTCTCACACAGTCACACTCACTCACACAAATTCACCCAAACTCACACTCACTCACACTAACACACTCAAATGCTCACACACATGCATACAGTCACTCGCACTCAAACTCAAACACATACACAGGTGCGCGCACACACACACACACACACACACACACAAAATAGACAATAGGTGCAGAAGTAGGCCATTTGGCCCTTGGAGCCAGTACCACCATTCATTATGATCATGGCTGATCATCCACAATCAGTATCCTGTTCCTGCCTTATCCCCATAACCCTTGATTCCACTATCTTTAAAAGCTGTATCCATCTCTTTCTTGAAAGTATCCAGAGACTTGGCCTCCACTGCCTTCTGGGGCAGAGCATTCCATATATCCACCACTCTCTAGGTGAAGAAGTGTTTCCTTACTTTTGTTCTAAATGGCCTACCCCTTATTTTTAAACTCTGTCCTCTGGCTTCAGCGGAAACATGCTTCCTGCCTCCAGAGTGTCCAATCCCTTAATAACCTTATATGTCTCAATCATATCCCCTCTCATCCTTCTAAACTCAAGTGTATACAAGCCCAGTCGCTCCAATCTTTCAACATATGATAGTTCCGCCACTCCGGGAATTGACCTCGTGAACCTACGCTGCACTCCCTCAATAGCCAGAATGTCCTTCCTCAAATTTGGCGACCAAAACTGCACACAATATTCCAGGTGCGGTCTCACCAGGGCCCTGTACAGCTGCAGAAGGACCTCTTTGCTCCTATACTCAATTCCTCTTGTTATGAAGGCCAGCATGCCATTAACTTTCTTCACTGCCTGCTGTACCAGCATGCTTACTTTCATTGACTGATGTACAAGAACACCTAGATCTCATTGTGCTTCCCCTTTACCTAACTTGACTCCATTTAGATTGTAGACAACAAAGTGTGAAGCTGGATGAACACAGCAGGCCAAGCAGCATCTCAGGAGCACAAAAGCTGACATTTCGGGCCTAGACCCTTCATCAGAGAGGTGGATGGGGTGAGGGTTCTGAAATAAATAGGGAGAGAGGGGAGGCAGGCTGAAGATGGATAGAGGAGAAGATAGACGGAGAGGAATCTACAGGTGGGGAGGTAGGGAGGGGATAGGTCAGTCTGGGGAGGATGGACAGGTCAAGGGGGTGGGATGAGGTTGGTAGGTGGGAAAAGGAGGTCCGGCTTGAGGTGCCAGGAGGGCATAGGTGAGAGGAAGAACAGGTTAGGGAGGCGGGGATGAGCTGGGCTGGTTTTGTGATGCAGTGGGGGGGGAGGAGATTTTGAAGCTTGTGAAGTCCACATTGATACCATTGGGCTGCAGGGTTCCCAAGCGGTATATGAGTTGCTGTTCCTGCAACTTTCAGGTGGCATCATTGTGGCGCTGCAGGAGGCCCATGATGGACATGTCGTCTAAGGAATGTGAGGGGTAGTTAAAATGGTTCGCGACTGGGAGGTGCAGATAGGTGGTGATAAGTTCGTTGGGGCTCCTGCCCCATCTGGACTCCATTTTCACCCGCTTGGTCCAGGAACTCCGCAGCTATGTCCGTGACACCACCCACGCCCTCCACCTCCTCCAGAACTTCCAATTCCCTGGCCCCCAACACCTAATTTTCACCATGGACGACCAGTCCCTATACACCTGCATTCCTCATGCAGATGGCCTCTAGGGCCTCCGCCTCTTCCTGTCCCGCAGGCCCGACCAGTCCCCCTCCACCGACACCCTCATCTGCCTCGCCGAACTCGTCCTCAACCTCAACAACTTCTCTTTCGATTCCTCCACTTCCTACAGACAAAGCGGGTGGCCATGGATACCTGCATGGGGCCCAAGCTATGCCTGCCTCTTTGTAGGTTACATAGAACATAGCACAGTACAGGCCCTTCAGCCCTCGATGTTGTGCCGACCTGTCATACCAATCTGAAGTCCATCTAACCTACACCATTCCATGTATGTCCATATGCTTGTCCAATGACGACTTAAATGTACTTAAAGTTGACAAATCTACTACCGTTGCAGGCAAAGCGTTCCATTCCCTTACTACTCTCTGAGTAAAGAAACTACCTCTGACATCTGTCCTATATCTTTCACCCCTCAATTTAAACCCCTCGTGCTCACTGTCACCATCCTACGAAGAAGGCTCTCCCTATCCACCCTATCTAACCATCTGATTATTTTATATGTTTCAATTAAGTCACCTCTCAACCTTCTTCTCTCTAATGAAAACAGTCTCAAGTCCCTCAGCCTTTCCTCGTAAGACCTTCCCTCCATACCAGGCAACATCCGAGTAAATCTCCTCTGCACCCTTTCCAAAACTTCCATATCCTTCTTATAATGCAGAGACCAAAACTGTATGCAATACTCGAAGTGCGGCCGCACCAGAGTTTTGTACATCTGCAGCATAACCTCTTGGTTCCGGAACTCGATCCCTCTATTAATAAAAGCTGAAACATTGTATGCCTTCTTAACAACCCTGTCAACCTGGGTGGCAACTTTCAAAGATCTGTGTACATGGACACCGAGATCTCTCATCTACACTACCAAGAATCTTACTTTAGCCCAGTACTTTGCCTTCTGGTTACTCCTACCAAAGTGCATCATCTCACACTTGTCCGCATTAAACTCCATTTGCCACCTCTCAGCCCAGCTTTGCAGCTTATCTGTGTCTCTCTATAACCTACAGCATCCTTCGTCACTATCCACAACTCCACTGACCTTAGTGTCATCTGCAAATTTACTAACCCATCCTTCTACGCCCTCATCCAGGTCATTTATAAAAATGACAAACAGCAGTTGACCCAACACTGACCCTTGCGGTACACCACTAGTAACTGGTCTCCAGGATGAACATTTCCTATCAACTACCACCCTTTGTCTTCTTTCAGCAAGCCAATTTCTGATCCAAACTGCTATATCTCCCACAATCCCATTCCTCCGCATTTTGTACAATAACCTACTGTGGGGAACCTTATCGAACGCCTTGCTGAAATCCATATATACCACATCAACCGGTTTACTCTCATCCACCTGTTTGGTCACCTTCTCAAAGAACTCAATAAGGTTTGTGAGGCACGACCTACCCTTCACAAAACCGTGCTGACTATCCCTAAGCAAATTATTCTTTTCTAGATGATTATAAATCCTATCTCTTATAACCTTTTCCAACACTTTACCAACAACTGAGGTAAGGCTCACTGGTCTATAATTACCAGGGTTGTCTCTACTCCCCTTCTTAAACAGGGGAACCACATGCGCTATCCTCCAGTCGTCTGGCACTATTCCTGTGGTCAATGACGAGTTAAAGATCAACGCCAAAGGTTCGACAATCTCCTCCCTGGCTTCCCAGAGGATCCTGGGATAAATCCCATCCGGCCCAGGGAACTTATCTATCTTCACACTCTGTAGGATTTCTAATACCTCTTCCTTGTGAACCTCAATCCCACCTAGTCTAGTAGCCTGTATCTCAGTATTCTCCTTGACAACATTGTCATTTTCTAGAGTGAATACTGTTGAAAAATATTCATTTAGCGCTTCCCCTATCTCCTCTGACTCCACACACAACTTCCCACTGCTATCCTTGATTGGCCCTAATCTTACTCTTGTCATTCTTTTATTCCTTATATACCTATAGAAAGCCTTAGGGTTTACCTTGATCCTATCTGCCAACAACTTCTCACGTCTCCTCCTGGCTCTTCTGAGCTCTCTCTTCAGGTCTTTCCTGGCTACCTTGTAACCCTCAAGCACCCTAACTGAGCCTTCACATCTCATCCTGACAAAAGCCTTCTTCTTCCTCTTGACCAGAGATTCCACTTCCTTTGTAAACCACGGCTCCCACACTCGACAGCTTCCTCCCTGCCTGACAGGTACATATTTATCTAGGACACACAGGAGCTTTTCCTTGAATAAGCTCCACATTTCTAATGTGCCCATCCCCTGCAGTTTCCTTCCCCATCCTATGCTCCCTAAATCTTGCCTAATCTCATCGTAATTGCCTTTCCCCCAGCTATAACTCTTGCCCAGTGGTATACACCTATCCCTTTCCATCACTAAAGTAAACATAACATAATTGTGATCGCTATCACCAAAGTGCTCACCTACTTCCAAATCTAACACCTGGCCAGGCTCATTACCCAGTACCAAATCTAATGTGGCTTTGCCCCTTGTTGGCCTGTCTACATACTGTGTCAGGAAGCCCTCCTGCACACACTGGGCAAAAACTGACCCATCTATAGTACTCGAACTATACTGCTCCCAGTCAATATTTGGAAAGTTGAAGTCCCCCATGACAACTACCCTGTGTCTCTCACTCCAATTGACAATCACCTTTGCTATCCTTTCCGCTACATATCTGGAACTATTCGGAGGCCTATAGAAAACTCCCAACAGGGTGATCTCTCCTTTCCTGTTTCTAACCTCAGCCCATACTACTTCAGTTGACGAGTCCCCAAACATCCTCTCTGCAACTGTAATACTGTCCTTGACCAACAATGCCACACCTCCGCCCCTTTTACCATCTTCTCTGTTCTTACTGAAACATCTAAATCCCGGAACCTGCAACAACCATTCCTGTCCCTGCTCTATCCATGTCTCCGAAATGGCCACAACAACGAAGTCCCAGGTACCAACCCTTGCTGCAAGTTCACCCACCTTATTCCGGATGCTCCTGGCGTTGAAGTAGACACACTTCAAACCAACTTCTTGCTTGCCGGTGCCAGCTTGCATCCCTGAAACTTTATTTTGGCCCTCCCTACTCTCAACCTTCTCTATACTCGAACTACAATTTTGGTACCCATCCCCCTGCTGAATTAGTTGAAACCCACCCTCTTCCGCACCTACACTGGCCCCAAACCCCACCTCTTCCTCCGTTACATTGATGACTGTATCGGCGCCGCCTTGTGCTCCCAAGAGGAGCTCGAACAGTTCATCCACTTCACCAACACCTTCCACCCCAACCTCAAGTTCACCTGGGCCATCTCCAACATATCCCTCACCTTCCTGGACCTCTCTGTCTCCATCTCAGGCAACCACCTAGAAACCGATGTCCGTTTTAAGCCCACCGACTCCCACAGCTACCTAGAATACACCTCCTCCCACCCACCCTCCTGCAAAAATTCCATCCCCTATTCCCAATCCCTTCGCCTCCACTGCATCTGCTCCCAGGATGAGGCATTCCACTTCCGCACATCCCAGATGTCCACGTTCTTCAAGGACCGCAACTTTGCCTCTGCAGTGGTCAAGAACACCCTTGACCATGTCTCCCACATTTCCCGCAACACATCCCTCACACCCTGCCCCCGCCACAACCGCCCAAAGAGGATCCCCCTCGTTCTCACACACCACCCCACCAACCTCTGGATACAACGCATCATCCTCCGACACTTCCGCCATCTACAATCAAAGCCCACTGCCCAAGACATTTTTCCATCCCCACCCTTGTCTGCCTCCCGGAGAGACCACTCGCTCCGTGACTTCCTTGTCCGCTCCACACTCCCCTCCAACCCCACCACACACGGCACCGCAGGAAATGCTACACTTGCCCCCGCACCTCCTCCTCACCCCCATCCCAGGCCCCAAGATGACTTTCCATATTAAGCAGATGTTCACCTGCACATCTGCCAATGTAGTATATTGTATCCATTGTATCCGGTGTGGCTTCCTCTACATTGGGTAAACCAACCGGAGGCTTGGGGACCGCTTTGCAGAACACCTCTGCTCGGTTCACAATAAACAACTGCACCTCCCAGTCACGAACCATTTTAACTCCCCCTCCCATTCCTTAGACGACATGTCCATCATGGGCCTCCTGCAGTGCCACAATGATGCCACCCGAAGGTTGCAGGAACAGCAACTCATATACCGCTTGGGAACCCTGCAGCCCAATGGTGTCAATGTGGACTTCACAAGCTTCAAAATCTCCCCTTCCCCCACTGCATCCCAAAACCAGCCCAGCTCGTCCCCACCTCCCTAACCTGCTCTTCCTCTCACTTATCCCCTACTCCCACCTCAAGCCGCACCTCCATTTCCCACCTACCAACCTCATCCCGCCCCCTTGACCTGTCCATCCTCCCCAGACTGACCTATCCCCTCCCTACCTCCTCATCTATACACTCCTCTCCACCTATCTTCTCCTCTATCCATCTTCGGTCCGCCTCCCCCTCTCTCCCTATTTATTTCAGAACCCTCTCCCCATCCCCCTCTCTGATGAAGGGTCTAGGCCCGAAACGTCAGCTTTTGTGCTCCTGAGATGCTGCTTGGCCTGCTGTGTTCATCCAGCCTCACACTTTGTTATCTTGGATTCTCCAGCATCTGCAGTTCCCATTATCTCCCCATTTAGACAGTAATCTGCCTTCCTGTTCTTGCCCCCAAAGTGGATAACCTCACATTTATCCACATTAAACTGCGTCTGTCTTGCATCCGTCCACTCACCTAGCCTGTCCAAGTCACCCTGTATTCTCATAACATCCTCCTCACATCCCACACTGCCACCCAGCTTTGTGTCATCAGCAAATTTGCTAATATTACTTTTAATGCCTTCATCTATATCATTAATGTATATTGTAAACAGCTGCAGTCCCAGCATCAAACCTTGTGGACGCCACTTGTCACTGCCTGCCATTCCGAAAGGGACCCGTTTATCCCTACTCTTTGCTTCCTGTCAGCCAGCCAATTTTCAATCCAAGCCAGCATTTTACCCCCAATACCATGTGCCCTAATTTTGCTCACTAATCTCCTACGTGGGACTTTATCAAAGGCTTTCTGAAAGTCCAGGTACACTACATCCACTGGTTCTCCCTTATCCATCTTCATAGATACATCCTCAAAAAACTCCAGAAGATTAGTCAAACACGATTTCCCCTTTGTAAATCCATGCTGACTCTGACCTATCCTGTTACTGCTATCCAAATGATTCGTAATTTCATCTTTTATAATTGACTCCAGCATCTTTCCCACCACTGACGTCAGGCTAACTGGTCTATAATTCCCTGTTTTCTCTCTCCCTCCTTTCTTGAAAAGTGGGACAACATTAGCCACTCTCCAATCCGCAGGAACTGATCCTGAATCTATAGAACATTGGAAAATGATTACCAATGCGTCCACGATTTCTAAAGCCACCTCCTTAAGTATCCTGGGATGCAGACCATCAGGTCCCAGGGACTTATCAGCCTTCAGACCTAACAATCTATCCAACACCATCTCCTGTCTAATATAAATACCCTTCAGTTCATTAATTACTCCAGGTCCTTCAGCCACAATAACATCTGGGAGATTGCTTGTGTCTTCCCTAGTGAAGACAGATCCAAGGTACCTATTCAACTCTTCTGCCATTTCCTTGTTCCCCATAATAAATTCACCCATTTCTGTCTTCAAGGGCCCAATTTTAGTCTTAACCATTTTTCACCTCTTTTCACATACCTAAAAAAGCTTTTACTATCCTCCTTTATATTTTTGGCCAGTTTGCCTTAGTACCTCATCTTTTCTCTGTGTATTGCCTTTTTAGTTATCTTCTGTTGCTCTTTAAAAGCTTCCCAGTCCTCCGGCTTCCCGCTCAAATTCACTATGTTATACTTCTTCTCTTTTATCTTTACACAGTCCTTAACTTCCCTCGTCAGCCACGGCCGCCCCTGCCTCCCCTTAGCATCTTTCTTCCTCTTTGGAATGAACTGATCCTGCACCTTCTGCATTATATCCAGAAATACCTGCCATTGTTGTTCCACTGCCATCCCTGCGAGGGTATTGAACCATTGAACTTTGGCCAGCTCCTCCCTCATAGCTCCAGAGTTCCCTTTATTCAACCACAATACTGACACTTCCGATTCTCCCTTCTCCCTCTCAAATTGCAGATTAAAACTTATATTATGGCCACTAACTCCTAATGGCTCCTTTAGTTTCGAGTTACACACACACACACACACACACACACACACACACACACACACACACACACACACACATATCCATGGGTCCCCCCTTCCAAAACCCATACCCATTAAATTGGGGTAGAGGCAAGTAAGGCACCCACTGGTTAGCCTCCCTCACAACTATACAATCCCCACCCCTGCCTACTACCAACCCCACTGCAATAGGACATGAAACTGAAACTGTGCCCAACATTTCCAGACAATGGCCTGTCACCAGCACATGGACGTGGGAATTGCCAAGTGTTTTTCTCTCACAATGCCTGCTACCGGGACCTACCAAACATTTCCAGCTTTCTCTATTCTGGTTTTAGATTTCCAGCGAGCTGTCCCATGGTCAGTTTATTTAAATAGTTTGATGGGCAGCATCTATAACACCAGGTGGCAGTCTAGTCTCCAAACCAGTGACTTTAAAACAGAAGGAACTAGGGATAGAGATAATGGGAACTGCAGATGCTGGAGAATTCCAAGATAATAAAATGTGAGGCTGGATGAACACAACAGGCCAAGCAGCATCTCAGGAGCACAAAAGCTGACGTTTCGGGCCTAGACCCTTCATCAGAGAGGGATAGAACTAGGGATAGAACTCAGTGGCCCCTGGCAAAATGCCCATGATGTTCTACAGCAGGTAATTTCCAGCCCTGTCTATCCCCTATGAAATCCCCCTGAGTTGATGGGAAGGTGTGGCTGAGACCATAATCAAATCAGCCATGGTTTCATTGAATTGGTGCAGCACACTCAGGGATGGGCTGAATGGCCTCTTCCTGCTTTTGTTCATGTGTCTGCTTCTGTGTTTGGGCCCCATTTCTTATTTTAGAGAGCAGCAGGATTCACCTATAAAGCCCTGGAGCTACTCTGCATTAAGTCAGTGAACTCAGCACTGTCCTCCATCCTCCCTGGACTGACCTATCCTCTCGCTACCTCCCCACCTACACTCACCTTTATTGGCTACATCCCCACCTCTTTAACTTGCCTGTCTCCTCTCCACCTATCTTCTCTTCTATCCATCTTCAATCCGCCTACCCCTCTCTCCCTATTTATTTCAGAACACCCTTCCCCTCCTCTTTTCAGGGTCGAAATGTCAGCTTTCATGTTTCTAAGATGCTGCTTGGGCTGTTGTGTTCATCCTGCCTCATACCTTGTTATCTCGGATTCTCTAGCATCTGCAGTTCCTATTATCTCTTAGCAGTGTCCTCACTTTTAAAGGGGTATCTGTTGACTGGATGGTTCTGAGGAGAGTCATGATCAGTTTATAACCTTCTCCTTCTGTCTCCCCTGTACTATGCAAAACCACCTTCATTTGCAGCAAGCTGTATCACCCCTTGTGTTTTCAGAATGAAGTCAGAAGTCACATGACACTAGGTATTAGTCCAAGAAGTTTATTTAAAATCACAAGCTATCCTAGCCCTGCTCCTTCATCAGGTGAAGACAGCACTGTGAAAGCTTGTGATTCCAAGTAAACCTGTTGTCCTTTAAAATGGTGTTGTATGACTTCTGAGTTTGTCCAGCCCTGTCCATCACTAGCATCTCCACATTATAGTTGGTAGAATGAGGTAGATTTTACTTCTTATTGCTGTGCTGTTGTCTGAACAGATTTATCATTTAAAAAATCATGGAATTGTGACTATGCCTGTTCTCCAAGTGACCATCTTCATTAATTCCATTCCCCTATCTTATCCCAGGAACTTTGCACATTCTTCCATTTAAGTAACCGTCTTTTGAAAGCTACAATTAAATCTGCCTGTACCACATTCTCAGGCAGTACATTCCAGACCCAAACAACTTGCTGCGATTTTCCTCATGTCAGCTTTTGCGCCATTGACAGATAAATTTAAACCTGACTCCCCCCCCGACTCACACAGCACAGAAACAGACCCTCCAGTCCAACCAGTCCATGCCAAACATAATCCCAATCTAAACTAATCGCACCTGCCTGCTCCCAGCCCATATCCCTCCAAAGTTTTCTGATTTATGAACTTATCCAAATGCCTTTTAAATGTAACTGTACCCACATCCACCACTTCCTCAGGAAGTTCATTCCACATGCGAAAAATCCTCTGTGTAAAAAAACTGCCCCTCTTGACTTTTTTAAATCTTCCTCCTCTCACCCTCAAAATATGCCCCCGGTCTTGAAATCCCCCATCGTAGGGAAAAGAGACCCACAATTAACACTATGATTTTATAAACCTCTGTAAGGTCACCTGTCAAACTCTTACACTCCAGTTAATAAAGTCCCGGCCTATCCAGCCTTTCTTTATTACTCAAACCTTCCATATGCTGGCAACATCCTGGTAAATCTCTTCTGAACCCCCTCCAGCTTAATAATATCCCCCCTATAATAGGTTGACCCGAACTAGACACAGTATTCCAGAAGAAGCCTCACCAACGCCCTGTACAACTTCAACATGACGTCCCAACTCCCATACTCAAAGGACTGAGCAATGAAGGTAAATACGCCAAATGCCTTTTTAACCATCTGAGAATCAAACTTCAAAGAATTTCTTGACCTCTTCTTGAGTGAGTACACTTTCTCCCCACCATCCCTGTGTAGATGCTTTGTGATTTTGTACCTATATCAAATCTCCTCTCAGCATTCTCTTTGCTGAAGAAGCCAGTCCTTATTTCTGTCATTTATCTATGTCATTGAAGTTCCTCATCCCTTTAACTATTCTTGTGAATCAGTATCCTGGCAGTTACCATTGATCAGAAACTGACCCAGATTCACCACATAAACACAGTGACACCAGAGCAAGTCAGAGGCTGCAAATACTGCAGCAAGTAACTCACCTCCTGACTCCCCAAAGCCTGTCCGTCATAAACAAGGCACAAGTCAGCAGTGTGATGGAATAGTCCCCCCTTGCCTGGAGGAGTGTAGTTGCCGACAACAATCAAGAAGCTTGACACCATCCAAGGCAAAGCAGCCGCTTGATTGGCACCACATCCACTCCCTCCACCTCTAACACTCAGTAGCAGTGTATACTGTCCATAAGATGCACAGCAGAAATTCATCAAGGCTCCTTAGACAGCACCTTCCAAACCCACAGCCACTTCCATCTAGAAGAACAAGGGCAGCAGATACATGGGAACATCACCACCTGCAAGTTTCTCTCCAAACCACTCACCATCCTGACTTGAAAATATAACACCGTTCCTTCACTGTTGCTGGGTCGAAATCCTCAAACATCCTCCTTGACAGCATTGTGAGGTCTACCTTTACCAAACGGATTGCTGCAGTTCTAGAAAGCTGCTTGTTTCTAACATCTCAAGGGCAACTAGAGACCTGAAGCCCTGATGCCTGAAGAAAAAAAAAGGGATTTTATCTTGCTCTTTCCTCTCTCACATCCTTCCTAAAGTGTAGTGCCCTGATTGTAAGTTCTGGGTCATCTATTTCTCCAAGCAAAACCTTCAATTTTTCTCCTGTTATAAATTTTTCTACCCCATTGTCATTCTTATGTGGGTAGCTGTTTAATTTCTTTTCTGAAGCTGTGTCCCAATTCTGAAAGGAACCAATTCTGTGACCAATGAAGTATTCATTTTTGTCTGTACCTGTGAGGTTTCTTTACACTACAGCACGAACAAGGGCTTGTAATGCCAAGAACCTGTTCTAAGTGCAATATTGGTTTCTCATGTATTTTGCCTGTGGTTTTAATAGGCTCTGCTACCTCCTGTGCCAAAGTTGATCTTCTCCTCTTAAGGTTGATGGGCAATGCTTCTAGACTTCTGTATCAGTTAGTATTTGTATGATTTCTTCCAGTCAGGTCTTTGAATTGTGAAAAAATCTGACAAAGACTTAGCAGCTATTCCTGTAACAATTCTGTCTCTTATTAAATTCTGAGTTTAAACCACAGTTAGCCACATTTATTCACTAATCTCTGGCGATCATTAATGAAATTGTTTATGAATTCCACAGAAAGTTAGATTCTTCTATTGCTATTGCTAGCATTTTATTAGTACTGATGCTGAAATAATTGTCAAAAGTGTTTAGGGCCTCTTTGTAAGTATCTGTTGCTCTTGTTAGCCCTTGGTGAGCTATAACATCACCAACTGTGTAAAGAACAGTAATTACTTGTTCAACTTTTGACTTAGTACTCAAATCAAGAAGCACCTTAAACATTGCTAACTTGCCTATTTCCACCACATCCACTGGCAGTGTGTTCCAGGCACTCATCACCATCATTTTTCCCCTAAACATTCCCCCTCTCCTAGAATCTGTACCCTCTTGTAGTTAACCTTTCCATTTTGGGAAAAAAGCCTCTGAATATCCACCCTATCCTCTGTCAGGTCACCTCTCAGCCTCCACTTTCCAACGAAAACAATACAACCTTTCCTCATTCCTAAAACCCTCCAGACCAGGCAATATCTTTCTCCACACCCTCTCCAAAGCTTCCATATCCTTTCCAGCAGTGCAGCAACCAGAATATCGTCTAACCAAAGTTTCATATGGTTGTAACATAACTTGTCAACTTTTATTTCAATGCCCTGATCAATGAAGGCAAGCACGCTGTATGCATTCCCAGCCAACTTACTTACCTATGTTCCCAATTTCAGGCATCTGTGGATGTGTACACAGGGTTCTGCCATTTATTATACAGTTTGCACCTGAATTTGATCTTACAAAATGCATTTATCTGGAAAATATTAATATATTTATATTTCATAATCAATATTATCTCCCTTGCCATGTCTTCCTGACACGGTGATATATTTTTATTGCTTTAAAGACTTTCAGTTTTCTGGAATAGCAGTTGTGCTGCTCTTTACTGCTGGATTTGGGAAAGTAACCAAAATCACCACATTGACGCAGCACCATTACATATATCAGACATTATTTGTGATATTGACATCTGGGATTAGAAAGCTTAGGCAGCTTCCTTTACTTTCTTGTTATTATAACGTGCCATTTATTCTGAGGTAGGCTTAGGGATGGTGTAAAGATGCTGGATAATGGCCAAGATAGCCACAAGCTTAATGAATTCCGACACATGATCTTGGAATTACCTTTCAGTGCAAAGGGCAAATGGTTAATGTTGCTTGCCAGCAATAAGAGGCTCAGCTGTGATAGAGAAGGAAGATGTCAGAGATATTCCCCCTCCCATTTCTCAGACGACATGTCCATTATGGGCCTCCTGCAGTGCCACAATGATGCCACGCGAAGGTTGCAGGAACAGCAACTCATATTCCGCTTGGGAACCCTGCAGCCCTAATGGTATCAATGTGGACTTCACAAGCTTCAAAATCTCCCCTTCCCCCACTGCATCCCAAAACAAGCCCAGCTTGTGCCTTCCCCCCACTGCATCCCAAAACCAGCCCAGCTCATCCCCTCCCCCCACTGCATCCCAAAACCAGCCCAGCCTGTCTCTGCTTTCTTAACCTGTTCTTCCTCTCACCCATCCCTTCCTCCCACCTTAAGCCGCACCTCCATTTCCTGCCTACCACCTCATACCCGCCTCCTTGACCTGTCCGTCTTCCCTGGACTGACCTATCCCCTCCCTACCTCCCCACCTATACTCTCCTCTCCACCTATCTTCTTTTCTCTCCATCTTCGGTCTGCCTCCCCCTCTCTCCCTATTTATTCCAGTTCCCTCTCCCCATCCCCCTCTCTGATGAAGGGTCCAGGTCCGAAACGTCAGCTTTTGTGCTCCTGAGATGCTGCTTGGCCTGCTGTGTTCATCCAGCCTCACACTTTGTTATCTTATGTCAGAGATATGGACCGTCTTGGTAATTGAACAATAGTTTGTCAGCATAGACTGGCAAAGGAATAAATATCTAGCTCAATTTCACTTACAAAGGAAGTACTTCCCTTGATTTTAATGGTAAGTTTGTAGTCCTTCTCTCATCTGTCTCTCTAACAGTAGCCTGCAGCAGTCCTTTTAAGTCATAGAGATGTACAACACAGAAACAGACCCTTTGGTCCAACTCGTCAATGCTGACCAGATATCATAGAACATAGAACAAAGAACATAGAACAAAGAACATAGAACGTCACAGCACAGTACAGGCCCTTCGGCCCTCGATGTTGCGCCGACCTGTCATACCAATCTGAAGCCCATCTAACCCACACTATTCTACATAGTGTGTATCCTAAATAAATCTTGTCTCATTAGCAAGGAGCTCTTGTTAGGCAACTCAACCCCCAGTGCCACTTGTTTGAAAACGTGAGCTTTGTTCTCTACATGTTAGTGATAAAAAATATTTTCCTTTCCCCATTTCAGTCATCATTGATGGACGGGATTTTGGACTTACTTCCTCCTCCCGTCCAGCAACAATCATGTCTGCCAGGTTTCAAATGGCTATGAGCATTATGCAGAATGTTCCCTTCCAGTATGTGAGTGTGTTCCTTTAAAGTCAGGTAATTGCCATCAGTCCATTCCTTTACAGAAACAAACCATTAAAATAACAGGCAGCCCCACAAGGTCGGGTTGCACAAACCTGCTTTGCACGGGCACACATGAAAATTGGCACGGGCAACAATGGCCCACTTCAGTGGGTAAGCCTAAAGAAAGGAGCGCAGAGACAGGAAAGCATGCTCAGCCCCACATGCCTCCTCTGCCCTCCCAACTTGTAAGACTTCATTGCCCCCAGTCCAGGTTGTTTCGGGCTGTTGAAACAGTTACAAGTTGGAAGATGGTTGTCAGATAAAAGTGATGGATATTAACACCTCTCTGATTTCATCAGCATCTTCGTGTGCAAATATGGGGAGTGTTCTCATACTAACATCGTTGAGATTTGGGTGAAATTCCTCATTCAGTTGTGGCTACAATGTTCATTAATTCATACAGGAATGCTCACATGCTCTAGTCACAGATTCATGCTCATTTTCACAGCCAGTTATTATCTGTCTCCTTCTCTCTCCTTCTGTAGGATAGCCAATAGCTTCATTTTTGCAAGAAATATGTGCAGCGTTTTCCTGCATTCCCTCCCCTGAGGTTTCAGTGCAATGATTTCTGTTGTCTGTTTTGTTTCGAAATCACTTTTTGCTGTTTACCAACTGTGCAGAGTTGGGGAAAGCCCAGGTCATGGTGACTATTGATAGGCAGTACCACGCATGCTACTTTATATTTACATCTGGTGACCAAAGTGAAATCTTATTTCTGCATTGCTGCTCATGTCTCATTTCACAGCTGGATTTAAAGTGAGAAAGCAGATTGCCCTGCCATGTCACTGGTAACAAATGTAGCCACTATTTCAGTGGTCTCCCCAGTCATGAATGAAGACCTCCAGAGAGTCAGCCACAGCATACAGAACATAGGAACAGGGGTGGGCCATTCAGCCCCTCAAGCCTCTACTACCATTCATGAGATCATGGTTGATCTGTGCCCTAACTCCATCTACCTGATCTACTTGCCCTTGGCCCACTGAATATCTTTGCTTCAAAACAAATTATCTTTCTCAGATTTAAATTTAACAACTGATCTAGAATAAAATGCCTTTTGTGAAAGAGACAAAACTTTACCATCCCTTGTCATACAGTCACAGAGTCATACAGCATGGAAGTAGGCGCTACGGTCCAACTCATGCAGGCAGACTAGACATCTCAATCTGACCTAGTCTCATTTGCTAGAATTTGACCCATATCCCTCCAAACACTTCCCATCCATTTACCCATCCAGGCGCCTTTTAAATGTTGTGACTGTACCCATTTTCACCACTTCCTCTGGCAGCTCATTCTAGACAAGTACCACCCTCTGTGTGAAAAAGTTGCTCCTTATGTCCCTTTAAATCTTTTCCCTCTCACCTTATACCTATGCCCTCTAGTTTTGGACTCCTCTGCCCTGGGGACAAGATCTTGGCTATTCACCCTATCCATGCCCCTCGTGATTTTATGAACCTCTATACTATCACCCCTGAGCTTCTGATGTTCCTGCCTATTCAACCTCTCTCTATAGCTCAAACCCTCCAAACCAAGCAACATCCTTATCAATCCTTACTGTATCTTCTCATGGTTAACAGCATCCTTCCTATAGGATGTACATAGGCTTGCATCAAACGTGTTTCTTAACATCTCTCCTGAACGGCCTGGGCCCTAACTCTCAGACTGTGCCACCTTGTTCGAGAATCCCCAGCCAATGAAACCAAACTAGTCTCCACCCTGCCTTTTCCTGTTTATCTAGAAGACGACGAAAAGATCACCCATTAACCTTCTAAATTCTAGAATAAATAAACCTAATTTGTATAATCTCTCTTTATAATGTAAACCTTGAATTCCAAGTATTATTCTTTTAAATATACACTGTACTCATTCGAGGGCTGGTATATCCTTCCTAACATGTGGTGCCTAGGTCTGCTCGCGGGACTCCAAGTGGGGTCTAACCAAGGCTTTGTATAACTGCAGCATAATTTCTGCACCTCTGTATTCCAGTCCTCTAGAAAAAAAGGCCAGCATTATTTTAACCAACTTGTTCAGACATGTTGTAACATACACCTGGGACAGGTAGGAGTTGAGCCTGGGCCTACTGTCTCAGAGGTAGGGTCATTCCCACTGTGCTGAAAGAGCCCTTTTCAAGACCAGCATTCCAATAGCCTTATTGACTATTTTCCACATCTGTTTGCAGCATCTTAAAGACCTATCCACTGAAACCCCCAAGTCTCTTTGGACAACGAGTGTATTTAATTTCATACCATCCAGCAATTATCTTGCTCTATTCTTTATTGGTCCATAATGGACGAACCTCGCGCTTGCAATATTGAACTCCATCTGCCATGCAACCCAATACAAGGCATTGCATGGCAGGTTGATTCAAAATACTGTATTCACTCAGAATTCTTACAGAGGAAATTGAGATCAAACCCATTACTGCATTTACATGATAACAAAGTGTAGAGCTGGATGAACACAGCAGGCCAAACAGCATCAGAGGAGCAGGAAAGCTGACGTTTCGGGCCTAGACCCTTCATCAGAAATTCTTTTTTTTAACTCCCTACATGTGAAAGTTAGGTAAAAAGAAATATTTGTAAAGCAATATTTGGCTGGCATAGCTGTTTATTAATGCACATTCACTTTAATGTTGATATTAGCTATTTATTATTCCCAAATTCCATGAACAGTTCAACCATTTGGCTAATGATAGACTTGTGGGGGACACGCAGCTTAAAGAACCTCATTGCCAAGGCAACAAAAGAGGCTTGAATGGCCCTTGAGGACAGTGGACTGAATCTGCATGGGACATGGTTGATGCAGCTATCTTCCTAAATGCACTGACAGGTAAAGTGCAATTGTGTCCCTGAGCGCCACATCATGGAAACCATCCTCCCTAAGGCGGGTGCTATGTTCTGTTGTGAGAAGTACGTCATTTCACTGCTCAGCACCTCAGGCATCTATCAACTGGATAGTCAATTGAAATATAATGCAGTTCTGACCACCAGGATGTTCCCTAGTTGGACAGTTCAATATAGATTAACATGACTTGTTTAACCCTCTTTTCGATTTGTACAATTTAGGTACCAGTTGTCTAGCTTTTGTTTAAAGTGGTTAAAGGTTAGGTTATTACAGATTATTGCTGAAGGATTTTGAAAGCAAGAGAAATGAATTCATAAACAAAAAAATTGCCGCAATCAAGATTAATGGAGATACAGATAAGATGAAAGACAACTTAGATCTGAAAGGGCCAGAGCTTGAACTTACATTGAGCAGCTGTGATGGCTTCTGTGGTGTAATAGTTGGCTTTTCCTTCTACAAGTGAATTCAAAGGGTCTTTTCCGGTGCTGTCTTGTTCTTTGTTAAGTGAGTGGCCAAAAATTTGGCAGATGGAATATGATGTGAGAAAACGTGAGGTTACACACTTTGGCAGGAAAAATAGAAAAGCTGAATATGATTAACTGGAAAAGGACTGTAGGAAGATGCAGAACAGAGGGATCTGGGAGTCCTTGTCCATGAATTACAAGAAGCTAACATCCATGTTCAGTGGCTAATAAGGAAGGCAAATAACGTTGACCTTCATTTCAAAGGGAATGGAATATAAAAGTAGAGAGGTTTTGCTAAATCTTTATAAGGTACTAGTCGGATCACAACTGGAAAACTATGAACATTTTGACCCCCTTTTCTAAGAAAAGATATACTGATATTGGAGGTAATCCAAAGAAGCTTCACTAGGCTGATACTAGGTATGGTGGGACTTGTCTTATGAGAAGATTTTGAGTAGATTTGGCCTGTACTCATTGGTGCATAGAAGAATGAGAGGCCATGTTTTTGAAACTGGCATGATTCTTAAAGAACTTGACATGGTAGGTGTAGAAAGGTTGTCTCTCTTTGTGAGAAAGTCTGTGCCCAGATGGCATAATCTCAGAATAAGGGTTCTCCCTTTTTTAGACAGCGATGAGGTGGAACTTCTTCTCTTAGTGGGTAGTGTATCTATGGAATTCTTTACCACAGAGGCCTGTCGAAGTTGAGTCATTAAGTATGTTCAAAGTTGAGATAGACAGGTTTTCAATTAGGAAGGGAATGACAGAAGGAACAAAGTAAAGTTGAGGATTATTGGATCAGCCATGATCTCTTTGAATGGTGGAGCAAACTTGATGCATTGAATGACCTACATCTGCTCCTATATTTTGTGGTTTAATGAACAGTAATATGAATAAAGATCAATGGAAAGCCACTACAGGGAAGATTGGAAATAATATGGATACTGAACTAGAAAAGGAATCTGGCATCAGGAGCAAAGTGACTGAACTTGGCTAAGGATATTACAGCATGGCTTTACGAAATCCATCACATAGGACTAATCTTATTGACTGGAGGAGGTATTTAGTGTTGAGGATAGGGCAGTGTCTATGGATGTTGGCTATATGGATTCCCATATGTCGTTTGATAACATTCTGAAAAAGAGATTATTAGCAAAGTGTATGTGCACAGAACTGAACATAATCTTGTGTTTTTGGTTGAGGGTTAGAAGACAGACAATAGAAATGAAGAGAAGGTTTTCTCATAGGTGGAGTTATTTAATTGCTTATTTCTGGTGTACATGGTCACGGAGCCAAGCAGTAACCTTGTCAGTGCCAGGCTGAAGCTCTGTAAGCCTACTTTCAACTTTAGTGAGTGGACACTCCTCAACAATGTGATTCACTGTTTATTACATAGTACATGATAGCTGGTTATATTGTCTTTGAGTTGTATTGTAGTCTCTTGTGAGCCATCAGTCTATACAGTACTATTACATATACTGACCATATGCAGTCAGAACACATGGAACAGTGGCTAACTCCTCCCAGGATCAGTCTTTTACATCCTGATGGGTGGAGCTTATCTCATGATGCTAATTGACCCTTTTAGGTGCTGATTGTTCTATGCAAAAAAGTTGTAATGGAAATACAGGAAAAGATTCACTTAGAAACCAAGTGAAACTTGATTGTATGAAGCACCTTTCGTGACCTCAGGACATCACAAAGCACTTTTTAAACAATTAAGTGCATTCTCAGTATTTTATTGTGCAAATGTAGTAGCTAATCATGCACAGCACAGCAATGTTACTATGATCAGATAATGTGCTTTAGTGTTGCTGACTGAGAGATAAATATTGGTCCAGGACAGGAGGGTTAATCCTCCTTAAAACACTGACCTGAGATATTTCACATCCATCTCTCAGACCAGAGGGGTTTTAACATCTCCCAACATTCCAGGACCTCAACCCTGCACTAAAGGATCAGCCTTGATTTTTATGGTCTAGCCCTGAGGTGAGATTTGAGCCTCCAACAATCGGACTCAAAGACTAGTGCACTGAGAACTTTGCCACAGCTGACACCTGAGATGAAGAGAAATTGATAAATATTCTTTCCCTTGAGGAGATATTAAAATATAAATGTATTTCAGCTACATATATAAAAGTAAGAACAGTTATATGCGAAAGGAAAGAAAATTATTTCTGTGATAACAAAGTGTAGAGCCGTATGAATGCAGCAGGCCAAGCAGCATCTTAGGAGCACAAAAGCTGACATTTCAGGCCTAGACCCTTGATCAGAAAATTATTTCTGTGTTTTTTAGCAACAGACAGCTCTGAAGTAAGCCATTTGATCCTGTTCCTGCAGCCAGAACTTTTAAAGATATCCAATTTGTCCTTCTCCCCGCTTTCTGTCCTTTTATCCTTGTGTTTTTATTAGTTTTCAAGTAGTTAAGTAATTCTGTTTTAGAAGTTGCTTTTGAATATGCCTCCATTGCCCTTCACAGATATTACCAACTCAATACATTAAAAAAAATCTTACTTCACTCCTTCCTTTCTGATTCATTTTGCTTTCCGCTAGTGGAGCCAGTGTGGATGTAATCAACAAAGGTATTATTTTTACAATGCATTGAGTGAGCATTTTACTGCATTGTGCTAATTGCTGCAATAAGAAGAAAGTTCATGTGAATTCTCTCAATTTTTCATTGAACTCTTGACTTTTAACAAAATGTTATACAAAATTATTGTTTCACTTGAAGAATGTGACCCTTCAATCTGTCTCATGCAAGAATTGCTAATTCTACATGCAGCTAAATTTAGTGTTAACAAGACTGAGAAGTTGACTCCTCAGCTGTTAACAGCAATGGATGTTAGAGCAATTAGCCCCTTATTATTGCCAGTTTCAGAAACCTGTTACGACAATTGTGTAAATATGCTGGAAGGCGCTCAATGAACAAGTTAGATTTTCAGTGACTTCAGTCTTTTCTCTTGGTTCCCTGCTGGTATCCATTGAAATCCAGTTTATGATTGAAAATAATTAAATAAAATTAAGTAATTAACAACAATATTTCCACAAGGCAAGAAAATGGTTAATTTCTACTGAGAAAATCCCCAGTGAACGATGCCCAAATTTTTATCAGCAAAAGTACAAGACTAACTGACAATTACAATAATGATCCTTTCTTGCCTCTCAGATAGTTAATGAGCTACAACAATAAAAACAAAGTTGCTGGAAAAGCGCAGCAGGTCTGGCAGCATTTGTGAAGGAAAAAACAGAGTTAACGTTTCGGGTCCAGTGACCCTTCCTCAGAACTGCTGAGCTTTTTCAGCAACTTTGTGATTGCTCCCGATTTACATCATCCGCAGTTCTTTCGGTATTTAGTTAGTGAGCTACCTCAGTTCTGTAAATATAGGTAAATTCATTCATCCAGTTCTGAGGCCTATACTTTTGGAGAAAAAGGAGCAACAACAGAGAAAAGATTAATTTAGGAATCAGATACTCTAGGCTGTCATGATCATGGTAATGGAAGTACACTATCAAATGTTGGGTGGAATTTGTAGAACAGTTCCCAGATACACTAAGAAGGATAGCTTGACTATGTGGCGCACACCAAGGTCCAGGACTATGTGCACAAGGATGTACTGAAGCTTGAGGTAGCTGCTGCCAAGGCACATTGGGTCAGAGGCCTTCATGCTGAAATTAAATGGGGGCCCATTCAGTTATTGGGCCTTCCCAGTACTTCAAATGCATGTAAATATTATCTTGCACAAGTACAAGTTTGTTTGTTTCCTCATATGGTGCTGTACAGAACCGAGTGCATTTGTGACCAGGTATATATCCTATATACAACTGGTCACAAATGCAAAGATATTTTTAATGAAGAAAGTATATTTTTGAAATAAAAACAATAGTGATCATGAAATTCCATGTTAAACATTCAAGGACCTAGCAAGATGACAAAGAGGTTTTGAGGTGCAGTGACTAATGTCCTTACCTCTGGGTCAGAAGCTCTGAGTTTGACGCACATACCTGTTGGTCATGGAGGTGCATTTGTAATATGGCTAATTGGGCTAACTATTACAAAAGAAAACAAAGAACAGTGGGTGCTGGAGGTCTGAAACAAACAAAAACAGAAATTACTGGAGAAACTCAGCAGGTCTGGCAGTATCTGTGGAGAGAAACAGAGTTAATGTCTCAAGTCCATTAACCCTCCTTCAGTTTGAGGGTTAGGCTGTCAACCCATCCCGTACCCTTGTTGACCAGAGGTAAAGGCTGCAGAGTCTCTGGGTCAGCCATCCTGCGGAAGGCAATGCCAAAATCCTGCAGTAGTTCACCAATTAGCATGGACCTCTCCATGGAAATAACAAAAGGCGAAAAGGCAGGCAACAGGATAGCCAAAAGAAAATGCATATTTTGTTGCAATTAGCATCAATCCAGTTCAGAAGTAACCATTGCATGCTTACGTCAAATATTATTTTCAAGTTGGGAACTGTTCCTGGGCGCTCTTTAAAAAAGATACCTTATGGCTGAAACAAGAAGGACGACCGATACAATTTATATTTCTGGGATCATACAGTGTGAAAAGAGACTATTCAGCCCATCGAGTCTACAGGGACCCTCCAAACAGCATCCCACTGAGACCTAGCCACACTCAGCCCCATCCATATCCCCGTAACCCTGCATTTCCTACAGCTAGTCCACCTAGCCAGCACATTCCTGGTTGTTACGGGGCAATTCACTCTAACCTGCACATCTTTGGGCTGTGGGAGGAAACCACAGCACCTGGAGGAAGCCCACACAGACCTGGGGAGAATGTGCAAACTCTACACAGACAGTCGCCTGAAGGTGGAATCGAACCCAGGTCCCTTCCACTGTGAGGCAGCAGTGCTAACCACATTCTGTTCATTGGGATAAAGACTCTGTGAAATGGAGATATTCACACTAGTGACCATGGAGAAATGAACCTTTCAGAACATAGTTGCTTGGACTAAAGACCTTAATTTTCTTAAAGTGACTGTGTCCACATGAGCTAACCAAAGCTAGCCTTTGGAATATACAAGGGGTTTTTAAACTTCTGATGGCAGTCAAAGATAAGTCATGTGACCAACTAAGACTAAGCCTATGTCCCTACAAGCAGACAGAGGGCTTTTAAAGGAAGACTTCCAAAGAAAAATATCATCAACTACACCTTCAAACTGCCAGACTTTGGATAACTAGGGGCAGGCTAGGCAGCAAGAATTGATAGTGAGCAACTATTGTTTTCGCTGCACACAATGTGGTCTCCTTTTCATTGGTAAGACCAAACACAATATGGGTGACTGCTTTGTGGAACACCTTCACTCTGTCTGAAAGATTAGCCCTGACCTTCCAGTTGCTTTCCATAATCAATAAGCCACCTTGATAATATCTCCATTTACAGTACCTGCTACAACATTCCAATGAAGCCTGACACAATCTGAGGGAACAGTATCTCAGTTTCCACTTAAGCATTTCACAGCCTCTAGGAGTCAATATTGAGTTCCACAACTTCAGCGTATGACCTCTGTCCTACATTTGCTTGCAACCCCCTACCCTTGCCTGGCTGTGCCTTACTTGCTTCTTGTTTGCTTTGATCTCGGTCACCTTTTCCTAGTTACTTCACATATCCCTCCCTTTTACCACAATTCTCATTGCCTTTGTTTTTTGCTCTGCGTGCCCTTACAATTTCTTCCACTTACTTATCCTCCCTGCTGTTCTTAGCACAAAACCATAATGTTCCTGCTCCTTTCCAATCCAA
Organism: Stegostoma tigrinum; assembly: GCF_030684315.1. Taxonomy (NCBI): domain Eukaryota; kingdom Metazoa; phylum Chordata; class Chondrichthyes; order Orectolobiformes; family Stegostomatidae; genus Stegostoma; species Stegostoma tigrinum. The sequence continues at coordinate 43,816,216 of NC_081381.1, read as the reverse complement.
AGAAGAGTCATGTTCGACTCAAAATGCTAAATTTGTTTCTGTCTTTACAGATTCTCCAGCACTTTCTGTTTTTAAAACTAACTCCTCACTAGCTCAAAAAATCCTGACTGATTATTACTTTATCTTTCAGATGTAAGTACATAAGTACACGTAGAATCAGCAAACAGATCCTGTTTAAATTCAAATTCCTGCTGCCATCCAATGAGTGGGAAAAAGGGGAGACTTCATGCCTTCGCCATCTTGTCATAACATTATGCAATTCTCTATAAAATGTACACAAATAAAAAAATCAAACATTCTGAAATTTTAAATATGTACGCTTAAAAGTATTACCACTGACTTACACAAATCATTATTGTGTTCCTTTGATTATAAATAAAAACGCAACTTCTTTAGCCTTTAAATTTGAGTATGGTTTCTCATTTCATGGCATTAATTTTGAGTGGGAATGAGTGTCAAGTGGGTGATGTCAGGTCAGGTCCCCATTTCAATCTTATTGAAGTTAAATTGAAATTGAGAGTCTTAAAAGAGACAAATTATTTAATATTGTCAATGTTCCACTATAATACAAAGCAAAAACAAACCCTGACACGTTTGTATCATAAACTGTGCATGAAAGACAAAATTATTTCTGTGACAGTCAATGTACAGATATTTTACTTCACTAATGCATTTCTGCCTATTTTCTTTTCGGCAATGCCACAAATGCCTATATTGATTACAAAATAGTGTTTAACAAAACTTAGGCCATTCAAATATACAAAGGGAAATGATCAGTGTGTAAAAAAAGCGATACAAACATTTATTCACAGCCTCAAATATGTGTCTTTGTCTATTTTTTTGTTATTTTTGCACAACTTATGAAGTTAGATTTCAGCAGTGCCAGCAACCAAGGGTTAGATCATTAACCATTTTATATTTTTAAATTTGTTTCTTCATCTGAGCTGGGCATGATGGGTCAGTGAGAGTTTGCTTCCAACAATATATTTTGTCTTAATGTGGCAATGTTTAATTTATCTTTCATAAGAAACTAGGAGTGACTATCATGTTATTGAAGTATCCAATATACATTTATTATAACTACAAGCATATCCAGATATTGTGTTCCTCAGGCACATAAGCACACATAAAGACTAATATTAAGCTAGTGTTTTAAAACAGAAGAGCTTGCTTCCAGTTGAGTGTCATGTTTCAAGTGATCTATGGTGAGATGGAGTATGAAATCTTTATACCATCTGATCACATGCTATTATGATATCATGGCCATGTCTCTTAAAATGTTTCTGAAGAAGGGCCTCAACCTGAAACGTCAAGCTTTCCTGCTCCTCTGACGCTGCTTGGCCTGCTGTGTTCATCCAGCTTCACACCGCGTTATCTCTTAAAATGTATACTGACATACTAACCATGAGACATAACACAACTGTAGCTAGACCAACACCTACTTCCCGTCCTGTATTGTCCTGGTGGGTGTCCTGACGGTGGTTGTGAGCCGGCTTCTTGAACTGCTGCAGTCTTTTGGATGTTCAATACAGTGCTGTGACACTGTTCTGTAACGATGGAATATATATAAGAAAAGGCTTAAATTGCATTTGTATGAACAAATACTGAATCCAAGTCTCCAATAAATAGCTTTTTAATTAAAAGTGTGATCAGAAATGCAAGTAGCTTCAAAATGAAACTTAACCATTCTGTGCGGTTAAAGTAGATCCTCAGATAAAATTATGTGCTTCAGTGAAAATCTGAAAATCGTGATTGCAAGTTAAACGAGTTTAACCAAGAAATATGTTACAATAAAACCCATCTGGAGGAGAGCACGCATTTGGAACTTAGATGTGAAGGAATTTGTTCTTCCAAAGCATCGTGGGTGTCTGGAATTCTCTGCTCCAGAGTCGTAGAGGCTGGATCACTGAAAACACAAACGCAGAGTTGAGGCCTGGAGTGGGTCAGCTATGAGCTTGTTGAATGGTGTGGCAGGTTCAAGGAGCCGAATAGCCTACTCCTGTTCCTATCTCTTGTGCTCTTAAAAGCAGCAGTTAGATTCTGTGGGATATTCCACATCAGAAACAAAAAAGCATTATATCCTTTAATGCTATATACTACTTTTACATTTACACACCAAGGATGTGCAGGGTAGGTGGGTTGGCCATGCTAAATTGCCTATAGCGTTCTGGGATGTCTAGGCTAGGTAAACTAGCCATGGGAAATGGGATATAGCGATGGGGGGCAGTAGTGGATATGGATGGAATGCTCTTCCGAGGACTGGTGCAGCATTGATGCGTTGAATGGCCTCCAGCTGCACTGCATGGACTTCGAGCAATCATGAGCAAGGACAAGGATGGCCCTTGGGTGAGGGTGTTTAATGGGCAATTACAATTACATCCAAATTAGACAGGAACTGGGGAATGTAGATTGGGAGCAGGGCTAATCTATGTCTGGCACGTGGGAGGCTTTTGAAGACCAGTTGCTTAAAATGCAGGACATGCATGCCCCTGCAAAACTGAAGGATAGGAATGGCAGGATCCAGGAATCATGGATGTCAAGGGAAGTTGTAAACTTAGTCAAAAGGACAATGGAAGCATACGACAGGCCTGGTCATCTACAAACTGACAAAGCTGTCGAGGAGTATAGAGAAAGTAGAAGGAACTTGAAAGCAAAATTAGGAAGGCTAAAAGGGGCTTGAAATGTCTCAGCAAACAGGGTCAAGGAGAATCCCGAGGCTTTTTTATGCATATATTAGAAGAAAGAGGGTAGCAAGGGAAAGAGTAGGCCCCCTCAAGGACAAAGGAGGGAAGTTATACATGGAGAACTGGAAGTGGGAGAGATCATTAATGAGTACTTTGAATCGGTATTCACCGAGGAAAAGGATATGACTCATGTTGAGGTCAGGGGTGAGTGTGGGAATACTCTAAAGAATGTCAATATATTAAAGGAAGAAGTTTGCGTACGCCAAATTGCTTGAAGGTAAACAAGTTCCCAGGGCCAGATGGGATCTATCCCAGGTTTCTGTGAGATGCAAGTGAAGAAAATAGCTGGGGCATTAGCATATATCTTCACATCCTCTTTGACCACAGGCAAGGTCCCAGAGGACTGGAGATGAGCTAATGTCATTCCCTTGTTTAAGAAAGGAAGCAGGGATAATCCAGGAAATAATAGGCCTGTGAGACTGATATTTATGGTGGGGAAGCTGTTGGAGAAGATACTGAGGGACAAGATATTTGCACATCTGCAAGAAAATGGACTAGTTTGCAACAGGCAGCATGGTTTTGTATGGAGAAGGTCATGTCGCACCAACCTGATCATGTTTTTTGAAGACGTTTCAAAGATAATTGATGAGGGCAGAGCTGTAGATGCAGTTTACATGGGCTTAAGTCAGGCATTTGATAAAGTCCCACATGGTAGATTGGCACAAAAATGAAAATCACGTGGGATGCAGGATGAGAGATAATGGGAACTGCAGATGCTGGAGAATCCAAGATAACAAAGTGTGGAGCTAGATGAACACAGCAGGCCCAGCAGCATCTCAGGAGCACAAAAGCTGACGTTTCGGGCCTAGACCCTTCATCAGAAAAGGGGGATGGGGAGAGGATTCTGAAATAAATAGGGAGAGAGGGGGAGGCGGATCGAAGATAGAGGAGAAGATAGGTGGAGAGGAGAGTATAAGTGGGGAGGTTGGGAGGGGATAGGTCAGTCCGAGGAGAACGGATGAGGTTAGTGGGTAGGAAATGGAGGTGTGGCTTGAGGTGGGAGGAGGGCATAGGTGAGAGGAAGAACAGGTTAGGGAGGGGTGCTAGTTTTGGGATGCCATGGGGGAGGGGGAGATTTTGAAGCTGGTGAAATCCACATTGCTACCATTGGGCTCCAGGGTTCCCAAGCGGAATATGAGTTGCTGTTCCTGCAACCTATGGGTGGCATCATTGTGGCACTGCAGGAGGCCCAGGATGGACATGTCGTCTAAGGAATGGGAGGGGGAGTTAAAATGGTTTGCGACTGGGAGGTGCAATTGTTTATTGCGAATCAAGCGGAGGTGTTCTGCACAGCGGCCCCGAGCCTCCGGTTGGTTTCCCCAATGTAGAGGAAGCCACATGCAGTATACCACATTGGCAGATGTGCAGGTGAACATCTGCTTGACGTGGAAAGTCATCTTGGGGCCTGGGATGGGGGTGATGGAGGAGGTGTGGGGGCAAGTGTAGCACTTCCTGCTGTTGCAGGGGAAGGTGCCGGGTGTGGTGGGGTTGGAGGGGAGTGTGGAGTGGACAAGGGATTCACGAAGAGAGTGGTCTCTCCGGAAGGCAGACAAGGGTGGGGATGGAAAAATGTCTTTAGTGGTGGGGTTGGATTGTAGATGGTGGAAGTGTCGGAGGATGATGCGTTGTATCCGGAGGTTGGTGGGGTGATATGTGAGGACGTGGGGGATTCTCTTAGGGCGGTTATTGCGGGGTGTGAGGGATGAGTTGCGGGAAATGCGGGAGACACAGTCAAGGGCGTTCCCGACCACTGCAGGGGTGGGGGGGAGGGGGTGCGAGTTGCGGTCCTTGAAGAACAAGGACATCTGAGATGTATGGGAGTGGAATGCCTCATCCTGGGAGCAGATGCGGCAGAGGCGAAGGAATTGGGAATAGGGGATGGAATTTTTGCAGGAAGATGGGTGGGAGGAGGTGTATTCTAGGTAGCTGTGGGAGTTGGTGGGCTTGAAATGGCTATCGGTTTCTAGGTGGTTGCCTGAGATGGAGACAGAGAGGTCCAGGAAGGTGACGGATGTGTTGGAGGTGGCTCAGGTGAACTTGAGGTTGGGGTGGAAGGTGTTGGTGAAGTGGATGAACTGTTTGAGCTCCTCTGGGGAGTACGAGGCGGCGCCGATACAGTCATCAATGTAATGGAGGAAGAGGTGGAGTTTAGGGCCGGTGCAGGTGCGGAAGAGGGACTGTTCCATGTAACCTACAAAGAGGCAGGCGAAGCTTGGGCCCATGCGGGTACCCATGGCCACCCCCTTTGTCTTTAGGATGTGGGAGGAATCGAAAGAGAAGTAGTTGAGGATGACCTAGCTAAATAGATACCAAACTGGCTTGGCCATAGAAAACAGAGGGTAGCAGTGGACAGGCTCAAAATGGAGACCAGTAACTATGGTGTTCCACAGGGGTCAGTCTTAGGTTCCCTGTTGTTAGTAGTACATATAAATGATCTGGAGGAAAATGTGGGTGGTCTGATTAGTAAGTTTGCAGATGACATGAAGATTGGTGGAGTTGCTGATAGTGCCAACGATTGTGAAATTATACAACAGGATACAGATAGATTGACGACTTGGGCACAGAAACAGCAGATGGTGTTTAATCCAAACAAATGCAAGGTGATACATTTTGGAGGATCAAATTTAGCTGTGAATTATACTGTAAAGGCAGAACCCTTAGGAACATTAACGTGCAGATGAACCTGGGCGTGCAGGTCCACAGTTCCTTAGAAGTGGCAAGACAGGTGGCTAAAGTGATTAAGAAGGCATATATGGCATGCTTGTGTTCATCAGCCAGGGTTTGGAGTATAAGAGTTGGCAAACCATGTTACAACTATACAAAACCCTTGTTAGGCTGTATTAGGAGTATATTGTGTGCATTTTTGGTCACCACACTACCGGAAGGATGTGGAAGCTTTGGAGAGAGTGCAGAGAAGGTTCACCAGGATGTTGGCAAGTCTCCAAGGCATTGGCTATGAGAAAAGGTTAAAAAGACTAGGATTGTTTTCACTAGAAAGATGGCGGCTGAGAGAAGGCCTGATAGAAGTCTGCAAAATTATGAGAGGCATAATTGGGGTGGATAGCCAGTGGCTTTTTCCCAGGGTTGAAGTTTCAAGGGAGCATAGGTTCAAGGCGACAGGGTGAAAGTTTAAAGGAGATGTGTGATGGATGTTTTTCATGCATCCAGGGGTAGGACCCTGGAACACACTGCTCGAAGAAATGGTGGAAGCAGGTACATTGGCGACATTTAAGAGGCATCTGGATGATTACGTGAATAGGGAGGAATAGAGGGATAAGGGCAGAAGGTTTGTTTTTGAGTTTAGTCAGAACATGATGGGTTGGCACAGGTTCCTGTGTAGTACTTCTCTATCTCTCTATACTAAATTTCCATATTGTTAAATGAAATAACTTTATAAACAAAAAAAATCAACTTTGTAATTAAACTGCCTCCTGCTCACAGAAATTGACAGAATCTCTTCAGTGCAGAAAGAGGCCACTTAGCCCATCAAGTCTGCACTGAACGTCTGAAAATCATTCCACTCCAGACCCAGCCTATTCCTGTAACCCTGTGTCGGGTTTTTGCCGTGGCTAATTCACCAAGCTTGCACATGCTTGCACATCCCTGAACACTACACGGCAATTTAGCATGGTCAATCACCTATCCTGCACATCTCAGGACTGTGGGAGGAAACCGGAGCACCCGGAGGAAACCCACACAGACACAGGGAGAATGTGCAAACTCCACACTGACAGTCACCCAAGGCTGGCATCGAACCTGGGTCCCTGGAGCTGTGAAGCAGCAGTGTAGTTACTGTGTCACTGCCACTCATCCTGTTTCCTGACAGTTATGGGTCATTCGTCTTACTGGCCCAATGTGTCTGGCACTCCCTGACTCAAGCACTCACTGCCTTGGCTTCAGTTGGCACCACACCCAGCCCAGCATCTCACCAGTGGGTACTGGTGCACAGCAGGCTAAGTTGAGGCCAGGGGGATAGGGAGATGTGGTTGGTGAGGGAAGAGGGGAATGTTGCTTCAGGGGCTGTCATTACCACATGGGGCACCTCTGTATATGATGAGGTGGGATCCAGTGTGACTGCAGGGACATCATTATGGTGCCTCTCCACGTGAGAGAGGCTCTGACTCCTGTCCCAAACACCAGCAAAATCGGCAGCAGCGGTGGGAAAATATCCTCCAATGGCCACTTAAGTGGCAGAATTAATCTCTGGGCCGTCTGCCACTTTCCCTGCAGCTGGCAAAATGCCACGATGGTGGGCTGGTTACAGAATCTCACCACACCGACTGCCTCCTGATTTCTCCTGCTTGTTTCCTATCCTGAAACTACGAACATCATAAAGAGCACCCCCTTGCCTGTGTCATTAAAGTGTAGCATGCATTTAATATCCTCAATTTCAGATTCTCAGATATGTTTGTACATTCAGTCACTGACCTTCCTGTTCCTGGGAACCTTTAAAATTGCTTAATTTAGCTTATATTGTCTCATTCTGAAGAACAACTTACATGACGTCATATTTTCTGTCTTGAATCGCATCAGCTCTATGCCTGTTCATGTTACCAGCCTGTGACTTCTAATGCCTGTTAAAAACCTTCTCATTGTTTACATAAGAACACAAGATTAAGCAACAAGACCCACCGCCCTTTGATTCTCTTCACTGTTCAAGATCATGGCTGATCTTCTACTTCAACCTTCCTGATCTGTTTCATTATCCATTAACTCCATTAGTGTCTAAAACTCCATCATCCCTTCATCAATATATTCAATGAGTCAGTACTCTATGCTCTCTGAGGTAGAGAATTCCAAAGATTTACAGTCCATTGAGTGAAGAAATGTCTCCACATTTTGGTCTTAACTGGCCAACTCTTCATTGTGAGGCTGTAAGTCCAGCCAGGAGAATCTACACTGCCAGGTCCCTTAGGAATTTCATGTTTCAGTAGGTCAGCTCATTTTCTTCAAAACTCCAGGAAATATTGGCTTAGTCTGAATAACTTCCCCTCTTGATACAAACCCTTTATCTCAAGAGACCATCTAATGAACGTCTCTACACAATTATGTTCTTCCTTAGAATAAGAGATGATTGTTGCAAGATATGGTCTCCAGATGTGGACTTATTGGTGGACTGCATAATTGCAATAGATTTCTTTAGTTATTTCCTAATCAACCTAGTCAGAGATGTGATGAGGCAGCCCTGGAGCAAATGGGACTTGAACCAGGTCCTTTAACCCTTAACAAAAGTCAACAAGTTGATGCAATTTTTGCATATTTTAGTTCACATGACATATAAAAAAAAAATTAGGTTCTTGTTGAAATAGCTATCTTGTAATCCTCCTGTGGCAGTCAGCAGGAGAAGGGATGGCTCTCCTTGCCAGCATTCCATCCACCAGCTCCCTGTCCATGAAGCTTAAAGCAAGATTTACTTTCTGACGGAACTTTACAGTCTGGGACACGTCTTCAGATCTAGCACTGCAGAGGGAGGGCACATTCCCGGGCTTGCAGTGTACAAAGTGGTTTGCATCTGGACATCAAACATAATGCCAGCTACATGAAAATTCCAGCAGCAGTGAACATTTCCACTTCTTCTGCCCAGTGATTCCAGGAGTCAGGTACCTGCAAGCCCAGCTAAAAAGGATGAGTGGAATATTGTGCAAAAAAATTCACTATAAGCCATGACAGAGCAGGCTCCATGTACAGTCCTTGTACATCTGTACCCCCCACGTGGAGGGCTTATAAACCCTCAGCTTCTTCCTCTTCTGTAGGCCCACCAGTCCTCCTCCACTGACACTGTCATGCACTTGGCAGAGCTGGTCCTCACACTCTCCTTCCATTCTTCAAACTTCCTACATACCAAAGGGATGTCCAGGGCACCTGCATGGGCCCAAGCTGTGCGTGCCTCTTTGTAGGATTGTTGGAACAGTCTCTATTCCTCAATTACACCAATACCATCCCTCACCTCTCCCTCAGGTATATTTATGATGACATCAGTGCGGCCTTGCTCTCCTGTGAGGAGCTTAAACAGTTCATCAACTTTGCCAACACCGTCCATCCTGCCCTAAAATTCACCTGGACCATTTCTGACATGTTTCTCCCATTCCTGGGCCTCTCTGTCTCCATCTCCAGAAACCTAGTCTCTGCCAACAGCCAGTTCAAACACACTGACTCCCATAACTATCTCAATTATACTTCTTCTCACCTACCCTTCTGCAAAAATGTTATCCCATACTCCAAATTCCTCCACCTCCACTGCCTCTGCTCTCAGGATGAAACGTTCCACTCCAGGACATCCCAGAGTTCCTCCAACTTTAGGGACCTCTGCAATTAAGGATGCCCTCAACTGCATCTCCTCCATTTCCTGCACTTCTGCCCTCAAAACCCCTCTGCCAACAGCAATAAGGATAGAGACCCCTTAGTCCTCACATACCACCCCACCAACTTATTGACCCAAAGCATCATCCTCCAACATTTTGCGCAACCTACAATCAGACCCCACCAACAAAAAGATATACTCTCCTCATGCCTGTCCGCTTTCTGCAGGGGCTGTTCATTCCGTGGCTCCCTCATCAGCTCTACACTCCCCACCAATTCCTCCACTGCACCCGGTACCTTTCCCTGCAACTGCAAGAGGTGCTACACCTGCCCATACACCTCCCCCTCACCTCCGCCCAAGGCCCCAAACAATCCTTCCAGATCCAGCAGAGATTCCCCTGCACTTCACCCAACCTGATCTGTTGCATCCGTTGCTCCCGATGTGGCCTCCTTCATATCGGGGAGACCGAGTGCAGACTCAGGGACCGGGTTGCGGAGCATCTGTGCTCTCCACGTGGCAGTGATCACAACCTTCCAGTTACCATCCATTTTAATTGACCCGCCACTCCCTATGAATAGATGCCCATCACTGGCCTAAAGGCCCTCTGCTTCTTCCTGTCCCACAGGCCCGACCCGTCCCCCTCCACCGACACCCTCATCCACTTATCCAAACTCGTCCTCACACTCAACAAATTCTCTTTCCATTCCTCCCACTTCCTACAGACAAAGCGGGTGGCCATGGGTACCCGCATGGGCTCAAGCTATGCCAGCCTCTTTGTAGGTTACGTGGAACAATCCCTCTTCCAAAGCTAAACAGGCCCTAAACCTCATCTCTTCCTCCGTTACTCTGATGACTGTTTCAGCACCACCTTGTGTTCCCCTGAGGAGCTCAAACAGTTAATCCACTTCATTAACACCTTCCACCCCAACCTTAATTTTACCTGGACCATCTCTGACACCTCTCTCTCCTTCCTTGAACTCTCTGTCTCCATCTCTGGCATCCACCTGGAAACCAATATCCATTTTAAGCCTACCAACTCCCACAACTACCTAGAATACTCCTCTTCTCACACGCCTTCCTGTAAAAAGGCCATGCCCTATTCCCAATTCCTTCGCCTCTGCTGCATCTGCTCCCAAGATGAGGCTTTCTACTCCCGAACATCCCATATGTCCTCTTTTTTTCAAGGACCACAACTTCCCCTCCACAGTTATCGAAAATGCCCTTGACCGTGTCTCCTGCATTTCCCGCGACTCATCCCTCACACCCCCATCCGCAATAACAAACAAAACAGAAACCCCCTCATCCTCACGTACCACCCCACCAACCTCCAGATCCAATGCATCATCCTCCCACATTTCCGCCGTCTGCAATCTGACCCCACTACCAAAGACATATTTCCCTCCCCACCCTTATGTGCTTTCCAGAGGGACCACTCTCTCCGTGACTCCCTTGCCCACTCCATACTCCCCTCCAGCCCCACCACCCCCAGCACTTTTCCCTGCCACCGAAGGAAGTGCTACACCTGCCCCTACACCTCCTCCCTCACCCCCATCCCAGGGCCTAAGAAGGCCTTCCACATCAAACAGATATTCACCTGCACATCTGCTAATGTGATATATTGTATTCGCTGTTCCCATTGTGGCCTCCTCTACATTGGGGAAACCAGGTGGCAGCTTGGGGACCGCTTTGCGGAACGCTTACGCTCGGTTCGCAACAAACAACTACACCTCCCAGCCGCGAATCATTTCAACATCCACTCCCCCACCCCACTCCTCAGATGACTTGTCCATCCTGGGCCTCCTGCATTGCCAAAATGACGCCACCCGAAAGATGCAGGAACAGCATCTCATATTTCGCTTAGGAACCCTGCAGCCCAAGGGTATCAATGTGGACTTCACAAGCTTCAAATCTCCCCTTCCCCAACCACATCCCAAAACCAACCCAGCTAGTCCCCACCTCCATAACCATTCCTCCCATCTCAAGCCCCACTCCCATCTCCTACCCACTAACCTCATCCCGCCTCCTTGACCAGTCCTTACTCCCTGGACCGCTCTATCCCCTCCTTGTCTCCCCATCTACATTCACCTTCACTGGCTCTAACCCCACCTCTTTGACCTGTCTGTCTCCTCTCACCCTATCTTCTCCTTTATCCATCTTCTATCCGCCTCCCCCTGTTTCCCTATTTATTTCAGAATCCCCTTCCCCTGCCCCATTTCTGGAGAAGTGTCTCGAACCGAAACATCAAATTTTCCTGCTCCTCTGATCCTGCTTCACCCAGCTTCACACCATGTTATCTAACAACACCTGATATTTTGCCTTTGAAGCTTACAGCCCAATGGCCTCAACATTGACTTTACCAGCTTCAAAATCCCTCCATCCCCAGCTTTATCCCCACTCCTCCTCACTTCCCTGGCCTTGCTTAACCTGCCCATCTTCCTACTCACCTACCCCACTCTTAACACAGATCAATCACAATAACTCCATAAGTGCATTCACCTATCTCCCCCTTTCCTACTTGCCCCCCCCCACCCCATTATTTCTATTTATTTATTTATTTCTGGCTCCCCTATGCTCCCCAGTCCTGACAAAGCTTGAAACATTGACATTCCTGCTTCTCGGATGCTGTGCCTCACACCTATAGACTGTGGCTTCTAGCGTCTGCAGTCATTCATGTGTCCATGAAACTCACTTGCCAAAATGCTAATGAGAAAAGAGTAAACTCAGTTCCCAGTCAGTTTCCAGTTACGGTTAACCAACACAAAAATGTCCTGTTTATTTCAACTCTTTGTCCAATAACAATGTTTCGTCAATACTTTACCCCGAATCCACAAGATCTCATCTGGTGCATCAACTTGTGCAACCCCTTCATCCTTTTGAAAACCTGCAGTTTCAATTGTCTTTCTGGCCCAGGGTGTTTGTATGACATTGTGGAAAGTAGGTTTGTAATGAGAAGATCTTAGCATCATATAGCACCAACTCTTCATTGTCTGAAATGAACTGTACTAATTCTAGCGGTGTAAGTGCAATGGAGATTAAAGTGAACCACTGTCTGAGTGAGGCTAACTACAGTACAGAGCATCCCAAATTATCCAGCAGTTTGCAACTCATGGCATATTTCTTCCTCAAAACAAGTTGCTGGGTTTTTGCACATTAATAGTGGTAGTATATTAAATTCATTGTTAATTTGCCTGCAAATTTTGGATCAATAATCATTTCAGTATTTCACTTCATTTGCAGATTACCCCATAGAGGATAGAGAGGGCTGCAGGATTAATTGGTTAACTCTCTCAAAGATCCAGCAAAGATGTAGTGAACTGTACAGGCTCTTTCTGTTAAATAAACAAACGTTTACATCCATTAAAGGCCTTTCACAAACTGTCTATGTCCCAAAGTGTTTTACAGCTACTGAAGCACGTTTGAAACATAGCCACTGTTCTCAAAATTCAGTGTCTTTGTTGTGTTCTGAATCATTCTGTGAGGATCCAATTGCATAGTCACATTTGCTGTCAGGTTAAAGACAGGTTAGGTCAGGCGAAATGCAAAAATGAAAAGTTGGCACAAGAGACACACAGCACCATTAGGCTGACAGCTACTATGCTATTTGAGACATGCTGTTAATGACGGGCATCTCCTCACACAAACCACTGTACTGTTTGAACACAGAACCACGGGCATCTGTGAATTCGCAGAAGCCTTCTTGTACTGCCTGCTCTGCCACAGCCGATGGCATATGGTGCACTGCTAGTTTGTGCGGCAGCTTGCCTTTGACATGTCGAGTGGAAATTTGACTTACATGGGCCATTTTCACAGTAAGGAGAATTCTGCTAAATGTTCACACTGTTCCTACTGTGGTTTGGGATTCAACTTCTACAGAACAGTCATAGTTAACTTCAGCTCACTTAGCCATGGAGGAGAAACTCTGAGGGCGCGGGAGGTAGGAATTCCTAGCTGTATATATACAGTTGCTCTTGGTTTCATTTGAGTATTTTGTTAAAATTAACAAAAGGACCAAAATAAAGTCCTATTTTTAAAATGTCAGTTTTCATTGCTTTTTTTTATATACCAGTGCAGAAAGGAAACATTATTTTAATTTCATTTATTATGGCCATATGTGCCTAGGTACAGTGAGAAGTTTTGTTTTGCTTACAGTACAGGCAGATCACAGCCATCCAAACTGAGAACACTTTGAACAGAAATGGAACAGAGCAAGAAATGCAATGTTACAGCTGCAGAGCAGGTGTGAGATCAACGTTAAATCTGAAATGTGAGAGGTCCGTTCAGAAGTTGAAGAATAGGCAAGAGGCTGTTCTTGAATATGTTCGTACATGTGTTCAAGCTTTTGCATCTTCTACCAGACAGAACCAGTTGGAAGAGATTATAACTGGTGTGAGAGGGGTCTTGGATGATGTTGGCTGCCTTCCCAAGGCAGCGAGAAGTATAGAAGGAGTCAATGGATAGAAGGTTGGCTTGCATGATGGAGTGGACTGTATTCACAACTCTGTAATTTCTTACGGTGCTGGACATAGCAAACTATGATACATCAGGATAGAATGCTTTCTATGGTGCATCTATAAAAATTGGTAAGAGTCTTTACAGACAGTCCGAATTTCCTTAGCCTCCCGGGAAATTGCAGATACATTCTTCTCAGAAGACACAGGAAACATCCAATAGAGTGACCACAAACACATACACGTGCGTGCGCAAACACACACGCGCAAACACACACACACACACACACACACACACACACACACACACACACACACACACACACACACAGTCTCTCTCACACACCACACCCTCTGTCTCTCTCTCTCACACACATAGGGGCACACACACACACTCGCACACACACACGCACACCCACGTATAAATCTATGGAGCGAATTGGCATTTGTGGATTTGTAATTGCAGATACATTCTGTTTTGTTCAAAAAGGTCACAATTTGTAAACAGGCAATGTGGCATTTCATAAATTCCTACTTTGGAAATAAAACCAGTCTGACCCCAAGTTGATACAGAGCCAGATTCAAACCAGGCCTCACACCTGGAATTGTCTGACCTAGAATGTCACCTCTGGTATACTGAGGGTACTGATAAAACCTTTAGTTATCTCAGGCAGTGACTTGAAAGAAATCACTGGGATTTACATATTAATCCTTTCTAACTGGTAAAAGATTTAATAGCCATCTTAGGTTTGTTCAACACATTTGCATCAGTTTTATGACCCTTTGATCTTTGTGTGATGCCACCTCTCTCATTGACACCTGAAGAAGGACTGAGACTCTGAAAGCTTGTGGCTTCAAATAAATCTGATGGACACTAACCTGGTGTCGTGAGATTTTAGACCTTGTCCACCCCAACACGAGCAACTCCACATCATGATCACCCAATGGGAGCCATTTTCAACAACGGGCTTCTGCAAGAATAGCTTCCTCACAGGTTTCCACTTCCTACAAGCAGTTTCCGAAGCAAAACTGAAGAGAAACTGCCAAATGGAGAAGCTGAGATAATGGGAACTGCAGATGCTGGAGAATCCCAGACAACAAAGTGTGGAGCTGGATGAACACAAATCCACATGTCCATCATGGGCCTCCTGCAGTGCCACAATGATGCCACCCGAAGGTTGCAGGAACAGCAACTCATATTCCATCTGGGAACCCTGCAGCCTAATGGTATCAATGTGGACTTCACCAGTTTCAAAATCTCCCCTTCCCCAACTGCATCCCTAAACCAGCCCAGTTTGTCCCCTCCCCCCATTGCACCACACAACCAGCCCAGCTCTTCCCCTCCACCAACTGCGTCCCAAAACCAGTCCAACCTGTCTCTGCCTCCCCAACCTGTTCTTCCCCTCACCCATCCCTTCCTCCCACCCCAAGCCGCACCCCCATCTACCTACTAACCTCATCCCACCTCCTTGACCTGTCTGTCTTCCCTGGACTGACCTATCTCCTCCCTACCTCCCCACCTATACCCTCTCCACCTATCTTTTTTTCTCTCCATCTTCGGTCCGCCTCCCCCTCTCTCCCTATTTATTCCAGAACCCTCACCCCATCCCCCTCTCTGATGAAGGGTCTAGGCCCGAAACGTCAGCTTTTGTGCTCCTGAGATGCTGCTTGGCCTGCTGTGTTCATCCAGCCTCACATTTTGTTGTCTTGTATTTGCGTATTGTTGTGTTTAACATTTGAGCATTCATTTTCAGAATATTATTGATTACAAGGCAATTGGCTGGATTTAAGACAACTCCATGAAAATAGTTCCAACCACAGGAAGGCTTCTTTAAGGCTGTGATTGCAAACATCTGGTTTTCATGTCACAGAGCTTGCCAGGGGCTGTAACTACTGAGTTCAGGTGAATAGGGGTTGCAGTGAAATTCAGGGACAATTATTGTTTAGTCTTAATGGCCATGTAACAGTTAAATTGCAGTTCGTCAAATATCAAGCCACTGTACAATTAAAATAGAATGACTGAGCTTCTGTTTTAGAGAAAGTGATAAAGCATAACTGAAATAGGCAAGACTTCCAATTACATTTGCATATTTGTACTGGCTTTCCTGATATTTGCATTGTGTATTATTATGGCAATATAGATTTCCTGATATGCTAGCAGCCAGCTTCAAAGTCATGTAAACCGAAATGTTTCCAACCTTAATTGACACCAACTGGTTTAATTCATCACAACCAGGAAAATTGCGTTATTACAGGCAGGCTCCACATTCCTAATATTGAACCAAATAGCTATTGGTTCAATGGTTAACAATCAATCCCAGGCATTTTCAAAAACTTTGATGGAATTCAATAGCAACTGGGTTGTTAACTGCTTGCCATCGGTGCATCAGTGCTTTGACGGGAAGATGTCCCACCTCTGAGAAATGTCAACAAAATCAGACAAGCCTTCAACACAGCTCCGAGTGGAGGTGACTGCCAGGGCTGCAATAGGGCCCTGCACAGGGACGGTGGCACAGGCCATGGAGTGCAAGTAAATGGGCGACGCCCAACAGAGCTAATCAACCAGGCCCATTGACCGTGGGGGAAATTGAAGTGGACAGTGCACTTCCAGTTGGGAGCCCAGTTAGAATGGGTCCCCTTATGCAGAGGAGGATCCTGTAGTTTTAACTGAGTAGCATACACAGCGTGGAGGTGCGGGAAAACAGCAGGCCAGGCAGCATCAGAGGAGCTCTGACCTGCTGTGCTACTCCAACTCTACAATGTGTTATCTCTGACTCCAGCATCTACAGTTCTTACTATCTCCATGTAGCATAGAACCCCCTAACCCTACCATCATAGGATGAGACTTTAAATTTTCTTTTTATTTATTTAACTACAGGATGGTGGCCAAGCTGTATTTATTGCCTGTTCCAATTGCCCTGAGGGCAGTTAACAGTCAACCACGTTGCTGCAGATCAGACCAGGTAAGGATGGCAATCCATCCCAAAAAGACATTAGTGAACCAGATGGCCTATCCAACCATCAACGATAGAATCATGGTCACCATTAGATTCTTTATTCCAGATTTTTTAAAAATTCAAATTCCACCATTTATCGAAGCAGATTCAAACCTGAACCCCCAGAACATAGATAACAAAGTGTGGAACTGGATGAACACAGCAGGCCAAGCAACTACTCAGGAGCACAAAAGCCGACGTTTCGGGCCTAGACCCTTCATCAGAGAGGGGGATGGGGAGTGGGAACTGGTATATGTAGGGAGAGAGGGGGAGGTGGACCGAAGACGGAGAGAAAAGAAGATAGGTAGAGAGGAGAGTATAGGTAAGGAGGTAGGGAGGGGATAGGTCAGTCCAGGGAAGACAGACAGGTCAAGGAGGCGGGATGAGGTTAGTAGGTAGGAAATGGAGTTGCGGCTTGAAGTGGGAGGAAGGGATGGGTGAGAGGAAGAACAGATTAAGGAAGTGGAGACAGGCTGGCTGATTATCTTGGATTCTACAGCATCTGCCGTTCCCATTATTACCCCCAGAACATACTTGTGTCTCTAGATTGAAAGCCTAGTGATAGCACCACTGGACCGTCAACTCCCCTGAATTGATGGATTGAATGACTGGGTAGAATGGTTATTCTAGACCTCCCAGATCCCAAGTTCAGACAGGGTAGGAGGGTGGGGATCAGCTAACTAGTATAGGCTGTGAGACAGACTGGGCTCTAATAGCTGCTCAATCTCTTAGAGGAGCTAAATATTGGACTCACCTCTCCAAAAGCAACCTTTTTAAACTTACCTCGATTGGTATCTGGCTCAATTAGTTATCGCTGCCATTTACTGGAGCACAGAGATACAGAGTTGTTCTTGTTACAGAGACAGTCTGCTGCTAAATTAGAAGATGGATAACTCAATCTTATCTACGACTACTTTTGTAATATCTTGTCGTACTGCTTATTTATTTGTTTTACAAAACACCAGAAGACTAGTGGCTCTGGCATCCATCATGATGAAGTGCTTCAAGAGGTTTGTCATGGCACACATCAACTTCAGCCTCCCAGATTGTCTTGATCCACTACAATTCATCTATCATCACAATAGGTCCACAGCTGACACCATCTCCCTGATCGTACACTCATCCCTGGAACATCTAGATAACAAGGATACCCATGTCAAACTACTATTTATTAAATTCAGCTCTACCTTCAACACTATAATTCCAACAGAATTCATCTCCAAACTTTGAGACCTAAGACTGTGCTTCCACTGCTGCAACTGGATTCTTGACTTCCTGACCCACAGATCACAATCAGTAAGAATTGACGACAACAATTTCTCCTTAATAATCCTCAACATCAGTGCCTCACAAGCCTGTGTACTCATCCTTTTTATTATACTCCTTATCTCCTTACAACTGTGTGGCCAAAATCAGCTCTAGCTCCATTTACAAATTTTCTGATGAAACTATGTAGTGGGTTGGGTCTGAAACAGGAAACAAATAGACACCTTCATGGCATGGTGTACAGGTAACAATCTCTCCCTCAATGTCACCAAAACAATGTAGCTGGTCATTGACTTCAGGAAGCAGAGTGGAGGACGGTCTCCTGTCCATATCAACGTGCTGAGGTGGAGATTGGTGAGAGGTTCAAGTTTTTTGGGGTAAGTATCCCCAACGATCTGTCCTGGTCCATCCACATCGACACTATAGTCAAGAAAGTGCACCAACGCTTCTACTTCTTCAGAAGTCTAAGGAAATTCAGCATGCCCACAATGACTCTTACCAATTTCCATAGATGTACCACAGAAAGGATCCTAGTTAGAAGTATCGCACCCTCATATGAAAACTGCTCTGCCCAAGACTGCAAGAAATTGAAGAGAGTTGTGAACTCAGCCCAGCCTACCGCACAAACCAGCCTTCCTTCCATTGACCCTATCTACTCAGAGGGAACATAAACAGCTAACATAATCAAAGACCCCTCCCACACCAGTTATACTCATTTCCAGCCTCTTCCATTGGGCAGAAGTCACAAAAGTTTGAAAATATGTACCAACAGATTCAAGAACAACTTCTTCCCTGCTGTTATCAAACTTCCAAACAGACCTCTCATATATTGGAGATGATCTTTCTCTGTACCTTCTCTGTAGTTGTAATGCAATCTTCTGCATTCTTCTCTATTACTCTGATGAACTTATGTAAAGTATGAATTCGCTGGTTACCACAATATTTTTCACTGTATTTCGGTACATATGACAAAAATAAATTAAATCAAATTAAAAATAAACTAAAATGTCACAGGCCCAGTAGCACATTTTTAGAAGCATAGAGGGTATTGGCAAATGTTTTTAATTCACTTCTTCAGACAAGTTATTGTACAATCTGGAGAGAGTAAGACACCAACCCAAAGTTTAAATATATTACCTCTGCACCACAAGATCTCTTGTCTAAGTATGAAATGATTGAAGCGAAAGTGTTTGCTGTTGACAGGCTGTGTCTGAACAAGAAGGAGAGCTCCATAGTAAAGCACAAATTCCTAACAAGAAAATAGCGGGGCAATTTTACAGTTTATAAACATGGCAATACAGTGCTGTTTGGAACGTTAAAAGCCTAAGCAGAACTTTGCCCTTGCATCAGACCCCAACATTAGAGTCAGATGTTGATTGACAGGGATTGTTAGGACGCTGTAGTATGCAATAAGTGCAAAACAATCACCTGGTAATATTTTTACATAGATCACTCAATTAGTAGCCACGAATGGGCTCAATGTCTAACTAAGGGTGTGGGCAGGACAGTAAGACAATAGGAGGCAGCAACAGCTTTGTGTTCAAGCAGGATAGAGAGAGACAGTGTTACATCTCACCTGGATAGCAGACTGGAAATAAGTTCCCATTATTCCCTGAGACATCACAAAAGATAAAAATTTACATAAAGTACGCAAAATTCCCCAATCTACATGTCTTTTAGACCCAGATTGACAGAAAGGATTGACGTGTAATTAATATGAGTTATTGTTTCTTACAAATAAATAGATTCGAGCTACAGGTAGGCAATATTATTAAGCTGTAGAGGGTTCAGAAGAGAATAACTAGGATGTTGCCAAAAATGGAGAATTTGGGCTATGAGGAGAGGCTGGGACTTTTTTCACTGGAGCGTAGGAGTTTGAGAAAGACCTTATGGAAGATTATAAAAGGGGTATAGATTAGATGTCTTCTCCCTAGAGTGGGGGATTTCAAGATTAGGGGACATATTGTTAAGGTAAAAGGAGAAAGATTGAAAAAAGACACGGAGACAATTATTTTGCACCAAGCGTGGTTTGTGTGTGGAATGAACTTCCTGAGGAAGTGGTGGATGCTGGTACAGTTACAACATTTTTAAGACATTTGGAAAAGTACATGAATAGGAAAGGTTTGGAGGGATATGGGTCACGAGCAGGCAGGTGGGACTAGTTTAGTTTGGGATTATGCTTGGCATGGACTGGTAGGACTGAAGGGTCTGTTTCAGTGCTGTATAACTCCATGACTCTGTAATTACTGACTGTCAACATATAATTCTACTGTTTAAAACTGTAATCCCCTTATAAACTCTCCCTATGCACATGTACACACAGATGTACTGAGGGGGAAGGCGAAGAGGTGTCAGGTGTGGAAGGCAAGTCTGGAAAGGTAATATGTTGGTCCCAGTCCGCAGGGCTCGCTGTTGAATGTCAAATCTGCTGCTCCTCACTGTTCTTTCTCCAGATACTTCACTTGCTTGCAGGAGGCACAGGGTGACTGGTTCTGAATTATTGGTTAGAAGCTACAGATTACAGCAACGGTTAAAAGAAAAATAAATTGGTTTTTCTCAGGTTTAGGGTGATTTTTATTGCGGTGGAGTAAAGAGCAGCACCTTCCTTTCAGAGCTCCAATAGCTTCTGACCCAAACAATCACATTGACAAGCTACCTATCAACCAATCACATAATTGTTGGCAGACAGAAGACCTTAATTATTGACAATGGATCACCACTCCCTAGACCAATCAACTATGTGTTGCTGGCCAAATCTCTATTCATATATACCACTTGGCTTCAGTCAGTTTGGAACTAAACATCACTTCACTGCTTGGACAACCATCAATGTGAGTCTGCAAGTGAGCCTTACAGTGAGCATCAGAACTTGCTTTTAAAAGTGCCAGTAATCCTTGTTTTTTTTTTAAATGTTTTTACATTTTCTCACTTCTTTTTCCCATTTCTGTCCACAATCAAAAATGCAGCAAACTGAAAATTTATGGCCTTTACAAGAGGGCAACTCTATCTTGGGGCACTATCTCAGAGTATTTTGAAAGTTTGACTACTTTAGCAGCCTTGCACCACTGAGAAGGAAGATTCTGTTCAGAGCAGCCCGCAGCTGTGGCTAGGCTAGCCCAGAGCTGAGGCCTGGAGTATAGATGTACCGCTCAGCCCCGGGGCCTTTCATCGACAGTCCATGCCACATGTGGTTCGGTAGCCATGCTCCCTCCCATCCTACTTCTGGCAAAATGGCCATCCTGCCAGCAAAATGGAATACAACCAGTAATGTAATGTTTCATGTCCACCCAGCCCTGCATTTGCCATCAGGAAATCCCTAAAAATCCCACCCTCCCTTGCCCACCCCACCATCGAAATTTGTCATGGAGTTTCATCTTCAAGGTGGGTAGCAAGAGTGAAGAAAATTGCCAGATTTGTCTGTATGCAAATATGGAATTTTCATCAAAATGAAAGAACTGCAGATGCTGCACATCAGGAACAAAAGCAGAAGTTGCTTGTAAAGCTCTGCAGGTCTGGCAGCATCGGTGAAGAGAAAATCAGAGCTAACATTTCAGGTCCGGTTATCCTTCCTCAGACCTGATTTTCATGGAATTTTCCTTGCTGATAGAGGTGTTGGGAGGTGATGTTAAAGCCTAGGAGTTAGGGGGAGGAGGGCATCAGTTTTATTAGGTACAGGCAGACAAGCCAAACTGAAAAAGAGGCCAGAAGGCCACAGGAGCTGTAGGGTGCTGTGGTGGGCAGTTTAAAAGACCTGCCTCAGTGCTGTGGGACTTTGTCTCAGTTACAATGAAAACTTAAGATCCTCTAACCCTCACTCTTCATGTTGCCTCACCATCCACAACTTCTCCTGTCCCATCGATGCTATCTCATGTCCCACCCACCTATTCCCCTTGTCTCCTATTAAGGGCCTCGATGCAATCCAAACCCTTTCATTGGTCATTCACTCATGAAACACTGTGTGGAAGCAATGGACCCAACAGCATCAACTGGATGTATAAAGAATTGCTTTATAAAAATGCAATTATTGCTTTCCACTGACTATAAGCCAACAAATGTGTCAATAATCCACACATTTGAAACATCAGTAGTGGAAACTGCAAGCACCTGAAGAGTTGTGTCACTCCAGGGTCATTACTTCTCTACAATGTATAATGGGTGAATAGGCATTGGGAGCACAAGCTGCCATATTGTTTAGGTGAAATACCATAGCTTGGCATGGGGCACAAAACACTATGACACTGGGCTGTGGGTGGGAGCCTTAGCCTAGCACTGATGGGCATCAGGAAAACCTTTTGAAATTACATTTCAAATGGTTCTCTCGTGTCGAACATGGTGCTCAAGATCTCTGAGATGCTGGGGACCAGGGGTCTATGAAAATCTGGCTGAATTCCACGAACACTGTGGAGAGGTGTTGATAGAGTTAATGTTAAGTGTTTTTTTCCTCGTTAATATCAGAACCACTTGGAATGGGGTTAGGAATCCTGGAATTGGGGCCTGGCAGCCATTTTTAAAGGGCTGACAAGTGATCCCGACTCAGTGAAAATGCCAGCCTTCTTTCCTGTTGTTGCCTGTGTGACAAATTACAGGTTAGACAGCGCTAGGGACCCGAGTTCGATTCCACCCTCAGGTGACTGTTTGAGTGGAGTTTGCACATTCTCCCCGTGTCTGCGTGGGTTTCCACTGGGTGCTCCAATTTCCTCCCACAGTGCAAAGATAAGAATTAGAATTAGATTTCTACTGTCACATGTCCTCAAGTACAAAGGGGAGGAACACAGTATAAAGTGTATAATGTAGCCACGCACAGCATCATCTTAGTACCTAGTTACAATTCATAGGTACTAAAATAGATTAGGTACAAAAATAGAGAAAAAAAATGAAAAAGCTACAAGTTCCACATTACAGTTCTGCATCGTGTAAATTAAGAAAATAAAGAAAGTTAAAAGATAGACATTACTGTTCTTCTACAGCCTGCACTCAGGCCATGCTGGGGACTTTCCATTTGAGGTCTCCACCACTCTGAGCCAACCCCAACTGGCTTGCTACCCACTGACCATCTGTGACGGACTGACTGCTCCTGCCTCAGTCCGCCGACCACCAACGACACCACTCCAGGCCTTGGGCCTGCCGCCAGCTTCAATTCACTCTGAGGCTGCCAGCTGCCGGCCAGCCCATTCCACATTGGCCTGCCAACTGCTGCAGATTAGGTAGATTGGCCATGCTAAATGATTCAGAGCATTGAGGGACATACAGGCTAAGTGGATCAGCCATGGGAAATGTGGGATTGCAGGGATGGGATGTGGGGTGGTATCTGGGTTGAATGCTCTTCAGATGGTCAGTGCAGTGCTGAATGGCCTCAATCTTCACTGTTGGGATTTTATGATTGTATGATTCTAATTTACTTTAAATGCAAGACTGATGGCAACAAAGGGATCCCAAGGTGTAATCTCCTGTAGCACATTATAAATGCGTTCACAACAGACAGGTTTATGATTTTGCTCCATTTGATGAAAAGCGCAACCTTCCGCCCAGCTGTTTCCCCGCACAGTGCAAAGAATCACCTCAGGGTGTTTCTAGACACCTCCAACAGAGGTTTGTTAACTGTTTAGCAAACATCTCACAATATACAAATGTAAAACAAAGAGCTGTGGATGCTAGACATCTGAAACAAACCAGAAAGTGCTGGTGAAACACAGCAACAGTACAGAGAGAAACTGAGCTAATGTTTCGAGTGTGGTGAACCTTCTTCAGAACTAACTGAAGAAGCATCACAGACTCTGAACAGTAGCGCTTGTTTTTCTGTCTACAGGTGCTGGCAGACTGCTGACTTGTTCTAGCATGTTCTGTTTTTGTATTATCCATCATACAGATCATTTGGGGCAGGAAAGGAAGAATGAAATTTGTGCAGTGGTAAACTGATGGAGTCATTAGCTCCTAACATTCTATTTGCAAGACACCCATTCCCCTGGTGAGAATGTAGGCAGAAAGCTAGCCATCAATCTAGATGCCACGATACATTAGTCACGATGGAATGCAAAAGACCAACCTCGTTAAGTCAAATTTTCATTGAATGCTGAATGTTTTTAAGGCAAAGATAGAGTTTGAACAATGAAGGAATTAAAGGTTTCGGTGAGTAGGCGGGCAGATGGAGCTGAAAACATGCCGGAAAATGATGGCTGAGTGGTATTAGTACTAGACTAATAATCCAGAGACCCAGGTAATGTTCTGGGGCCCAGGATCATATCCCGCCACAGCAGATGGTGGAATTTGAATTCAATTTAAAAAGTCTCAAATTAAGAATCTACTGATGACCATGAAATCATTGTTGATTGTAGGAAAAACCCATCTGTTTCACTAATGTCATTCAGGGAAGGAAAGTTGTCAGCACTACCTGGTCCAGCCTACACGTAACTCCAGACCCACAGCAATGAGGTTGACTTTATTGCCCTCTGTAATGGTTCAGCGAGCCATTCAGTTGTACTAATCGCTATAAATTCTCAAAGAAATGAAACCAGGCGGATCACCTGGCATTGAACTAGGCAGCAGAAAAGACGACGGCAGAAGCAGCCCTATTGACCCTGGAAAGTCGTCTTCACGAACATCTGGGGGCTAGTGCTTAAATTGGGAGAGCTATCTCACAGACTAGTCAAATAACAGCCTGACATAGTCATACTTGTGGGATCATACCTTACAGACAATGTCCCAGACACCACCAACGCCATCCCAGGATATGTTCTGTTCCACCGGCAGGTCAGACCCAGCAGAGGTGGCAGCGCAATGGTATACCTTTGGGAGGGAGTTGCCCAGCGAGTCCTCAACATTGACTCCTGATGCCATGAAGTCTCATGGCTTCAGGTTAAACAAGGGCAAGGAAACCTCCTACAGATTACTTCATACTATCCTCCCTCGGCTGGTGAATCAGTGCTCCTCCACGTTGAATAACACTAAGAAGAAGCACTGGGAATGGTAAGGGCACAAAATATACTCTGGGTGGGGCATTTCAATGTCCACCACCAAGAGTGGCTCGGCAGCAGTACTACTGATCGAACTGATCGGGTTATAAGGGACATAGCTGCTAGACTGGGTCTGCAGCAGGTGGTGAGGGAGCCAACCAAAGGGAAAACCACACTCGACCATGTCCTTACCAATGTGCCAGCTGCAGATGTATTTGCCCATGACAGTATTGTCATAGTACTGTCCTTGTGTTTTTGTTTGAGAATAAGCGCCATTGTGTTGTGAGGCACTAGCACTGTGCTAAATGGGACAGACTTCAAACAGATCGAGTAAGTTAAGACTGGGCATCCATGAAGCACTGAGCGATCAATAGCAGCTGAATTGTACTCTAGTACAATCTGTAACCTCATGGCCTGCATATCCCCACTCAACTATTACCATCAAGCCAGGGAATCAACCCTGGTTCAATGAAAAGTGGAGGAGGACATGCCAGGAGCAGCACTAGTCATACCCTAAGATGAGGTGCCAACCTGGTAAAGCCACCAAACAGGACTACATGCACGCCAAACAGCATAAGCAGCAAGTGATAGACAGGGCTAAGCGATCCCACAACCAACAGATCAGACCTAAGCTCTGCAGTCCTGCCACATATAGCCGTGAATGGCGGTGGATGATTAACCAATTCACTGGAGGAGGAGACTCCACAAATATCCCCATCCTCAATGATGGAAGGTGTTACCAAGCGTTATTAAGCAGCACCTGCTCAGCAATAACCTGTTCAGCGATGCCCAGTTTGGGCTCCGCCAGGGCCACTCAGCTCCTGGTCCCATTCCAGCCTTGGTTCAAACATGGACAAAAGAGCTGAATTCCAGAGGTAAGTTGAAAGTTACAGTGCTTGATATCAAGGCTGCATTTGAACATTGTGGCATCAAGGATCCCTAGCCAAACTGGAATCAATGGGTATGAGGGGGCAAATGCTCCGGTGGTTGGAGTCATACCTGACACATAGGAAGATGGTCATAGTTGTGAGATGTCAGTCATCTCAATTCCGGTACATCTCTGCAGAAGTCTTTCAGGGTGGTGTCCTAGGCCCAACTATCTTCGGCTGCTTTATCAGTGACCTTCCCTCCATCATAAGGTCAGTGGGGGTGTTCGCCGATAACTGTATACCGTTCAGCACCATTCGTGACTCCTCAGACACTGAAGCAGTCCATGCTCACATGCAACAGATCTGGACAATATCCAGACTTGGGCTGACAAGTGGCAAGTAACATTCATACCACACAAATGCCAGGCTATGACCATAACCAATAAGAGACAATCTAACTATTGCCCTTTGACATTCAACGGTGTTACCATTACGGAATCCACCACTATCAATATCTTGGGAGTTATCATTGATCAGAAACTCAACTGGACTCACCAAATAAACACAGTGACTACAAGGGTAGGTCACAGGCTTAAGGCCATTTAAATGGTCATTGGATAAACATATGGATGACAATGGAATAGTGTATGTTAGATGGGCTTCAGTTTGGTTTCACTGATCGGCGCAACATCAAGGGCCGAAGGGCCCATAATGTGCTGTAGTGTTCTATGTTTTATGTTCCAGAAATACTGCAGCAAGTAACTCACCTCCTGATTGCTGAAAGCCTGTCCACACCTACAAGGGACAAGTCAGGAATGTGATGGAATACTCCCCACTTGCTTGGATGGGTGCAGCTCCAACAACACTAAAGAAGCTTGACACCATCCAGGACAAAGCAGCCCACTTGATTGGCACCACATCTACAAGCATCCACTGCCGATGCTCAGTAGCAGCAGTGTGTACCTTCAACAAGATGCACTGTAGAAATACCCCAAAGATCCTCAGACTGCACTTTCCAAACCCACGACCACTTCCATCTAGATGGACAAGGGCAGCAGATACATGGTATTATCACCACCCTCAAGTTCCCCTCCAAGTCACTCACCATCCTGATTTGGAATTATCTCACCGTTCCTTCACAGTCGTTGGGTCAAAATCCTGAAATTCTCTCCTTAAGGGCATTGTGGGTCAACCCACAGCATATAGACTGTAGCAGTTCAAGAAGGCAACTCACCACCACCATCTCAAGGGCAACTAGGAATGGGCAAGGAATACTGGCCCAGCCAGTAATGCCCACATTCCACACAATGAATAAATAAAACACACGTTCACCCATGATCTTATTGAACGGTGGAGCAGACTCAATGGACCAGATGGCCTAATCCTGCTCCTATTTCTTATGTTTCCCTTTTTTTTCAAGAATTCCCTACAGCATGGAAACAGGACCTTCGGCCCAACAAGTCCACACCAATCCTCACAGCATCCCACCTAGACTCGTCCCCTAATCTAAACATCCCTGAAGACTACAGGCAATTTAGCATGGCCAACCCACCTCACCGGCACATCTTTTAGGACTGTGGGAGGAAACCAGAGCACCCGGAGGAAACCATGCAGACACGGGGAGAAAGTGCAAACTCCTCACAGGCAGTCACCCAAGGGTGGAATCAAACCCAGGTCCCTGGTGCTGTGAGGCTGCAGTGTTAACCACTGAGCCATTGGGAGACTCTTGGCTTTTGTGTGGTATCTTTATTTTTATTTGCATGGTTATCATTACCTTGTATTTACACAGAAAATCATTGCTTTCAGCATGCTTTTTGATTTTACTTAAACTTTATTGTTCCAGATTATTCAGACCTTCCTACGTGAAATCACTTCTGGATAAGCATGCAAACATACAAATTAGGAGCAGGAGTGGGCTACTCAGCTACTTGAACCTGCTCTGCCATTCAATAATGTCTAAATCAATTAACCCACTTTCCCACCTAACGTGATAACCTTACACTCCCTTGATCATCAAGAATTGATCAACCTCTGCCTCAAAGATCTTCACAGACTCTGCTGCCACCCATTTTATCCTTGATGATCAATCCTGACTTTCTATGCCTTTGGAAGTGCTGACCCTTGCTTTGAGAACCAAGTAATGATTCAGAAACAGACAAGTTGATACTTCATAACACAATTTGGAGCTGGATGATCACAGCAGGCCAGGCAGCATCACAGGAGCAGGAAAGTTGATGTTTTGGGTCAGGACCCTTCTTCAGAAGCTGCCTGACCTGCTGTGTTCCTCCAGCACCACACTGTATTATCTCTGACTCCAGCATCGGCAGTTCTTACTGTCTCTAAGTTGTTACTTCATGCTATCTTACAATTTAGGTAACACATAACTTCAATCTTTGAAAATAGGAAGACATCTGAACTGAATTTTTTTAAGACATCAAGTGAATTTATTAAATAATGAATAAAGTAATGATCTAACGAAGTTATCACAGAATTATATAGTGACAATAGAAAGTCTTTTAATTTATACCCTTCGTAGATCAAATGATGGGTTGCAATCTAATACAAATAAATTTTCTTATTGATAACTTTTGTAATTTAACACTAGCCACAGAATCCAAAAGGTGTAGGGTTAAGGCCCACTCTGGAGAATGTGATATTGACTGACATTTCAACACAGCACTTGTGGAGTGGGGCACTGTCATTCTGATGTGATGTACTGTCAAGGTCCCGTCTGACTGCACAAGGTAAATAACAGCACTATTTAAAAACAGAACCAACGGACCTGTCCCGATTGCTTAGCCACAATTTATTGCTTAATCTGCAAAACCTTACATCTTTAGGGCTGGATTCAGCCAATGATCTAGGTGTGGTCTGGAAGGTACTGAGGAGGGATGGAGGATTGCTATAAAATGCTGAGGGAAGACCTGGGATAGAGTGTGTGTCACCTTCCTGTTGTGGTATTTTGCCATCAACAGGACGTGGAGCTCATCCCCTTCTCCCTGGGTCTGTCTAAGGTACTTAAAATGGCAGTGGTGTTGGAGGAGCGCCTTCAGGCGATTGCTTCAGTTATTGAAGGGGATGAGTCACTACCAACTTCTCAACCACAGTTAGAGATGACCAGCAGAAACCAGCCTTTCCAGCAACGCTCACGTCCTGTAAAGTACATTTGGATAGAAATACTATGCAAGGATAGGGGAAAAAGGTGAGAGATTGGTACAAGGTAATGGAACAGGTGCAGACACAATGTGCTGAATGGTCTTCTTGTGTGGCATACTAATCCTGTGATTCTGTGAAAAAAGTGACCAATGAAGGACTGTTGCTGGTGTTGGTGTTGATGGTGAGGGAGACCCTCTGACATAGACGATAACACTTAGTGCGCCCTGGTAGTATCCATGACCCATGGGAGGGGTCTGCCTGGGGCAATGTTGATCCAACCACCAGTAGTCCCTTGTCCTTAACAAGCCCCCCCACTACACCCTTTTAATAGAAGCGTTACGAAATTATGAAGAGCTTTGATGGTGTAAACAGGGAAGAATTGTTTCCGCTGGCAGGAAGGAAGACAAACGGAGGAAGACTGATTGAACATAAGTGGTAAAAGAGCCAGAAGAAGAGATGGGATAATTATTTTGACACAGCAAGTTGTAGTAATCAGGAAAATGCTGCCTGAAAGGTGAAAGCAAATTGAAAAGTAAATTTCAAAAGGAATTAAATAAACACTTGAAAGGGAAAATCCCTCAGGGATATGCAAGAACAGCAGGGATGGGGACAGTGCATAAATGAATGACCAGCTAGTGCGATGAGCTGACATGGGTATGATAGGTTGAATGGCCTTCCTCAGTGCAGGAAGATTCAATGGCTTTATGCTCCCATTGGCACTGTCTGGACATTTGAGCCTGCCTTCTGATTGGCTAGCAGCTCTTCAAGGCGGGTCCTTGCCATTTCCTTCAGTCTTTAATGAGATCTGACTGTCATTGGTGAGGCCAGTCCCTTTTTCCCATGTCCAACTGCCCTTGAAGTGAATGGCTTGCCAAGCTTATTTGGGAAAATTAAGTGTCAACGCTTCTACTATGTATTTGGATTAACATGTGGGTAAGGATGGTTGTTTTTCTTCCCTAAACAACACTAGAATTTTGTTCTTAGAATTCGGTTTTATTGCCACATGCATTCAAGTACAAAAGTACATGAGTACAGTGAAAAGTCTGTAATGTTGCCACACACAGCATCATTTTGTGAATCAAGTGTACTTTTATGACAACCAATAAAATGATATATTTTTGTGCTGTTGAGGGTTTTCATTCAGTAAATATTTCCTTTTAATGCTTGCAGTAATGGACTAATGTATTTATGTAAAATGCATGAAATTCTTTGCCATTGTTTTTTCGTTTCTGCCTTTATCTGAAACATTGTTGTTTCATGGAAAATGTTCATTTTCCTTTCCATAAACTCGAATAAATGTTATCTCAAGAGCTTAACATTAAAAAAAAATCATCAGAGACACTAGCTTTCTATTCCAGTATTTTATCAGTTGAATTTAAGTCCCAGCAGCTGCCATTGTGGGATTGGTACACGTATCCCCAGAGTATTAACCTCGACTTCTGCATTATAAATCCAGTGACATTTCCACAGTCTCCCCTCAAAAGGGGCATAAGCCCTGAAAGCAACTTACTAATTGCCAGCTGGGTAAAAAGTGCAGCTGAAGTGCCGCAAATGACTGAGACAGGGCTGCCCCCGGCTGTCAGATCTGATTAAATTCAAACCAAGGAACTGTGGGTGCTGTAAATCAGAAACAAAAACAGAAATTGTTGGAAAAGCTCAGCAGGTCTGGCAGCTTCTGTAGAAAGAAATCAGAATTAACATTTCTGATGAAATAAGTAATTTCATTTCACCCAAAGAAGGAGTGTTGCTCTAAAAGCTTGTGATTTCAAATAAACCTTTTGGACTGTAACCTGTTGTGTGACTTCTAACATTATGGTAGGTAAAGCTGGACGTTGGCAATGGGTATAATTTGATCATGTTTTTTCAGTGATACTGTGGTGACAATTTCGAGATTGCTAATATTGTTATGTTTTGGTGATGTATTTTTAAATTTCGGGTAAATGAAGGAGGTCCAATGAACTCAGCTGCTGTAAACCTGGTTGGTTTGTTTGTCAGAGATCAAAGGTAAACTTTTTATTGTTTCCTGAAATTGCTTACTAAAAAGATGCAAGGTATTACACTTGGAAATAATGACAGCAGTCTCTGAGGTTACAATAACTAGGCTCGCAGTCTCAAAAGATTCAAGAAATATCAGTTTGTAAACAGTTATATTGAAATCTGTCCATTTCTCCTCAGATGACAGGGAGATAGGATTGAGAATAGCTAATTAGCTCTTACCTGAATGTTGAATGACTTTCATGTTGCCATGGGGACACCATTATTAAGGTCCAGTTACAGTATCTCTACATCTCAATAAAAAAATCACAGACAGATAGCAATATCAATGTGATCAGCATAGAGAAAAGGCTGCATGACTCTGAGCAATCTCAGTCGGATGTGAGATGGAGACAGTCTGTAGACGAAGAGGCACATACTGCATCTAAGGATTTCAGGTGAATGCTCTTGGTTAGTCAAAGAGGAATAATCATTGTAACTG
The DNA here is from genome assembly GCF_030684315.1 of Stegostoma tigrinum. Lineage (NCBI taxonomy): Eukaryota > Metazoa > Chordata > Chondrichthyes > Orectolobiformes > Stegostomatidae > Stegostoma > Stegostoma tigrinum. The sequence continues at coordinate 43,785,010 of NC_081381.1, read as the reverse complement.
GCCTTACTGTTGGTGATTTTTAAAGGACTGTCTAAAGACTGAGGAAGGTATCAAGGAAAGGTCACTGAAGTTGCTATTCAGTAAAACCAGGGATGTGGGAACATATTTAAGTTGGGAACAACTGTGAACTGATTGCTAAAGGAACAGACTCTCATTCTATTTGATGACTCATGTGATAATTCAGGGGAAAGTTCCTCTCTGTAGTCTGTAATTACCTGCAAAAAGAAAATAGTTATTAGTCAACGATAATTTTAGTCATTTGTTACAGTAAAAGTGAAATCACGAATTACAACAGAATGTGCTGGAGAGATTCAGCAGGCTGGCAGCGTCTGTGGAGAGAGAAACAGAGTTAACATTTTGAGTCCAATGTGGCTTTTCTCCAGAACTGATGGGGGATGGAAAAGTGACGGGTTTTCAATATTTTTAATTGACCTGTTCAGACCTATGACAAGGCAACTCTTGAGAAGGTAGAACTTGAATCCAGGCGTTCCTGATGCAAAGGTATAGACACTTCCATTGTACCACTGCAGCCTTTACAAGAACTAAGCAGGCCTGTGTCTGCCTAACTTCTGGGATCAGACCTTTTCAGACTAGCATGGCCATATGCAGTGATAGATTTTATACATTATGAAACTGGGTAAAGTACCTCAGCGCGAAATGAGGCGCTATTCCTCTAGCTTGCATTGGGCTTCGCTGGAATACTGTGGCAGGCCTAGGACAGAAATGTTAGCATGAGAACAAGACAGTGCACTGCAATGACAAGCAACCAGAAGGTCAAAATCATTCCTGCAGACAGAGCAGAGGTGTTCTGCAAGGTGGTCATCCAGTCCTGATCGGTCTCAACATTGTAGAGATCACATTGTGAGCAGCAGACTGGATTGAATTAAATTAGAAGTATATTACTGCTACACCTGGGTGCTGTTTTCAGGAAACAAAGAGGAAGAAGCAAGTGAAAGGATAAGTGTTACACCCTCTGCAGTTGGGAAAGTGAAGAGGTATTGAAAGTGAAAGAGAAGTGGACCAGGGTGTCATGGACAGAATAGTTCCTATGGAATGGGGGACGGGAAGATGCATGTAGTGTTGACATTCTGCCTGAGCAGGCAGAAATAGTAGAGGATGATCCTTTGAATGCAGGAAATGAGGGCAAGGGGAACTTATCATTTTTCTGGGAGGGAGGGGTGGAGATGAAAGTAGAAGTGCAAGAAATAGCTCAGACCCAGCTGAGGGTCACCCCAACCATACTGGAGGAAATCCTTGGTTGAGGAAAAAGGAAGAAGTGTTGGCAATACCCATGTGGAAAGTGGCTTCATCAGAACTGATTCAACTGAAACAAAGATAGAAACGGAGAATAGAATGTAGTCCTGACAGGAAGCAGGGTGCATCAGGGTGTAGTCGAGGTAACACATGGGAGTCGGTGGGCTTGTAATGGATATTGGCATTAGCCTTTCCTCAGAAATGGAGACAGAAAAGTTGAGGAAAGGAAGGGAAGAGTCAGGGATGGGTAAGGTGAGAGTCCAATAGAGAAAGATGGAAATTGAAAACAAAACTAATGAATTTTTCTCGTCCCAAAGAAGTGCAGGAAACACAATTGATATCAAAAATATGTTGAAGAAAGAAGTGTAGGTTGGGGCCCAAGATGGGCTGGAACAAAGACCGGTCCACTTAGCTCACAAAGAGACAGGCATAGCTCGGTTCCATCTGGGAAAACATAGCTATACGTTTGGCTTGGTTAAGGTGAGATGGGTTAATGGAGAAATTGGTTAAAGTGAGAACAAGTTCTGCCAGGTAGAGGAGGTTTGTGGTGGATGGGGACTGTTCAGGTTTCTTTTCGAGGAAGAAACACAGAGCTCTCAGACCATCCTGATTAGAGACAGAGATGTCGAGAGATTGTACAGCTACATGAAAGAAGAGGTGGCTGGGGCCTACAAACTGGAAATCGTGAAATTGGCATAAAGCATTTGAAGAATCACAAATGTAGATGGGAAGATGCGGGGGAAAGAATAGAGTCTAGATAGGAAAAAAATAAGTTCAATAAAGCAGGGATCATGGGAACTGCAGATGTTGGAGAATCCGAGATAACAAAGTGTAGAGCTGGATGAACTCAGCAGGCCAAGCAGCATCTTCAGAGCACAAAAGTTGACGTCTCGGGCCTAGACCCTTCATCAGAAATGGGTGAGCAGGAGAGGGTTCTGAAATAAATAGGGAGAGAGGTGGATGCGGATCGATGATGGGTAGGGGAGAAGATAGGTGGAGAGGAGTTGCAGTGGGAGCCAGATCCCCTGAGGTTTGTCCGGAGGGAGGAGGGTAACTTCTTCAGGTTACCCTCCTCCCTCCAAACAAACCTCAGGGGATCTCTCTCTCCTACCACAACTCTCTTGTATCCATCTTTGACCCGCCTCTCCCTCTCTCCCTATTTATTTCAGAACCCTCTCCCCCTCACCCACTTCCAATGAAGGGTCTAGGCCCAAGACATCAGCTTTTGTGCTCCGAAGATGCTGTTTGGCCTGCTGTGTTCATCCAGCTCTACACTTTGTTACCTCAATAAAGCAGGATCTAGTTGAAGGAAAGGCTCTGCCACTGCAGTCCTATTTGGGAGCAAAATCTTGTGTTATCAAATGAAAAGTCAAGTGGCTTTTTAAACGTTATGGATGTCTGTTAAATTTAAAATAGTAGCTGTGTCCATTCCATTTCCAGCACTTCTGTTCTTATCTGTTCTCCTCCCAAAAGGTTCCCCTTGTTCCAACCATCTACCCCTTCTTCTACCAGTATTCTAATGAAATGTCACTTGCCTGAAACATTAACTCTGATCCTGTGTACACAGACAATGGTAGACCTGTTGAGCATTTTTAGTGATTTTGGTTTTCGTTTTGATTATCCGAAATGCGAAGAATTTTGTTTTTGTGCGTTATTTTACCCATGTTGTTGGGTAAAGCAGTTCCTCTTGAATTTCTTAATGGACTTATTAGCAATTGTCTTATATTTATGCGCCCTGAGGCTGGTTTCCCCACAAGTGGAACCATCGTCTTGGAGTTTACTCTTCAGAATTTGCTCTCTTTTATCTCCACTCATTTTCCAGAGGAAAAGTCCAGTTCCGTTCAATTTTCTCCTGATATTTCTCAGTTCTCAAATAACCTTGTCGTTTTTTTTGCATTTTCTCAAGTCCCTGGAGATGACATATGTGTGCTGAACTTCAGATGTTGCATAACAGTGGTGCAGAATAAGTCTAACATAAATTTGTGGGGGTTTTGTTTTCGATCTATTGAGTTTTGCCAACCTCGTTGATGGCCCAGGGAGGGATCAAACTCCTTTTGATTTGATTGATTCTTGACTGTTTGTTGACTAGCCTTTATTCTGTACCAATACATTTACATTTCACAAAAAAAATTAAACGTCGTTTTGTTTCATCTGCTTGGGATCTTTTAGGTCAGGTTCCTTATCTTGAAGATTCATCATTGACTCCTTGATTCTGTACAAGAAGATATCTGATGCTTGCCAGCATCCTCTGTACAGTGAGTATCTAGGATCTCTCACACACCGTCTCTTTTCTCTTTTGCTCCCTTCCAGCAAGATGGCAGCACAGTAAGACCCTCCAACTGGAGCACCTCTATTCTGCTGGTTGTTTTTCTTTTCTCTCATCTTTTTCTACCCCTTCTGCATTAGGAGAATGGAGGAGCTGGCAGGAGCCGGAGTGAATTCCAGAACAGAGGCCAGCATGGGGAAGGTGTCCCAGAACAGCAGCCAGCATGGGAAAGCAGCCCTGGAGCAGGGGATGATACGGGAAGCAGTATCAGAGCAGGGCCCAACATGGGAAAGCAGTCTCGGAGCAGGGGCAGACACAGGGAAGCAGTCCCGGAGCAGGGGCCGACACACGAAAGCAGACCTGGAGCAGGGGCTGACACAGTGAAGGAGTCCCGGAGCAGGGACAGACACGGGAAAGCAGACCTGGAGCAGGGGTCGACACAGGGAAGGAGCCCCGGAGCAGGGGCCAACACAGGGAAACAGTCCTGGAGCAGGGGCCAACAGGGGAATGGAGTCCCGGAGCAGGGGCCACACACGGGAAGGAGTCCTGGAGCAGGGGCTGACATGGGGAAGCAGTCCCGGAGCAAGGGTGAACACAGGGAAGGATTCCCGGAGCAGGGGCCGACACGGGGAAGCAAGTCCTGGAACAGGGGCCAACACAGAGAAGCAGTCCTGGAGCAGGGGTTGACATGGGGAATGTGTCCCAGAGCAGGGCCCGACACGGGGAAGCAGGCCCGGAGCAGGGGCCGGCACAGGGAAGCAGTCCCTGAACAGCAGCCAGCATGGGGGAAGGATTCCTGGAACTGGGCTGACACGGGGAAGCAAACCCGGAGCAAGGCCCAGCGTGGGATGTAGGGGGTAGTGGGGCGATGTCCCAGAGCAGGGCCAGCACAAAGACCTTGTCCCAGGTGGAGGCTGGCGCAGAAGAAGCAGTCCTGTAACTGATCCTGGAGGATCTGAGAACTGGTACTGAGCAGAGTATAGGGTTAGAGTGGAGCGGGGACAGTTGTTGGGCTGGGGTCTGGCATTGATAGTGAGACCACATGTGGAATCCCCTGCATTGAGCTGCTGCAAAGTAATGTCAATGTAAATTTTAGTTATCTGACTGTAATGTCAGTCCTTTGATCCTTGGAAGGGTCACTGGATCTGAAACATTAACTCTGTTTTTTCCTTCACAGATGCTGCCGTACCTGCTGAGTTTTTCCAGCAACTTTGTTTTTGTTCCTGATTTACAGCATCCGCAGTTCTTTCCGTTTTAATATTGGCCTGGTTACCTGGAATAACTCCCTGCTCATCTTTGGAATATTGAAATGCAATATGTACGCAGGACCTGAGTTTAAGGTCATATACAAGATACCACGTCTCCAACAGTACAGTCCTTCTTCAGAACCACAATGGAATGCCAGCATTGCTTTTGCTGCTCAGGCACTGACGTGTGACTTGACCCTGAAACCTTATGACCCAGAGGTGAGAATGCTACTAACTGAATTACAGGTGACACTGTTCACATTGGTGAAGAACATTGGTTTAAATGTTCACTTGCCCCTCCATCAGCAGCTACACACATGCACATGATCATGCATGTGGCATTTTGAAAGTAACTCATGTGGATGCCAGAATTTGGGCCTTTTTCCAAAGCAGGTTTGGAGGAGTGGGGGCGTTTAGTTGGACGGGAGGATGGCAGGTGAGACGCTGACACCTCTGCCTCAAATAAATCCACGTTAGTCATGCTGGTGACTGACTTTTCTGCCCTGCTGCCAATTGAAGCCCTTAAGTGGGCAATTAATCCTCTATCGTGGCCCCATGTTGCTGCTGTAGTTGCTAACCCCGTGGTCTGTGGAGGGAATTGCCATGCAGGGCCCATCTCTTATGGTGAGGCACTCGGAGTCTGATCGAGGAACACGGATTTGGGAATGGGCAACTCAATGAATTCTACCTTCCCTGTACTTCTCACCTTTTCAAGAGCAACTAAGGATGGATGATAAATGCTGGCCCAGCCAGTCATAAGCACATCTGGTAAATATATTTTTCAAAAATTGCATGATATACCCAGAATTTATATAGAATCCGTTGTGCCCAACTCTCGATCAGGCATATTAGGGAATTCTACTAAGCAATTAATATTACAAAAGGAGCAGAATAACCTTGATAATAGCAAAAAATCATGAGGTATTTATTGACTATATGGCAATACTTGATACTCACACCTGACAGTGGATTTTGTTTATTCTTTTGTGCAATGTGGGCGTTGTTGGATATGTCAGCATTTATTACCCATCCCTCACTGCCCAGAGAGAACTTAAGAGCCAACCACGCTTCTGTGGGTTTGGAATCAGAGGTAGGGTACAACAGGACGGACATTAAAGAACAAAATGTTTTTCTTTAAATGACAATTGACAGTGGTTACATGGCTACCATTAGGCTAGCTTTTCAAAGTTCCAGACTTTTTACTTAACTCGTATTCCACCATTTGCCATGATCAGAGTCAAACCCATGGCAATTAATGGAAAAGGCAAAAGGAGTGCTCATGAAGTAGGGAAGAGTAATATAAATGAAAAGTAAAGGGAGGCTAATTGTCAGTTTTAATAGCAGAAACGGACTAGTGCTGTTCAGGGTAAACCCAAGCAAACAGGACACAATTTTAGGTATAGAAGAGCAATCAAAGTGCAATACAATGTTCATGATCTCAAGTTGATGAATTGAGCCCTGAAGTACTGGAAAGTATGGAAGCGGAAAATGAGATGCCACTTCTTCAGCTTGTGTTGGGCTTCCCTGGAGCACTACAGGACAGCCGAGGACAGAATTTAAGCCAGAGAGCAAGTGGTGTGTTAAAATATCAAGCGATATTTACTATTTTCTCATTTTTCTTCAGCTGAATTTTTTCAGCAATGTCAAAGCATTTAAATTTAATTTTGAGCGACGAGTCTTTTTTTTAAGTGAACACACTTTTGGTTTACTAATGAATCAAAATTCTATTTGTTTCAATGAATTTACAATGATCTTGGATCTGTAAATTTGTTAGTCAGTGGCAGGGCTTATTTTGGTTTGAAAATACAACCATATCGCGATCAATGTCATTCTGAATTCAAGTCCAGCACTTGAACGAAAAACTCAAGTCTTGCTGTCCAGTACAGAACAGGGTGAGTGTTGCATGGCTGAAGATACCATCTTTTGGATTATACTGATGTCCCATCTGGCTGCTCAGCTGGATATAAAACATCACTATTTTGATGAAGATAAGAGGCCAATCTTTATCCCTGATCAATATCACAAAGGACAGATAATCTGGTCATTGTCACATTGCTGTTTGTGTGAGTTTTGCTATTTGTATATTGGCCACATGTTTCCTCTATTTCAGCCAGCCTGGCAGCATCTGAGGAGAGACAAAGTTAATGTATCAAGTCCATTACGACTCTTCATCAGATGGGCCTCAGGGGTGAGGAGAGGCAGATGGAGTTGAACTTAGATAAATGTGAGGTTTTGCATTTCGGTAAGGCAAACCAGGGCAGGACTTACACTGTTAATGACAAAGAGCTTTAAGGGTGCAGGTATATAGTTTCTTGGAAGTGGGTTGCAGGTTGACAGGAGGTGAAGAAGGTGTCTGGTACTTCACTGGTCAGAGCATTGAGCATAGGAGTTGGAAAATCATGTTGTGGCTGTGCAGGACATCGGTGAGGCCACTTCTTGAACACCACGACAATTCTGGTTGCCTTTCTATGTTGTTAAACTTGAGAGGATATGGAAAAGATTGACAAGGATGTTGCTGGAACTGGAGAGTTTGAGTTACAGGAAGAGGCTGAATAGGCTGGGGATTTTTTACCTGGAACATTGGAGGCTGAGGAGTGACCTTATAGAGGTTTATAAAATCATGAAGGGCATGGATAAGATGAATAGTCAAGGTCTTTTTCCTAGGGTAGGGGACTGCAAAACCAGAGGGCATCTGTTTAAGGTGAGAAGGGAACGACTTATTAAGGATCTGAGAGGTAACTTTTTCACACAGAGGATGGCACGTATATGGAACAAGTTACAAGAGGAAATGGTGGAGGCAGGTATAATATCCATATTTAAAAGGCATTTGGAGAGTACATGGATGGGAAGGATTTAGAGGGAAATGGGCCAAATGCTGGGAAATGGCTCTAGGTCAGATTATACCGTAGAGCTGAATGAACACAGCAGGCCAAGCAGCATCTTAGGAGCAGAAAAGCTGACATTTCGGGCCTAGAGCCTTCATCAGAAATGGGGGAGGGGGAGGTGGTTCTGAAATAAATAGGGAGAGAGAGGTAGGCGGATCGAAGATGGATAGAGGAGGAGATAGGTGGAGAGGAGACAGACAAGTTAAAGAGGTGAGGATGGAGCCAGTAGAGGTGAGTGTTGATGGGGAGTTGGGAGGGGATAGATCAGTCCAGGGAGGATGGACAGGTCAAGGGGGCGGGATGAGGTTAGAAGGTGGGAAATGGGGGTGTAGCTTGAGGTGGGAGGAGGGGATAGGTGAGAGGAAGACAGGTCAGGCAGGTGAGGACGAGCTGGGCTAGTGTTGGGATGCAGTGGGGGGTGGGCAGATTTTGAAGCTTGTGAAATCCACATTGATACCATTGGGCTGCAGGGTTCCCAAGCGGAATATCAGATGCTGTTCCTGCAACCTTTGGAGGTGACATTGTTGTGGCACTGCAGGAGGAGGCCCAGGATGGACATGTCATCTGAGGAATGGGAGGGGGAGTTGAAATGGTTTGCGACTGGGAGATGCAGTTGTTTACTGCAAACTGAGCATAGGTGTTCTGCAAAGCAGTCCCCAAGCCTCCGCTTGATTTCCCTGATGTAGAGGAGGCCACAACAGGTACAGCGGATGCAGTATACCACATTGGCAGATGTGCAGGTGAACAACTGCTTGATGTGGAAAGTCTTCTTGTGGCCTGGGATCGGGGTGAGGGAGGAGGTGTGGGGACAGAGAAAGCTCTTCCTGCGGTTGCAGGGGAAAGTGCTGGGTATGGTGGGGTTGGAGGGGTGTGTGGAGTGGACAAGGGAGTCAAGGAGAGAGTGGTCCCTCCAAAAAGCAGCCAAGGGTGGGGAGGGAAAAATGTCTTTGGTGGTTCGGTTGGATTGTAGATGGTAGATGTGACGGAGGATGATGCGTTGGACCCAGAGATTGGTGGGGTGGTATGTGAGGATGAGGGGGATTCTCTTTTGGTGGTTATTGTGGGGGCGGGGTGTGAGGGATGAGTTGCGGGAAATGCGGGAGACACGGTCGAGGGTGTTCTCGACCACTGTGGGATGTTGTTGCGGTCCTTGAAAAACAAGGACATCTGAGATGTACGGTAGTGGAATGCCTGATCCTGGGAGCAGATGCGGCGGAGGTGAAGGAATTGGGAATAGGGTTGGCATTTCTGCAGGAAGGTGGGTGGGAGGAGGTGTATTGAAGGCAGCTGTGGGAGTCAGTGGGCTTGAAATGGATATCGGTTTCAAGGTGGTTGCCTGAGATGGAGACAGAGATCCAAGAAGGTGAGAGAGGTGTTAGAGATAGTTCAGGTGAACTTGAGGTTGGGGTGGAAGGTGTTGATGAAGCGGATGAACTGTTTGAGCTCTTCGTGGGAGCACAAGGTGGCGCCAATACAGTCATCAATGCAACGGAGGAAGAGGTGGTGTTTGGGGCCAGTGTAGGTGCGGAAGAGGGACTGTTCCACGTAACCAACAATGAAGCAGGCAAAGCTTAGTCCCATGCGGGTACCCATGGCCACCTGACTTGTCTGTAGGAAGTGGGAGGAATTGAAAGAGGAGTTGTTGAGGGTGAGGACAAGTTTGGCTAGGCGGATGACGGTATCAGTGGAGGGGGACTGATCAGGCCTGCGAGACAGGAAGAAGCGGAGGGCCTTGAGGCCATCTGAATGGGGAATGCAGGTATATAGGGACTGGATGTCCAGAGTAAAGATGACGTATTGGGGAACCGGGAATTGGAAGTTCTGGAGGAGGTCGAGGGCGTGGATGGTGTCACGGACATAGGTACGGAGTTCCTGGACCAAGGGGGAGAAAATGGAATCCAGATAGGTGGAGATGAGTTCGATAGGGCACAGAGCAGGTGGAGCTAATGGGTTGACCAGGGCAGGCAGTTTGTGGATTTTGGGAAGGAGATAGAAGTGGGCGGTGCGGAGTTGGGGAATAACTTAGGTGAGCTTGCAACTTGGATAGGTACCTGGGACTTTGATGTTGTGGCCATTTCGGAGACATGGATAGAGCACGGTCAGTAATGGATGTTGCAGGTTCCAGGGTTTAGTTCTTTCATTACGGTCAGGGAAGGTGATAAAAGAGGGGGAGGTGTGGCTTTGTTAGTCAAGACAGTATAATGGTGGCTGAAAGAACTTTTGATGAGGACTTGTCTACTGAGGTGGTATGGGCTGAGGTCAGAAACAGGAGAGGAGAGGTAACACTGCTGGGAGTTTTTTATAGGCCCCTGCAAAGTTTCAGGGATGTGGAGGAGAGGATCGGCAAAACTATTCTGGGCAGGAGTGAAAAGAACAGGGTGGTCATTATGGGAGAACTTAACTTCCCTAACATTGACTGGAAATGCTATAACTCTAGTACAGTCAGATGGATCAGTTTTTGCCCAATGTGTGCAGGAGGGTTTCCTGACTCAGTATATCGAAGGGCCAACAAGAGGGGAGGCCACACTGGATCTGGTACTTGGTAATGAATCAGGCCAGGTGTGATTTAGTGGTAGGTGAGCACTTTGGAGAGAGTGACCATAATTGGGTTATGTTTACTTTAGCAATGGAAAGGGATAGGAACATGTCACAGGGCAAGAGTTATAGATGGGGGAAGGGCAATTATAATGTGATTAGGCATGATTTAGGAGGCATAGAATGGGTTAGCAAAACGCAGGGCATGGGGACAATCGAAATGTGGAGCTGGTTTAAGGAACAGATATTGCGTGTCCTTGATAGGTGTTTCCCTATCAGACAGGGAGGAAGCGATAAGGTAAGGGAACCGTGATTTACTAAAGAAATTGTATCTTTTGTTAAGCGGAAGAGAGAGGCTTATGTGACGATGAGACGAGATGGCTCAGATGAGGCAATGGAGAGTTACAGATTAGCTAGGAAAGATTTAAAGAGAGAGTTAAGAAGAGCAAGGAGGGGACATGAGCAGACATTGGCAGGCAGAATAAAGGAGAACCTAAAGCTTTCTATAGGTATGTGAGGAATAAGAGGATGACTAGGGTAGGAACAGGGCGAGTCAAAGACAGAAGTGGGAAGTTGTGTGTGGATCCTGTGGAGATTGGAGAGGTGCTAAATGATTATTTCTCAACTGTTTTCGCAGAGGAACTGGAGAATATTGCAGAGGAGAAGACTGAGTTACGGGCTACTAGAATTGAAAGGATTAGAATAGATTAGATCAGATTAGATTCCCTACAGTGTGGAAACAGGCCCTTCGGCCCAACAAGCCCACACCACCCCTTGAAGCATCCCATCCAGACCCATCCCCCTCTAGCCCACATGCCACTGAAAAGGTTAGTAAGGAGGAGGTGTTATCAATTCTAGAAGGTGTGAAGGTAGATAAATCCCCTGGGCCAGATGGGATTTTTCCGAGGATTTCTGGGAAACTAGGGAGGAGGTGGTGGAGCCTTTGGCCTTGATCTTTGAGTCCTCATTGTCTACAGGTTTAGTACCAGAGGGCTGGAGGATTGCAAATGTTGTGCCCTTGTTCAAGAAGGGCAGTAGGGATGACCCAGGTAATTATAGACGTCTGTTGTAGGAAAAATTTTGGAAAGGATTATAAGAGATAGCATTTATAATCATCTAGCAAGCAACAATTTGATTGGAGATAGTCAGCATGAATTCGTCAAGGGCAGGTCGTGTCTCACATAACTCATTGAGTTTTTTGAGAAGGTGACCAAGCATGTGGATGAGGGTAGGGCAGTTGACGTGGTGTACATGGACTTCAGTAAAGCCTTTGATAAGGTTCCACGTGGTAGGCTATTGGAAAAAATACAGAGGCACAGGATTGAGGGAGATTTAGCAGTTTGGATTAGAAACTGGCTTTCTGTAAGAAGGTAACGAGTGGTGGTTGATGGAAAATATTCAGCCTGGAGTGCGGTTACTAGTGGTGTACCTCAAGGATCTGTTTTGGGACCACTGCTGTTTGTCATTTTTATAAATGACTTGGATGCAGGCATTGGTGGATAGGTTAGTAAGTTTGCAGATGACACTAAAGTTGGTGGAGTGGTGGACAGTGTGGAAGAATGTTGCAGGTTGTAGGGAGACTTGGATAAACTGCAGAATTGGGCCGAATGGTGGTAAATGGAGTTTAATACGGATAAATGTGAGGTGATTCACTTTGGGAGGAATAATAGGAAGGCAGAATACCGGGTCAATGGGAAGATTCTTGGTAGTGTAGATGTGCAGAGGGATCTTGGTGTCCATGTACATAGATCCCTGAAAGTTGCCACCCAGGTTGATAGTGCTGTTAAGAAGACTTACGGTGTGTTAGGTTTTTTTGGTAGAGGGATTGAGTTCCAGAGCCGTGATGTCATGCTGCAACTGTACAAAATGCTAGTGCGGCCTCACTTGGAATATTGCGTACAGTTCTGGTCACCCCATTACAGGAAGGATGTGGAAGCATTGGAAAAGGAGCAGAGGAGATTGACCAGAATGTTGCCTGGTCTGGAGCGCAGGCCCTATGAAGAAAGGCTGAGGGACTTGGGTCTGTTCTCATTGGAGAGAAGGAGGCTAAGAGGGGATTTAACAGAGACGTACAAGATGATCAGAGGATTAGATAGGGTGGTCAGTGAGAGTCTTTTTCCAAGGATGATGACTTCAGCTTGTACAAGGGGGCATAGCTACAAATTGAGGGGTGATAGATTTAAGTCAGATGTCAGAGGCATGTTCTTTACTCAGAGAGTGGTAAAGGCATGGAATGCCCTGCCTGCCAATGTAGTTAACTCAGTCACAGTAGGGGCATTTAAACAGTCCTTGGTTAAGCATATAGATAATGATGGAATAGTGTTGGGGGAGGGGGTTAGGTTAGTTCACAGGTCGGCGCAACATCGAGGGCCAAAGGGCCTGTTCTGCGCTGTATTGTTCTATGCTTTGTGTTCTATAATGAGGTTGGAGGTTGTGGTTGGGAGGTCACCTGAGGTGGTAAGATTGTGGATGGTTTGGGAGATGATGGTTTGGTGCTCAGGGGTGGGGTCATGATCCAGGGGGCAGTAGGAGGAGGTGTTGGAGAATTGGCGTCTGCCCTCAGCGATGTAGAAGTCAGTGTGCCATACTACAACTGCGCCTCCCTTGTCGATGGGTTTTATGGTGAGGTTGGGATTGGAGCGTTGGGAGTGGAGGGTTGCACGTTCTGCGGGGGAGATGTTGGAGTGGGTAAGAGGGATTCAGATGTTGAGGTAATTGATGTCTCGATGGCAGTTGGAGATGAAGAGGTTGAGGGAGGGTAAGAAGCCTTGGGGTGGTGTCCAGGAGGAGAACTTGTGTTGGAGGCGGGTGAAGGGGTCAGTGGAGGGAGGGTTGGGCTCACGGTTAAAGAAGTAACCATGGAGGCGGAGGTGGTGGAAAAATTGCTCAATGCCCAAACGTGACTGGAATTCATTGATGTCTGGGTGGAGGGGGACAATAGTTAGCCCCTTGCTGAGGACTGTCCATTCATCCTCAGTAAGGGGGAGGTCTGGGGGGATGGTGAAGATTCGGCAGGGCTCAGTGTTGCTGTCTCCTCTGCAGCTGCTGGCTGTGGTGGCTGTGGGCAGACCGATGTTGGTGTCGGCTGTCTGATTGTGATATCCGTTTGGCACAGATGTGTTGGACTGAAGGGTCTGTTTCTGTGCTGTGTGAATCCATGACTCTTCACTGGGAGCCATTTTGGATTTGAAACTTTAAAATGGTTTTTCTCTGCTTGGATGCTGCCAGGCCTGCTGGATTTTTGCATAGTTTCTTTTTATTTAACTTTATAATCTCTAGCATTTGTTGTACTTTGTTTTTATTTCCTCCATTTCAACTGTGGTTACACAGCAGAAGCTACTTAATTGGCTGTAACATGCTTTGAGACATCTGGCAATTGTGAAATGCATGATATCAATGCAAATCTTTCCTTTTTCTTGGGATGTCCCTGAAGACAAGAAAGACAAAAGAAAAAGCTAGACTTTTATTGAAATAGCTGTTCTCACAAACACGTTATTGCTCAAGCAATTGGATTTGACATAACTCCTAGTTATTTACTCACTAATAATAAAAATTGGCTTGCAAATTATTTTATTCACTCATGGGACATGGGCAATGCCAGCTCACCAGCATTTATTGCCAGTTCCTAGTTGCCTTTGAGAAGGTGGCAGTGAGCTGTAGGTAGACTCGCAACGACGTTAGGATGGGAACTCCGGGTTTTGTCACGACAGAGAAGGAATGGTGGTATATTTCCCAGTCAGGATTGTGAATGCCTTGGAAGGATCTTGAAGGCGGTGGTGTTTCCATGAACCTACAGCCCTGGTCCTTCTAGATGGATGTAGTTGTGGTTTGGAAAGTGCTGTCTCGGGATCTTTGGTGAATTTCTACAGTATACCTTGTAGATAGTACACACTGTTGTTATTGAGCTTTGGTGGTGGTGATGGGATATTTACAGATGTGGTGCCAATCAAGTGGTCCACTTTGGCTTGGATATTATTAAGCTTCTTGAGTGTTGTTAGAGTTACATTCATCCAGGCAAGCCGGGAGTATTTCATCATTCTCCTAATTTGTACATTGTAGATGGCATACAGGCTTTGGGGAATCAGGATTGAGTTACACGCTGCAGGATTTCTAGCTGCCGACCTGTTCTCATTGCCACTTTATTTTTATGACAAGTCCGTTGAGCTTCTGGTCAATGGTAACCCCATGGATGTGGATAGTGGGGTTTCAGTGATGGCAATGCCACTGTATATCACAGTAGATAGTAGGAACTGCAGATGCTCAAGAATCTGAGATAACAAGGTGTACAGCTGGATGAACACAGCAGGGCAAGGAGCAACAGAGAGAGTAGGAAGGCTGGCATTTCAGGCCTAGACCCTTCTTCAGAAACGGCTAGGCCTGAAACTTCAGCCTTCCTGCTCCTCTGATGCTGCTTGGCCTGCTGTGATCATCCAGCTCTACACCCTGTATATCATTGGGGTGTTGGTTAAATGGTCTCATATTGTAGATGGTCATTGCCTGGCACATGTCTCATGCAAGTGTTACTTGTCATTTTTCAACCTAAGCATGCACATTACCCAGGTCCTGTTGCACTTGAACACGGACTGCTTCAGTATCTGAGAAGTTGTAAATGGTACTGAATATTGTGCAATTATCAGAGAATATCCTTACTTCTGACCCAATGAGGGAAGGTCTTTGATGAAGCAGCTGAAGATGCTTCAGCCTAAACACTACCCTAACCCTACAGACATATCTTGGAGCCAGCATGAATAACTGTGAACAACCACAACCATCCCCTTGTGTGCAGGGTATGACTCTGACTAGTGGAGAAATTTCCCTTTGATCCTCTTGATTCTGGTTTGGCTGAGGTTCCTTGATGCAATTGGTCAAAAGTGGCCTTGATATCAGGGACTGTAATTGTCACCACACTTTTGGAATTCAGCTCTTTTGTCCATGCTTGAATCAAGACTGTAATATGATCAGGAGCTAAATGGCCCTGGTGGAACCCAAACTAAGCATCACTGAGCAGGTTATGGCTTAGCAGGTGCTGCTTGATAGCACTGTTGATATTCCTTCCATCTCTTTACTGATGATTGAGAGTAGACTCATCTGGCTGGAATTGTCCATGTTGGATTTATCCTGTTTTTTGTGGACAGGTCATACTTTGGCAATTTTCCACATTGTCGGGCAGATGCCATTGTTGTAGCTGAACTGGTAAAATTTGGATGGGGGTGTGGCAGGTCCTAGAGCACAAATCTTTAGTACTATTGTCAGGATACAGTGCTGTTCAGTATCCACTGCATCTAACCGTTTATTGATATCACATGGATGAATAAAATTGGCTGAAGGCTGGCATCTGCGATGTTAGAGACCACTGGAAGAGGCCAAGATGGATCATTCCCTCAGCATTTCCAGCTGAAGGTTGTTGCGAATGCTTCAGCTTTATCTTTTGCACTGATGTGATGGGCTCTCTCTTCGATAAGGATTGGGATATTTGTGGAACCTCCATCTTCAGGAGTTCTTCAATTGTCCACCACCATTCACAACTGAAGATGGCAGGATTTTCAGAGCTGCTATTGCTGTTTAAAATGATGACTGTGGCCATATTAACGGAAATCTGAGGATGTGTGTCAAGGGAGGTTCACTGGCCCCAAAAGCTTTGCTCTGGATAATTCTGTACTTCGCTGCGGAGTTTCCGGAAATAGCCGAAGCGGTCTCGGGGTGGGGGGGAGGAAGCCGAAGTATTCCGGAAGTTGCCGAGCAGCCGGAGTCGAAGTTTTCCGGAAGTTGCCGAGGACTGCCGGGCGTCCGTCTTCTCGGACTGAGAGCGGCTCGGTTCGCCATGTTGGTTTGTGTGTAAAATAATCGCTTGCATCCGTCCTAAAGCTTGACTCTTTCACTCTAAGGACGATCCCTGCTGCTAGTTCACACTCTGGGCCATCTACCAATGCTATTATTTTTGTGATTTGCAGGTAAACTCACGTGGGAAACGTCCTTCTGAGGGAGGACACCCTGAGGTACATCTCTCTATCTCTCTGTACAACAAAAAATCCGCCTGGTTTTTCCTTTTTTTTGTCTTCCTCAGCCTGAAATGAGCTTACCACAGAAAGCCAAACCACAGCCTGTAATAAGAGGACTACAACAGCCTGCTTCGTATCCTTCACTTTTTGGGAAACATTCAATTGATCGATATATGTATATAAAATCCAAAAAAAAGTAACAACTGAGGAGATTCTTTTTACCTTTTTTGACTAGTGTTGGTTCATTTTTTTTGGAGGGTCTGAGTGAGTAACGTTGTCACTATAGGTTACTCGGGGTTAGAAGTAAAATCTTTAAGATCTGTTGGTTTATAGGCACTTGTTGCAAGTGTGGATGGGTTCAAGTTTTTTTTAATATAAAGCCTCTTTATGAAAAGAAATAAGATTTATTGTTAAATGTCTCTGAAAGAAATTGCTTTGTATTTGGGTTGACTTGAAAAGGATTTTGGTTCAAGTGTGGGTAGAGAGAGAAAGTGGGGTAAAATGAGCTTTTAACGATGAGTAATAAATGATTTTGTTTCGATTTTTCTTTTTGAAGCCCCTTCCCCATTTAAAAAGAACGTAATAACACATTCATGAACACTGCTGTTTATTTTAGCATTTGAGACGAAAGTCACAGGCTCTTACTTACTTTACATTTTAAAAAAAAGACAAAACCCTGTAGGGGAGCCGGTGAAAGGAAGGGTATCTGGTGTGATTGAAGATTTGAAATTTCTGGGTGGGTTTGTTAGAATTTCTCTTTCATTTGGTGTTTAG
Source organism: Stegostoma tigrinum (assembly GCF_030684315.1). Classification (NCBI taxonomy): domain Eukaryota; kingdom Metazoa; phylum Chordata; class Chondrichthyes; order Orectolobiformes; family Stegostomatidae; genus Stegostoma; species Stegostoma tigrinum. The sequence goes on along the minus strand of NC_081381.1, from coordinate 43,768,050 downwards.
AACGTTTGTGTATCACTTTTTGAAAAATAAGGAAGCGAGTTTCTGTGGAGGTTTTATTTTCTTAGGGTGTTTTAGAAATGTAAGCTTTGTGGGTAGTTTAGGGACTGTGTGCATGTGTGTGTGACACGTCTTCAGAAAATGCCGGTTACAGTCCGGCACTAACTCCACTGCAGACGGTCTGCAGCTCTCCATTAAAATCTGTAGGCCTGTATTTCTCTGGTCTATTTTAAATGATCAGTGTCGTTTTTAGATTGATTTTGATCTTTTTTGAAGAAAGAGCTGGCAAATGGAGAATTATGGACACAATTACGTGTTTTGTGCAGCGACCCACAGCGAGTTTACAGTATGGTCCAAATTTCATATTCCAACTCAGAAATTGTACTCTGGCCTCTTCCTGAATTTGGGATAAGGTGTCTGATCATTTTCATCGTTTTATTTTATTTGGGATTTTTTTCCTCTCTAAACATGTGCATTTCTTAAGACTTCCGGGATTAAAACAAAAGCACTGTTAGAAAATGGAGAAATTGTTGGACCTCTGGGTGAATAATAGTGCACTGATCTTTTTGAGTTCATTCTTGATTTGTGAAATATTGCACTTTTGTTTTATGGTTTTTTTTCACAATGTGTTTGTAAAACAAAGTACTTGTTTTATTGACAATGAATTGCCTTGGAATGCTGGGGAGTGGGGGCGAGTAATGTTGCTTTGTAAAGTACAATGTGGCCTGAAACAAAATAGTGTTAGTCCAGCTGCATTTTAAATTGTAAGATTTGGTTAGCAAAGGGCCTGATATTCAGCCAAGTATTAGGAAATAATTCAGTGATTTGCTGTGATATTGAATAACGAATGGAGATCTTCCTGTAGTTTGGATTTAAATGCTGGATTTTTGTCAGGATACACAGGTACTGTATGATTATGGTGTTATCTTGGTTTTAATTAACTTGTGTAAAGTTGCTCTTTAGCTTGTTATAAATAATGTTGGTATGCATTTTAAAATGCTGAATAAGATTACCAAAGCAGAACAATCCTGGCTTTTGTTAAGAAAGAATTAGACTTGTGCAGTTGTTGGACGTTTACATAATTTACAAATTTTAACTGTGAACAAATTTCTACGTTTGCAAGGACAAGGCAATTTTATTAAGTGGCAATTTGGGAAGCTTTTATTTTGTTGTGCCAAGTTCAGGGCTGTAGTTTTAGGCCTTGGTTTGGGATGTGGGTCCTCTGCCAGATAACTGCTCTCCCAATCCCATAGCTGATGCTGGGCATGCTCAGATACCCAGTGCTAGTTTCCTGCTAAATAATGTCTCTGGTGACTCAAGGCACTGTAACATTGCTAGATAGTGTGCTACCTTGTATCAGTCATAAGGCATGCAGGCGCATATCTGATGCGGACTTCCTGGTAAATAATGTACTTGGTGCTGACTGATGTGCCACACAGGTACCATTTTTATCTGGTATATTAAAATCTGAGGAGCATAAAATACTTCAGAAAAGTATTTAGCTTTATTTGGTACATCTGAATGTGTTTGCACATGGTGTTGAGGCTGTTGCGTGATTCTGCATCAAAGTAATCGTGATGACTATTTTAAATATATGAACAATTTTGTAGTGCAGTACATTTGGATAGTAATCTGTACTAATACAAAATGTTCTTGTTTCTGACCTGAGTGTGTTCACAGTTTCAATGTGTATACATATATGTTTTTTTTAAGATATGCTATTCTGTTTGCTTCGTCCACACCCTCATGTGAATGCAGCCTGCAGTCACTGGCTTGAGTTTTCTGCTGCAAATTTGAAATAGAGTATCAATGCCAAATGTTTTTAAATTTTGATTTTAAAATAGAATTGAAATCTATACAAAATGCTAAACCAATTTTACTAATTAGACTGTAAGATTTTCTACAACTGAGGTTAAATCCATTTTTATTAAAGGCAGGGATGGTGGGGGAAGTGATGCAGTGGGATGCTCCTCTCTCTTTTCATTTTTGAAGGTTAAGACCTGTGTTGCAGCAGAGAAACCAAACGGCTGTTAGTGAAACTGTTCCATATGAATGTGTTCTTTCATTGTAAAGTCACAACACTGCTGTTCAAGTTAAATTTAATGAAAATGTTCCAATAATGTGGGGTGGGACAGTCAGCAAATTGCAGCAGAAGGTAGTTAAAAATATTGAACTTGACTAGATTTCATTTGAGTTGCTAGAGTGTCTTCATTTGCAAGTTCTTTATCTTTGTAATAAAACACACTCATGGTTTTTGGCATATGTGAAAGGTAATGATATGTTCACTGCAGTTTTCAATTGCATTGAAGCGCTTGAGATTGATCTCAGGCATTAACATCAGTACTTGTAAATGTGCATGAATTCACCTTTGTATGTATGGAGATCACCAAGTGACTTCACATTTTAATTTCAACATCTGTTTAAATCCATCATGCACCCTCTTGAGTCTACTTCCCACTGAGATCTTCGTAGCCTTTTCCTCCACATAAACTCCCAAACCTACGATTCCTGATGCCATTATCTCACACGGTCACAATCACAGAAAAGACCATCTCTTATTTACCCTTATTGTCCTTATTTCTGTTCCCACTGTGAACTCTGCTTCCTCCCGTGTTACCCTGGAGAGAGAGTATTTCCAGATTAATTACAATGGTGTGAAAGATCTCCGTGGTGGCCTTTGGCCTACATTCAGCATGGTACTTCTGCAGTTACTGATCTGCTGAACCCCACCCTCACCTTTGCCTTTGCCCCCACAAAATCATTACTTTCTCAACTTGACTGTTCCCCTAGCAACGTGATTGATTAGCTCACTTGGCTTGATGGCTGGTTTGCAATGCACAGCAATGTCAACAGCACAGGTTAAATTCCTCAATTCTTGCACTGGTTGAGGTACCATGAAAGCTCCACCTTCTCCATCTTTCCCCTCGCCTGGGTGAGGTGATCCTCAGGTTAAACCACCATTAGTTGTCTCCTTCTGTATTGAGAGAGTACCCCTATGGTCTGGTAGGACTATGGCGACTTGACTTTACTTCCTTCAGCGTGCCCATCTCCGTATGTCCAACTGTATGAACAGATATGACAGAAAGCTGGTTGAACTTGTTCATCAGATCTCCCAGGACTCCAACAACCACCTCTGCCACTTCCCTCCCTTGTCCTAATCCACTGGACCAAACTTCCCTAGCCTCGAACTTGTATCTTTTGATAGTATCTCTCCTATTTCCTGTATGCTTTCTCTCAACACATCTTGCCCATGAGGCAGCTTGTATCAATGAAATCCTGAAATGGTCTCTCTGAATCCATAATTTGATTTATTCTCGTTACATGTACCAATATATAGTGATGAGCACAGTTTTGCATGCTAACCAGACAAATTATATCTTAGATAAGTACATCAGGGTAATAGAACAGAATGCTGAGTATAATGTTACAGCTACAGAAAAGGTGCAGAGAAAGATAACTCTAATATATGAGAGGTATGTTCATGAGTCTGATAACAGCGAGAAAGAAGCTATTCTTAAATCTGTTGGTACGTGTTCAAGCTTTTGTATCTTCTCGTTGGAAGAGGGTGGAAAAGAGTATAACTGGTTGGGAGGGGTCGTTGATTATGTTGGCTGCCTTTCTGAGGTACTGGGAAGTATGGATGTTGTCAATGGAAAGAAAGCTGGTTTTCATGATGAACTAGGTTGTGATCATAGCTCAGTAATTTCTGGTAGTCTCGGGCAGAGCAGTTGCCATATCAAGCTGTGATGCATCTGGAAAGGATGCTTTCTATGTTGCATCTATTGAAATCGGTAAGTCGTTGTTAACATCCCAAATTTCCTTAGCTTTCTGGGGAAGCAGAGGCATTGGTGTGCTTTCTTGACTGTAGAAACTGTTGGTGATACTAACTCTTGGGAACCTGAAGCTTTTGACTATCTCCACCTTGGCACTATTAATACACGCAGACACATGTCTTCCTCACTGCTGCTTGAAGTTGATGACTAACTCCTTCATTTTGCTGACATTGAGGGAGAGTTTGTTGTCTTCACACCATACTACTAATCTGTATATCTCTTTCCTGTGCTCTGTCCCGTCATTGTTTGAAATCTGACCTGCTAAGGCGGTGTCATCATCAAATTTGTAAGTGGAGTTAAAGCTGAATTTGACCTCACAGTTGTTAGAGTATGAGGAGTGTAATAAGGGACTGAGTATGTAGCTTTGCAGGGTACCGGTATTGAGGAATATTGGTGAAGAGGAGTCATCATCTATCCTTAATGATTACAGTCTGGCTGGGAGGTTAGGGATCTAGTTGCAGAGAGCAGAGTCCTAGGTCACAGAGTTTAGAGATGAGTTTTGTTGGAATTATGGTGTTAAAAATGCAGCTAAAGTAAATAAATAGGAGTCTGTAGGTGTCCTTGTTATCCAGATGTTCCAGGGATGAGGTTAGGGTCAGGGAGATGTTGTCTTGTCTGGACCTATTTTGATGGTAGATGAATTTGTAGTGGATTAAGGCAGTCTGGGAGGCTGGAATTTATATGTGCCATTAGTAAATTCTTGAAGCACTTCTTACTGATGGATGTCAGACGGTAGTCATTAAGGCATATTTTGCCTGATTTTTCTTTGGCACTGAGATGATAGTGGTCTTTTTGAAGCAGGTGGGAACCTCACATCGTAGTAAGGAGAAGTTAAAGATATCTGGAAATAATTCTGCGAGTTTGTCAGCGGAGGATTTGAGTGCATGGCTGGGGATTCCATTGGTTTCTGTGGGTTCACTCCCAAGAAGACCGTTCTGGTGTCTGCAGTGGTGTCTTGAGTACAAGTGCACCCAAGGCTGTCAGGGCAGGTGATATCATTTCCCTGACCAGCTTTCCCTGTATGCAACTTTGACAGTGTTGATTACACAGTCCTCCTCCAGTGCCTCTTCATTGTCGTTCAGCAAGATGGAACTGCACTTGCATGCTTTTTTCTTTTCAGTTTGGTGTCATAGTGGTCAACTGTGCAGAAAATGTTCTTCAGCCCATGTGCACTTGTAATGCCTAGGCTTGCAAGGCCATGGGTCGAAGTGCTGGAAAATGGGATCAGAATAGTTAGCTGCTGAATGTGGATTTTTCTGTGCTGTAGATCTCTATCCCTATGACTGGATGAAACTTATCTTCTTCACACACCCTCTAAAGCTGCTGTGTCTTATCTTAAATCTGTTTCCCCCCCCCCCCCCCCAAGTCATTGACCCCTCCAACAAGGGGAAAAGTTTCTTTCTGTCTATCCTATCTCTCCTCTTCATAATTTTACAGATCTCATTTATATCCCCCCTCAGTCTCTGTTCTAATAAAAAAACCCAGTCTGTCCAATCATCTTGATAACTAAAACTCTCCAATCCAGGCAACAAATCTCCATTGCGCCCTCTCCAGTGCGATCACATCCCTCCCCTAATATGAATTCCAGAACAGTACACTGTACACTGAGCTGGGGTCCAAAGCTTCAACTATTAAAGGAAAGTATCCCAGTTGCTGCATTAACCACTTTTTCTACCAGACCTGCTACCCTAAAGGATCAGTAGACATGCATGCCAAGGTCTGTCTAACACTCGGTGCTTCCCAGGGACCTACCATTTATTTTTAATTCCCTTGCCTTATTTGTCCTGTATGAGTGCAACACCCCACATTTATCCAGATGAATTTCACTTGTCACTTATCAGTCCACCTGACCAGCCTATCTGTATCCCCTGTAATCTGTAAGACTATCCTCCTGACTATTTACCTCCCCAGGTAGCAAAGTGTGGAGCTCGATGAACACAGCAGGCCAAGCAGCATCTCAGGAGCACAAAAGCTGATGTTTCGGGCCTAGACCCTTCACCTGATGAAGCGTCTAGGCCCAAAACGTCAGCTTTTGTGCTCCTAAGATGCTGCTTGGCCTGCTGTGTTCATCCAGCTCCACACTTTGTTATCTCAGATTCTCCAGCATCTGCAGTTCCCATTATCTCTGATACCATATTTACCTCACCATCAATTTTAGTATGATCCACAAACTGATTCATTTTCTGATATTCAAATCTGAATTGTTTATATATTGCTCAAATAGCAAGAGTCCCAGCAGTGATCCTTGCAGAATCCAACTGGACATAAGCTTCCGGCCACACAAACACAACTTGATCATCATTCTCTGCTCCCTGCGAATTAACAGATTCTGTTCCAATTTGCCAAATTTCATTGGGTCCCATGAACTCTTACTTTTGCTGTTAACCTTCTATGTGGGGCCTTATCAGAAGCCTTCTTTAAATCCAAGTAGACTAAATTGAAAGAATTGCCCTCATCTACAAGGTCTGTCCGACCAATTTTCTGCACTTGCACCCTCACCCTTTCTTTTCCCTCCCGCAACAGCGATAGGGTTCCCCTTACCCTCACCTACCATCCCACCAGCATTCACATCCAGAAGATCATCAGATGCATTTCTGCCACCTCCAGCAAGATGCCACCACCAGACACACATTCCCCTCCCCTCCCTTGTCTGCCTTCTGCAGGGACTTTTCCCTCCAGGACACCCTGGTCCACACTTGCTTCACCCCGGACACCTCCCCATGGCACGGTCCCCTATCACTGGTGAAGGTACAACACCTGCCCATTTACCTCCTCCCTCCCCAGTATCCAAAGGCCCAAACATACCTTCCAGGTGAAGCAACACTTCACCTGCGCTTCCGAGAATCTAGTCTACTGCATTTGCTGCTCACAATGTGATCTTCTGTACACTGGGGAAACGAAGCGTAGAGCGATTGCTTCGCAGAACATCTACGTTCTGCTCACCAAAAAGGCCTCAAACTACCTGCCGCCTGCCACTTCAATACACCATGCTGCTCTCTGGCCAACATCTCTGTCTGTGGCTTGCTGCAGTGTTCCAGTGAAGCCCAATGCAAGCTGGAGGAACAACACCACATTTTCCACTTGAGGACCCTACAGCCCTCTGGAATCAATATTGAGTTCAATAATTTTAGGGCCTAAACTCTCCCATGTCCCAGCCCCCCGCCCCACACACCAGGCCTTGTTACCATAGCCTGCCATTACACGCCCCCTGTTGTTAGTCACTAACATTCCCCATTAACAACTATTCACCCTCCCAGCCAGATCATTAACAACTCCTTTGTCTGTTCAACTGTCTTTCTCTCTGTTTGGGCTCAATCCTCTTACTCACTTCCTCACCCACTTCCCTATTTTCTGCATATAAACTGACGTTTTCCCAGCCACTGTCAGTTCTGAGGAAGGGTTGCCAGACCTGAAATGTTAACTCTGTTTTCTCCTTCACAGATGCTGCCAGACCTGCTGAGCTTTTCCAGCAACTTTGTTTTTGTTCCTGATTTACAGCATCCGCAGTTCTTTTGGCCTCATCTACATGCTTGATTAACTCTTTAAAAATTTTTTAATCAAGTTGGTCAGAAATCATCTCTTGTTAACAAAGACATGTTGGCCATTCTTAATTAATCCCTGCCTTTCCAAGTGCAGATTAATTCTGTCCTTCCAAATTGCTTCCAATACTTTCCCACCCCAGAGGTTAAACTGACTGGCCTGTCATTTCCTGGTTTGTCTCTTGCTCTCTTCTTGAGTAACACCATATTCCTGACCTACAGTCCCCTGACATGTCTTCTGCAGCCAGGAAAGAACTGAAAATTATTGCCAGCACACTGCACAATCCTCCCTTGCCTCACTTAGCAGCCCGGGAAACATTTCAGATAACAAGTTGTGGAGCAGGATGAACACAGCAGGCCGAGCAGGAAAGCTGACGTTTTGGGCCATCCAGTTCTGCACCTTGTTATCTCAGATTCTCCAGCATCTGCTGTTCCTACATTTCACCCAGCTCAGGCCATTTATCTACTTTTATGTCTGCTGGACTACTCAGAACCTCCTCTGTCTGTATTAACATCTATAAGTGCATCACAATCCTTCTCTCTGATCTCTGCACGCATGTTGTCTTCCTCGTGCTTACATCAATTTACTGCATGTAAAAATTACGACTGTGGTCCTTCATGGACTCTACTCTTTCACTCGTTATTCTTTTATTCATAATTTACTTGTAAAATAACTTGGTGTTTTCATGCCCCCTTTTTGCTCTCCTGGTTTCCTTTTTAAATTTTCCCTTGTACATCCTGTACTTTTCTAGGGCTTCTACAGTTGTGCCTTCTTAGTATATGCCATAAGGCCCACACTTTCTGTTTATCCAACCTTGTATATCTTTTGATATCCAGGATTTACAGGGTTTGTTGGTCTTATCCTTTGATGTTATTTGAGCATTTTGGCCCAGCCCTCTCGTTATTTCCCTATTGCAGTAACTTTTCCTCCTGTTCCCTCTCAATGCTGTCCTGTGGATCTATCTTGGTTACCCTCTTTTTGCTGTCTATTATCTAATTCTTATGGTTCCATTCACCCATTAATCCAATGTTTGCTGGTCACCATTGGCCCCCAGTTATACAGTGTCACAATTTTTAACACTCTCAGATTTGCTTTCAAATCCCTCCTTTGGCCCCAAGCCAATCAGTTATTTTCTCCAGCCCTTCAACTCTCATTGTATTCCTCCAATTCTGACTTGATGTACATCACTGATTTTGATTGCTCCTCCAGTGATGTGCCTAGGCAGTTGAATGTAAAGATAAGCTTTTGATTTCCCTTGCTAAACATTTGTGCCTCTCCCCTTGCTTACAATTTACCTCCTGAACCAGTAATTCTTAAGATTAACATGCAAGTTCAATTAACATTTAGGAAGGCAAATGCAATGCGAATATTTATTTTAAGAGGGCTATAATACAAGAACAAGGCTGTATTGTTGAGGCTACATAAAGCTCTGGGCAGACTTCATATGGAAAATTGTGAGCACTTTTGGTCCCTGTATGTAAGGAAGGATACACTGGTCTTGGAGGAAACCAGAAGGTTTACAAGGATGATTCTGAGAACAAAGCGCTTTGTCAAATGAGGAGCGGCTGAAGACTCTGGTTTTTACATGATGAATTTTTGAGGAATGAGGAGGGTTCTCATTGAAGCTCAGAGAATACTGAGAGGTCCTGAATGCAATGTACTTGGAGAAGATGCTTCTGTTAGTAGGAGAGACTAAGATCTGAGTGCACAGTCTCAGAGTAATAGTCAACACCATAGAATGGAGATGAGGTGAAATTTCTTCAGCCAAGGGTGTTAAATCTGTGGAGCTGATTGCTGCAGAAAGCTGTAGAAGCCGAGTCATTGTATTTAGGATAGAGATAGATAGGTTCTTGATTAGTAAGTGGAGTAAAGGTTACAAGGAGAGGGCAGGAAAATGGGATTGAGAATCAAAGAACTGCATAGCATGGAAACAGACCCCTTGGTTCAACTTGTCTATACCAACCAGATATTCTAAAGAAATCTAGTCCCATTTGCCAGCATTTGGCCCAAATCTCTCAACCCTTCCTATTCATCCAGATGCCTGTTAAATGTTAGAATTGTACCAGTCTCCTCCACTTTCTCTGGCAGCTCATTCCATGTACGCACCACCCTCTGTGGAAAAGAATGTCCCTTAGGCCTCCTTATATCTTTTTCCTCACGGCTTGAACCAATATCGTCTAGTTTTGAACTCTCCCACCCAAGAGGAAAGACCTTGTCTATTCACCCTATCCATACCCCTCACGATTTTATTACCCCCCCCCCCCCCCCCCCCCATAAGGCCATCCCTCAGGTTCTGATGCTCCAGGAAAAATAGCACCAGCCTTTAGCTCAAAGCCTCCAACCTTGGCAACATCTTTGTAAATCTTTTCTGAACTCTTTCAACTATCATAACATCTTTCTGATAACAGGGAGAGAATTACACTCAGAGAATTGCACGAATCCAGAGTGGTTTAACCAATTTCCTGTATGGCTGCAATGTTATATATTCAATGCACTGACCAATAAAGGCAAGAATACCAAATGTCGCCTTCACTGTGCTGCCTACCTGGGACTCTGCTTTTATGGGTCTGTGAACCTGTACTCCACTGTCGCAGCAACATTCCCCAGGACCTACCATTAAGTGTACAAGTCCTGCCCTGATTTTCCTTTCCAAAATGCAGCATCTTACACTTATCTAAATTAAACTCCATCTGCTACACCTTGGCCTGTTGGCCCCTCAGATTAAGACCCCGTTGTACTCGAGGTAACGTTCTTCACCGACCACCACACCTCTAATGTTGTTGTCATCTGCAAACTTAATAACCAAACCTCCTCTGTTCACTGATAATGGGAACTGCAGATGCTGGAGAATCCAAGATAACAAAGTGTGAAGCTGGATGAACACAGCAGGCCAAGCAGCAACCCAGGAGCACAAAAGCTGACGTTTCGGGCTAGGCCCTTCATCAGAGAGGAAAAGACAAAGATGTTGCCAAGGTTGGAGGCTTTGAGCTAAAGGCTGGTGCTATTTTCCCTGGAGCATCAGAACCTGAGGGACGGCCTTATAGGCAGGGGAGGGGTGGGGGTTTATAAAATCATGAGGGGTATGGATAGGGTGAATCTCTGATGAAGGGTCTAGGCCCGAAACGTCAGCTTTTGTGCTCCTGGGATGCTGCTTAGCCTGCTGTGTTCATCCAGCTTCACACTTTGTTATCTCCTCTGTTCATATCCAGATCATTAATATAAATGATGAAAAACAGTGGACACGGCACCAATCCTTGTGGCACACTGCTGGCCACAGGCCTCCAATCTGAAAAGCATCCCTCCACCACCATCCTATCTTGTACGTTCAAGCCAGTTTTCTATCTAAATGCTAGTTCTCCATGTGCTCTGACATTACTATCTAGTCTACCATGAGGAACCTTGTTGAATGCCTTAATGATGTCCATAGAGATCATGTCCATTGCTTCCCTCATCAGTCCTCTTTGTTACTTCCTCAAAAACTCAATCAAGTCTGTGAGACACGATTTCCCACATGAAGCCATGGTGACTATCCCTATTCAGTTCTTGCCTTTCCAAATATGTGCAAATCCTGTCCCTCAGGATTTCCTCCATCAAATTGCCCACCACCAATGTCAGGCTCACCAGTCTGTAGTTCCCTAGCTTTTCCTTACCACCATTCTTAAATAATGACATTCCTTTAGCCAACCTCCACTTTGCCTGTGCCTCGCCTGTGGCTATCGATGATACCAATATCTCAGCAAGGGCACAGCGATCACTTTCCTAGCTTTCCACAGAGTTCTAGGGTACATCTGATCAGATCCCAGGGAATTAGCCACCTTTATGGAGTTTAAGATGGCCAGCACCACCACCTCTGTAATTTTTGACATTTTTTCAAGATGTTGTCTATTTCCTCACAATTCTCTGTCTTCTGTATCCTTCTGCACAGTAAACACTGATGCAAAATGCTATGATTGAATGGTAGTCCAGCATTAATGGGCCAAATGGCTTGATTGTGCTCCTATATCTTATGTCTTACAGTCACTAGCTATTTTAGCAGGTCAGGCGTTATGTTCTTGGTGGGCAAAGACATCAGTAATAGAAACGTTGAAAAGTCTATTGTTAAATATATGTTAGCATATGTTTCAATATGAATGAAGGCCAAATTTATTGAGTGTTTTCCCACTACCTTTCTGGGGGGAAAAAAGTTAGTTGCCAAGAAACTGCCAAGGTTTCTTTGACCTATTTCAGTATAGTACAGGTTGTGACATTTTGATTAAGGAGAACATTTTAAAATCTTAAGGGTTAGGATAGAAATGAAGAATTTGCTTTTCTTCATCTATTTAAACCTTGATGTAAATTTGAATGCAAGGTCAACTTAAATACGACAGCTGCCTTGATATTAACAAATCCGTGAATACACTAATAAATTGCATTGTGCTTTCCGGTAGGAAGACTTAACAAAGTGACCATCATAGTAATGAACGATGCATTTTTCAATCCCACTTCCAATTAGTTGAATACTTGACAGTGCAGTGTAAATTATTTACAACAAAATTCTTTACCGCAGTTCTTAAAACAGCAAAAAAAAAGAACAGTTTGTCATCTCTGTGCTTGCTCTCTGAAGGAGGAATTTACCTTGTGCCAGAAACCTGGTCGGCTCTAGATTGCCTTGCATGTACTTTCTTTTAGGGTAGTAATCCAATTCCCAGGAAGAGGAACTAGCAAGTTATGGTGTTTCCATATATTTCCTGCCCTTTTCCTTCTTGATGTGAGAGACTGTGGATTTGGAAGGTGCTCGCCAAATAACCTAGATGAATTGTTGCGGTGCATTTTATGTATGAATCATTTCACTTAAGTTTTTTCTGTGAGAAATTTCTTGAGTTTTGTACCCTCTATGACACCACCACCACCACCACAATCACCCCACCCACTGCTTTGTTCTGGAGCCTCACTGGCCTGTTTTCGTGACTTGCCTCGCTTATAAGGGCATTGGAGCAATTTGGAAAGATACTTCATTAGATTTGCCTTTTTTTGGAACTAGTTGCCCTTCAGAGTTATTCAGCGGTGAGGTGTGCTGTTTCTCAGAACAAATCTTAATGGTTGCTCTTCGTTCAGTGGAATACTCATACCTCTGGGTTGAAGTTCTATTCTGGAGATTTGCATACATAATCTAGACTTCCAGTTCAGTGCTGTATAGAGGGATTGTTGCCAGAATTGTTGCCTTTTGCATCAGAAACAGTTTTAAGGCAGATATAAAAGTTGTTTGTGCACTGTTCAAAGAGTAACAAATGAGTTTGCCTTGTGTTGTGACCTCACACAGATTAACTGATCGTTAATTTGATGTCTGTGGGACCTTGCTGTGTGCAAACTGACTACCTCATTTACTGCATTAAATCAGTGGCAACACTGAAGATGTTATTTATTAGTGGGTTAGGACATCTTGAGGATGTGTTGTATAAATTAGTGCAAACATTTTTTCTTCCTTGCATTTCCATGATAAACACCCAGTGGAATGTCTTTTTTAAAAAAAAATCGGAGAGGAAGACCATCATCACTGACTAGACAATCAATATATTTGTTAGACATTTGTAAACTTCACGGGAAAGTATGTAAACGCAAACAGTAACCACACGCTCAAGTAAATTCATGTCAGCCAAAGCTAGAGGATCTGAACCGTGGACCTTAAATAAGTTTGAAGTTTGGACTTGTTTAACATCCCATTTGTAAATTGGTATTTTTCCTGCATTTTGAGCATGATAATTGGCTAATCATTGGTCAATAATTTTGTGTGATTATTTAATGCTGCAAAGCTATAAACCCTGATGTTAAAATATTTTTTAAAGCCAAAATGCAAGGTACAACGCACAAAATGTATGTTTATCACAAAGATGCCTGAAAGCTGCCCTCAATTAAAACTTGGCAGGATCTGCTTTCAATTGGGGATAACACAATTTTAATACTGAAAGGTGCTGAAATCTAGAGGCACCATTTAGATAATGTATATATTTAGTTACCTTTCAGTGACCTCTGTGTTTGGCAGTTTTATTAGTTTGGGCGGGGAAGGGGTGGAAAGAAATGCCACTTTAGACCTGACTTGCCTGCAGAAATGCACATTTAATGGCAGTTGAATTGGTGTTGTTAATGATGCCAAGAAAATCTTCAAAATTGCTTTCCCTACCGTAGCTCAAACTGTTCGTCTTGGTGTCCAGATTTTGTTCAAAACTTTGTGCGATCAGCCTTATAAGTCTCAACAGGAGTCAATTTGTTGTTCAGCAACTTTTGTTACTTTGTCTTCTAATTTGTTCGTCACCAATAAGACTTCCTGATCTTTGCGCTTGGTGGCTTACCTGTTCTGTACTATATTCCTTGACTTCATTGAGCTAGACCCTCTGCCTTGTCTTGCATCTCTTTCTGGATTGTTACTGTCTGATCTCTTGCTCTCGGTCTCGCCTCTCTTGAGTTAGAGAGAGTGGAGAATCTGAGATAATAAGGTGTAGAGCTGTATGAACACAGCATGCCAAGCAGCATCAGAGGAACAGGAAGGCTGACATTTCGGGCCTAGCCCCTTCTTCAGAATAGCGCGTTTCAGAAGTGTAGTTTCTCAAATGCAGTGCATTTCCAAATTGGAACTGATCACATTATTGATTCAACATTAAGATTTTTAACAAAAATTAATTGATATGGACTATATCCTCAGATTGGTTGCAGCAAACTCTCAGCATGGACAAGCTATGCAGGTGCAGATGATGATTTACAACTTGACTAGTTTTCCAAAAGTTTGTATCATTTCAGCTGTTATGATGTGGTAGTTTTCTCAAACCTTGTGTATGCCATATGCATGATTGTTACGTTCATATTTGCACACAAATCTCAATTCACTGAGAAAATTTTCCTCCATTATCGGTGAGAAGTAGTACCCATGGCCCATATCCAGTCCCTGTCCACTGGTCCGTTGCCTTATCCATAATCACTTTCTTACGGTTACAATGGTTGCCAAATTTATAAAGTGCAAAATAAAGCTATCTTAGCCACTATCTTATTAAAATTGCTCATTGTAGTGTGCTTTGGTAATCATGTAAATCTAGCATCTGTCACATCTTCTTAGACTTCTTATATTCCTCATCCCTTTTCCCTACATTCTTCACCAATTGTTTTTACTTTTTGGAAGATGGAAGGACAAATTGTTTGTGTAATTCAAACAACTCTTGTGCCTTCTAATTTTCTGTCCCATGTCAATAACACTTCGTTAATTTATTTGGTGGAGAGGTTATGTTCCATGATAGGAAAGCAGTAGTATCCCGATTGTAAAAACCTCAGTCATTAATTTTCCAAATGCAGTAACTTGTTATTTTCCATTTACGGTTTAATCTTCCCTTTCTAACAAAAAAAACTTAATAAAACAGTATTTTGCTGGATACTGTATCTGTGCTGGTAAAGTGATTCATCATGGCTGCTTCACAAAGAATGGCTACCCTTTTAAAAGATTTTAGTACAATATCATTCCCAAACCTGAAACTGGTATTACCCTCAAATTCCTCGACTTGGGCAGCATTTCACACTGTAGACAAGCATTGCTGTGTAATGTAGCACAATTGAAAGGTTATGCCACGGACACATTCATATGACCAGTACCCCTGTTTACGGTACAGACAGTCCCTGGGCTACGAATAGATTCCAATATAGAGTCCGCTCGCAAGTTGGAACACAACAGAGGATGGTATAAAATAGCCATCTATAATCATAAGAAATGTGTGTCCTTTAATGTTGGATCTTAAAACTGCACCAATATATGAGTTTGTGTTCATAAGTCCAAGCGTATGTAAAAGTCAGATGTTTGTAAATCAGTTACCCCCATACACCTCCGTCTAATGAATCTTCCATTTCGTTGTTTCCAATTAGTTTTGAAAAACCTGTAGTGTTTAGGCCAGTTCATGGCATAATGGTACTTTGAATTACATGTGAAACATCAATTGACGACACCCTGTGCATTTCAGGGGCTCATTTGTTTATTAAATCCCAGATTTTCTCAACTTCTGAAATTTGACAGTAGAATTCCAGTCCTCATTTCTCTTAGTCAGAATCCTTATTTCATACTGTTTTCTGTGCCTCTACATGATCTCTCAAGCCTGTTAATGTTGTGATCTCTATCTTCTGTTGTGTAGCTGATAATCCCATTTGTGCCATGAACACTGCAGGAAAGGAATGCTTTCTGAGGAACTTTTCCTTCGTGCTTCATATATCTGTTCTTGCAGCGCATGTTTAAGTCCCATCAAAACATGAAACACCTCTGTTCCTGTAGTTTTTGGCGCTGTCTGAAAACTTAAATACCAGCACAGGATGGGGAATTTTCAACTAGCTCTTTGCTGTCTTGCATTTATTCTACTGAATTCCATTTTGTACCCTTCTACAGAATTAAGTTCATCCTCCCTCTCTGAATTTCTCTAAACCTGGCCAAGTGCTGGATGCAGTGAGTAAATTATCTTTACAATAAGTTTCATGCAGGAAAATTTTTATTTTGTCCAAACCTGCATCCACGTCCAGTTCATCAGTTTCTAATTCTGAAAAACCCTTGCTTATTTTGTTTTTGTATGGTAGAGCAGGCTAAAACTATTTCAAGTTCATCCTTCAGTAAAGAACTAACATGGATCTATATGTTTACTTTATTCCTCTGCTTTTTTGGAAGGCAGGTGATAAAGTAGTGTACAAAAGGTTAATGCACAAGATAAGATCACGTGAGGTAGGAGTAATTTATTAGCTTTAGAGGATTTGCTAGCCAACAGAAAAGAATTAGGGTAAATGGTTTCTTTTACTGCTTGGCAACATGTAACTAATGGGGTGCCACAAGGCTCAGTCTTTGGATCTCAACTTTTTACAATCCTTGTTAATGACCTGAATGTGGGGAGAGAAAGAATTATAGCCGTACTTTCAGATGATACTAAAATAGGTGGGAAAGTAACTTATTTTTTCATTGTAAGAAATTTACAAAGGAATATGGGTACATTAGGTGAGTGGGCCAAAATGTTGCAGATGAAGTTTCACATGGGGAAGTGAGAGCCAACTAATGAAGGTAAGCATGCCCAACACTGCCTTCAGCACCCTGTCTACCTGTGACACCACTGTCAAGTTCAAACAAGGTTCATTATTCCAGAGATAATGGGAACTGCAGATGCTGGAGATTCCAAGATAATAAAATGTGAGGCTGGATGAACACAGCAGGCCAAGCAGCATCTCAGGAGCACAAAAGCTGACGTTTCGGGCCTAGACCCTCTGATGAAGGGTCTAGGCCCGAAACGTCAGCTTTTGTGCTCCTGAGATGCTGCTTGGCCTGCTGTGTTCATCCAGCCTCACATTTCATTATTCCAGAGATGAGTTTGTCTCATGAAGAGAGATTGAGGAGCCTAGACCTACACTGTCTGGAGTTTAGAAGAATGGGAGGCCATCTAATTGAGGTATATCAAGTGCTAAAGGGGATTGACAAAATAGACATAGGATGTTTTTTCATGTGGGACGATACAGAACCATCGGTGATGGCTTTAGGATAAGGGGTAGTGGATTTAAAACAGGTTAAAAAATTGCTTCTCTCGATGAGTTGTGAACCTGCAGAACATCAAGTAAATTTAAGGAGGAGATAGATTTTTTTTTAATTAGTGGGTTGAAGGGTTATGGAGACCAAGCAGGAAAGTGGAATTGAGACCGTGATGGGTATTGTTAAAAATCTTAGCTTGTAACCCAAAGCAATTTGTACTTGGCTATGTGTGAGTGATAATGGGAACTGCAGATGCTAGAGAATCCAAGATAATGAAGTGTGAAGCTGGATGAACACAACAGGCCAAGCAGCATTTCAGGAGCACAAAAGCTGATGTTTCGGGCCTAGACCCTTCATCAGAGAGGGGCCTGCTGTGTTCATCCAGCTTCACATTTTATTATCTTGTACTTGGCTATGGTCAATTTGGTTTTAGGAAAGGTTGTGGAATTGGAGATGCCATAGCATGATGATGAGAAAGGATGTGTTTTTTGTTTGTTGCCTTGCACTGATCAGTTCATTTGCAAGAATACCAATGTTTGGAGGAATAACATTTTCTCCAATATGCGAGAGTGTGCTGATTGGTTGACAAAACAGCTTTGATAGAATGTAGTTTTTCAGCAGGACTCAAATTCTATCTGATTGAGTGACTAATGATGGCCGCTTTTGGTTAACATTGCTGCCTCACAGCTCCAGGGAGCTAGGTTTGATTCCAGCCTCAGGCAGCTGTCTGTGTGGAGTTTGCACATTCTCCCTGAGTCTGCATGGGTTTACTCTGGGAGCTTTTGGTTTTCTCCCACTGTCCAAAGATGTGCAGGTTAGGTGGACTGGTCATGCTAAATTGTTCATAGTGTCCAGAGATGTGTAAAACTAGGTGGATTGGCCATGGGAAATGTAGGATTACAGGGATAAGGTGGTGGGACGTGGGTGGTGAGTCTGGGTAGGATGCTTTTCAGAAGGTTGGTGTGGACTAGCCTGTTTCCACGCTGATTCTAATGAGAGAAATATAGCAGCAGCAACAAGTCTGCGCCTCCTTTGTGAATTATGAGAGAGCTTTTGATGTTTTATAAAAATACATGTTCATGAGATGTGAATGTTGCTGGCGAGGGCAGTATTATCACCCATTCCTACTTGCCCTGGAGATTACAGTGTGAGTTGCCTTTATAAACTGCTGTAGCCCTAGAGGTGTGGGGGCACCCACAATAGGAAGGATTTCCAGGATTTTAACCCACTGACAGTGAAGGAGCAGAGATACAGTTCCAAGTCAGGATGGTGTGTGGTTTAGAGGGGAACTTTGCATAGTGGTGTTTCCACGATCTCTGCTGTCCTTGCCTTTATAGATAATAGAGTCTGTGGACTTGGAAGATGTTGCAGTGGAACTAGGTGCATTGCTGCAGTTCAACTTGTAGATGGTACACGCTACTGCTGGTGTGTCAGTTGCGAAGGAAGTGAAGTAGGAGGTAGTGTTTGGGATCTTGCTCAAACAACTACTTTGTCCGGAATTGTAACAAGCTGTTTGGTGCTGTGCTCATTCAAGCAAGAGAATATTCTGTCATGTTTCTGACATGCCTTGTGGGTGGCATTCGGGCATTAGGGAAACAGGTTGTTCCACAGGTTCTGCAAAATTTTTTTAATATTGATTTTTCTGGCAAGAAGTGTCCACAGGGGCTGAGTGAAGCTGAAGTAATTTTCAAGAGCTCTATCCACAGCTACACAAATCATCCATTTTTTTTATTCTTAAACTATTCAAAATGGCACCAGATTTTGATGACTGTTGAATTTTTTAACTATTTTACTTCATTATTTATAGTAAAACGCAAGTGGAAATAAGTGAATAAATAATCATCATGAATTTTGACATTGAACTATTTATATTGGTCAATCACCAGGAACATATTCTGTCAAGGCTAAAGATTAGGTTAGAGGCCTAGATTTCTCCTTCATATTTAGATAAGGTGTGCGGATGATTAAATGAAATAATTAAACACGTAATTTGATATATACCAGTGTTTCTCAAACCTTTTCGTGGTGTGACTCCATTTTAATGCCTCAGATTTTGTGATCTAAGTGCAAATTTTAGGTATGAGTGTTGTTGGATGGGAGGATCAGTTGTTGAATGGGGGAAGAGTGTAGAGCAAAGTTCAGCATCCACCATTCCATTGTTCTTCACTGTCTGAACTTATTTTGTTTATTCATTGGATGTGGGCATCACTGGTTAGATCAGCATTTAGTACCCATCACTAAATGCCCAGATGGCAGTTGAGAGTCAACCATATGGCTGTGGGTCTGGAGTTACATGTAGGCCAGACCAGTTAAGGACAGCAGTTTCCTTCCTAAAAGGACAAGAATGAACCAGATGGGTTTTTCTGTTAGTCAAAGTGGTTTCATGGTTGTCATTAGATTTTTAATTCCATATTTTTGTTGAATTCACATTCCACTGCAGTTTCAAACCCAGGTCACCATAACATTACCTGGGTGTCAGGATTAATAGTCTAGTGATAATGCCACCAGATCAGTGCCTCTCCTCCTTTGCCCCCTTTTCCCATCATGTCCCCAGCTCTTTCTGCCCAGTTCCAACTTTCATCATTGGAAGGAGTTATTGAAAAGGTAATGTTTCTCTTTTAAGAAAGAACATTCGATTATTCATCAACAGGGGGTGGCAACTCCCAGTTCTGCAAGCCATGGCTATGTCGTTGTCAGGAGCTCTAGGCACTCACTATCATCTTAAGGGTTATGGTTCTTGGGATTTGAATCCTTGCTTGGAAAGTCAAGTAGTACTGCTTTAAAACCTTCCAGTTGTAAGCACTTTGTCGGTGAGCTGTCTAGGGAGCTTAACTTTGTGGACCTCGTTGACCCAACAGCCACTGCTGCTTTTGTTTTTGGATACTGCAACATATTATGGAGTGAACCCACCCACAGTGGTTGAATAGAAGGTGGCCTGATGGATTACGTGAGTATCTCATTGTGAAGAAGGGAGGAGTTGTAAATTAACAGGAATTATTTGGTAATACACTTCTGGCACAGACCATTATTTTGACATTTTAAAAAAGAATCTTCCAGTGCAAAATAGTTATCCACGACTGAGTGGTGCAGCCTTTCATGTTTCAAGATTCAGCATCATGTGCTAAAGGATACACTGGAGCTCTGGGCGACAGTTCAAGGTGCAGTGGTGAAAGACCACTATTTAAAGTCTTTCAACTTTAGCACAACAAGGGGCTCGAAACTGGGTAAAGCCTTGTCAAGCAGTGAACCATCCCTGTACCTTGCATGGGGTTTTTGCCATGGCTAACCTACCTAAACTGCAAATCCCTTGTCACTATGGGCAATTTTTAGCATGATTAATCAACCTACTCTGCATCTTTGGACTGCTGGAGAAAACCCATGCAGTCATGGGGAGAGTGCAGACTGCATACACAGTTGCCTAGGGCTGGAATCGAACCCATTCCTTAAATATATTTGAGAAAGAAATAGATTTCTAGATGTTAAAGCTGTTGAGGGTTGGGGGAAATATGTCATTACAAAGGATCAGCCACAGTCACATTGAATGGTGGAATGAGCTTGATGGGCCCAGTGGCCTAGTTCCAAATATTTTGTTTTCTATGCTTGGACAAAGTAGATGGAGAGAAACTGTTCCAGTTCATAAAAGAGTCAAGAACAGGATTGAACAGATTTCATGTGATTTTCAAAAGAAGTAAATGTGAGGGAAAAATCTGCATCACAAAACAAATGGATTAGATCTGAAATGAATTGTTTGGAAGTGCTTTGGAGGCAAGTTCAATTGAGGTATCTAGGACAACATTAGATGGTCTTTTTAAATAAAAATGGTATGGGGAAAAGGGTAGAGGGAATGGCATGAAGTCGTGTCCATTCAAGGAAGAGTGCATCCAAGATGGGCAGAATTGTCTCTTTCACCTTGCAGCCCATTTATAAGGTACCATTAAGTAAAACATCTATTTGTAGTGTGAACAATTGAGGCTACTGCTGAGAGTATACCATGTTGTGACCAAGTAGGGGCATGCTAAGTATATACAAAAACGTGGTTTTTGGGGCTGAAAGGTTGAGAGCGTTTGGATTCACTTTTATTTCACGTCTACAATAACTCCTATAAAAAGATCTGGGATTTCTTAAAAATAACATTCAAATGAAAATCATACTCGTTTGAATGCTCAGCTGCATTAAATTATTGTAAGTTTGATATATCTGCCATATTGGTTGTTCGGTTTGATCATAGTTGCAGGAGAATGTAATGACCTTACTGCATGTACCTATATAAAATTCTCACTTCAAGGATTCTGAAAATTCAGATGTTTTTTTCATTTGGAAAATGATGGAAATGTCAAGTCAAAAATTCTGTAGCTATTTCATCACTGGATTGCCTTTGTGTATATTTATGGATCATGTATTTGCTGTAGCTGTGAGGATGATGTTGCGTCTTTAAGTGTGTTTTTTTCCCGGTTTCTTTTAGAGAGAGGTTGGAGGAGCAGGTACCAGTAGTCTGAGAAGATGAATGACTTGAGAAGCCTTGAGAGTATATTTTTGGAACAGTAGAAGCAGACTTAATGGGTGTGATCAAGGTCTCACAGATCCAGGATTTTTCGTTACCTTTGAGCAGTTGTTGCTGAGGTCTTAACAGGATTGGAAGGTTGTGAATCTCTCCCAGCAGTAACACATTGTCTGTCTGAGCTTTTCCTTCGAATATCTTTTTGCCGTGTGTGTTTGTGGGATGTTACTATATTGGAACAGTTACTGTGCAGTGAAGCGTCTAGGCCCAAAACGTCAGCTTTTGTGCTCCTGAGATGCTGCTTGGCCTGCTGTGTTCATTCAGCTTCACACTTTATTATCTTATATAAAATAATCTCTTATTCTGTTAAGTTTTCCAACAAAGTTAAGTTATTCCAAATTCCTCTTTCTTTTGTACTTTAATTATAGTGTTTGAATAATTTGGGTTTTGCTTGATGCTGAGTAGTTTGGACAATTGAATTGCATCTGGAACACAGCACCTCATATCTACCTCTGAAATAAGAAAAAGCTAGGGTCTAGGGTAGCTTATTAATATATTTTGACGGGGGTGTTTTCTGGTCCATAACTCCATTTTAACCCGAATAGTGCAATATAAGACCTTTTTCTGCTCATCATAAAGGGAGTGCATGTTTGGAAATCTGCACCATTTCTAATTTCTGTTGCAGATGCTGTGATGGATTGTTTACCCCAATACAAATTTCATTCTTTTATTTCATAGGCTTCTTTTTGAAAAGGCTTTTGGGAATATCCAGAACAGTAATGCATGTCTAATTGTACCCCCTTTACAATCCCGATGTCTTGTCAGTTGGAATAAGGTTAGAACATTCAATTTAGGTGAAATTTATTCTGAGGAACATAAGCTTCAGTGCTTCAAGATGCAGTGTTTAGTGTGCTTCTTGCCCTTAGTGAGACTGTCCTTCTATTTTGTGCTGGTCAAATTAAGGATCTTACATTCGTACTATTAAATGTTTTCTCGTGTTATAATATTGCAGTTTATTACCACATTTGTGCTTTGCAAATTTCCAACAACTGAATGGCCTATTTGTGCCTGTGAATTCAGTGCTATATTTAGTTGGGCAGGTGCCTGCCCTTTAGTTTGTGGTCACAACTACTGTTAGAAATAGGTCTGAACTTTTAATTGTGAAAACAAGCAACTGGGTAAAATCAAATTTTTCTCAGCGATAGTAT
This sequence comes from Stegostoma tigrinum, assembly GCF_030684315.1. Lineage (NCBI taxonomy): Eukaryota > Metazoa > Chordata > Chondrichthyes > Orectolobiformes > Stegostomatidae > Stegostoma > Stegostoma tigrinum. Next base: position 43,745,469 of record NC_081381.1, on the reverse strand, counting down.
GTAAACTGTCAACTGTTATCCAAAGGGCAAACTCAGAACAAACTCGTGGCATTTTACAGCTGCAATTGGAGATGTGCCCAGAATTTTTTTAAAGCTGTTTTAATGTTTTTCAAAAGAATTGTAATGGGGCACAGACAGATTCTGCAGCAGTGAGCACAAATCCAGGAAAGTATGTTGCTCTCCTGGCTCCAGAGTTAAGGATGTCTCAGTGCTTGAACTATTTTGTCAAAGGGGAGAGTGAGAAACTGCAAGTTATTCTACGCATTGCTAGGAATGACATAATTAGAGAAAGACTTAAGGCTTTACGGAGGGAGTATAAGAAGTTAGGTAGAAGGTTAAAAAACAAAACACCAAAAGTAGTAGATAACAAAGTGTGAAGCTGGATGAACACAGCAGGCCAAACAGCACCTCGAGAGCACAAAAGCTGACGTTTCGGGCCTAGACCCTTCATCAGAGAGGGGGATGGGGAGAGGGTTCTGGAATAAATAGGGAGAGAGGGGGAGGCAGACCGAAGATGGAGAGGAGTGTATTGGTGAGGAGGTAGGGAGGGGATAGGTCAGTCCAGGGAAGACGGACAGGTCAAGGAGGTGGGATGAGGTTAGTAGATAGGAAATGGAGGTGCGGTTTGAGGTGGGAGGAGGGGATGGGTGAGAGGAAGAACAGGTTAGGGAGGCGGGGACACGCTGGGCTGGTTTTGGGATGCAGTGGGGGGAGGGGACGAGCTGGGCTGTTTGTGTGATGCAGTGGGGGTGGGGACAAACTGGGCTAGTTTTGGGATGTGATGGGGGAAGGGGAGATTTTGAAACTTGTGAAGTCCACATTGATACCATTGGGCTGCAGGGTTCCCAAGCGGAATACGAGTTGCTGTTCCTGCAACCTTCGCTTGGCGTCATTGTGGCACTGCCGGAGGCCCATGATGGACATGTCGTCTGAGGAATGGGAGGGGGAATTAAAATGGTTCGCGACTGAGAGGTGCAGTTGTTTATTGTGAACCGAGCGGAGGTGTTCTGCAAAGCGGTCCCCAAGCCTCCGCTGGGTTTCCCCAATGTAGAGGAAGGCACACCGGGTACAATGGATACAGTATACCACATTGGCAGACGTGCAGGTGAACATCTGCTTAATGTGGAAAGTCATCTTGGGGCCTGGGATGGGGGAAAGGGAGGTGGTGTGGGGGCAAGTGTAGCACTTCCTGCGGTTGCAGGGGAAGGTACTGGGTGTGGAGGGGTGTGTGGAGCGAACAAGGGAGCCACGGAGAGAGTGGTCTCTCCGGAAGGCAGACAAGTTCTACCTCTCACCCATCCCTTCCTCCCACCTCAAGCTGCACCTCCATTTCCTACCTACTAACCTCAACCCCAACCTCAACCTTCTTGACCTGCCCGTCCCCCCTGGACTGACCTATCCCCTCCCTACCTCCCCACCTATTCTCTCCTCTCCACCTATTCTCTCCTCTCCACCTATCTTCTTTTCTCCATCTTCGGTCCGCCTCCCCCTCTCTCCCTATTTATTCCAGAACCCGTTCCCATCCCCCTCTCTGATGAAGGGTCTCGGCCCGAAACGTCAGCTTTTGTGCTCCTGAGATGCTGCTTGGCCTGCTGTGTTCACCCTTCACACTTTGTTATCTTGGATTCTCCAACATCTGCAGTTCCCATTATCTCTGACATCAAAAGTAGTAATCTGGTTTACTTCTCATGCCAAATTCAAATGAGGGAAGGAATAAAAGGATAGGAGAGATAATCAATGTCTGAAGAGGTGGTGCAAAAATTCAGTTTCTTGAATCATTGGGATCTCTTCTGGGACAGAAAGATCTGTTCAGAAAGAATGGGTTTCACGTGAACTTGAACAAATATCTTGGCAGAGATATTTGCTAGTTCTAATTCAGGAGACTGTAAACGTTTAGAGGGGAGTTGGTGGGCGCTTCCTAAATAGGTGAAAATGGAAAGAAAGATGAGGATGGCTCTGAATCAGAAAAGAGCATGTTAACTAGAAAAGAGAGACAAGAGCAAGTCAAAGAATGACATAACTCTGCAGAATTAATCGACATTTGTTTCAGTGCAAGAGGCTTTATAGGAAAGGCTGATGAAGTAGGGCGTGTTTGGGAACACAGATTGGGACATTGTGCCTTGTGGCTATTAGAGAAACTTAGCTGAGGGAATGACAGGACTGGTAGCTCGGTGCTCTGGGTTTTAGTTAGTATAGGAAGGATAGAAAGAGTTGAGAGAGGAGAGAATGGTATTTTTGATTAAGGAAACCATTACTACTGTAATTAGAGAAGATATTTCTGAGGGATCAATTAGTGAAAATGTATGGGATGAAATTGGAAATAAGGGGTGATCACTTCAAGATTGTACTATATGTGCCCCAGAAGTCCGAAGAAAATCGAAACAAACATGTAGAGAGATCTCAAATATATGTAAGAATAATGTTGTAATAGTAGAAGATTTTAATTTTCTAAACCTTGTCTGGCGTTGGTGTACTGTTAAAGGTTTGGATGGTGAAGATATTGTTAAATGTGTTCAAGAAAATTTTCTTTGTAAATATTCCTATTAGAGAGAGAGAGAGAGAGAGAGAGAGAGCAAAACTTGACCTGTTGGGAAATCAGGCAGGCAAGTGACTGAAGTGTTATTATGGGAACAGTTTGGGACAAGTGATCATAAAACTATTAGTTGTAAAATTGTTATGGAAAACAATAAGCCTTCTATAAAGTTCTTAATTGTTTTACAGCAAATTTTAAGGGTATGAAACAAGATCTTTCAAAAGTTGATTGAAGTAGACTGTTGATAAGTAAAGGGACAACTGACAAGTCAGAGGCCTTCAAAAGTGTGATAACAAGTTCAGAGGCATGATTTTGCAGTTAAAATGAAAGGTAAGCCTAGTAAGATTCGGGAACAATGGATGAGTGAAGATACTGAGGTTCTAGACAAGAATAAAAAGAACTTATACATTAGGTGCAGATAACTGAATCTCGAAGCAAATAAAGAGCATAGGGACATTCTTAAGGAAATCAGGAAGGCAAATAGGGGATATCAGAGAGCCTTGTAGATAAGGTTAAAGATTATCCAAAAAGATTCTACCATTACATTGAGCACGAGAGAGAGTAGGGCCCCTTAAAGATCAAAGTGGCCAATTTCGTGTTGAACCTCTGGAGGTGGGACAAGACACTATATGAATATTTTGCATCAGTTTTTACTGTTGAGAAAGAATTGGAGACTAGAGAACTTGGGGAAATAAATATTGATGTTTTGAAAACAGTTCACATTACAGAAGGGAAAATGCTGGAGATCTTAGAAAATATAGAGGTAGGTAAATCTCCAAGACCTGATCTAGCGTTTTCCAGGACATTGTGGGAAGTTAGGGAGGAAGCTGTGGGACCCCAAGCAGAAATATTACTATCATTTAAGCACGTGATGGCCAGAGGACTGGAGGGTGGCTAATGTGCCATTGTTTAAGAAAGGCTCCAAGGAGAAGCCTGAAAGCTCTGTAGCTGTGAGTCTGACATTGGTGGTGGGTAAGTTGTTGGACATGATCCTGAAAGATTGGATTTACATGCATTTGGAGAAGTAAGGATTGATTAGGGGTGGTTTTGATTGCGTTTTTAATTGAAGTAACTAAAAGGCTCTGGGCAGAGTGGTAGATGTGTTTTCTTGGATTTTGGTAAAACCTTTAACTAGGTTCTGCATGGTAGACATTAGTAAAGTTAGATTATGTGGCATTCAGAGTAAGCTTTGTGATTAGATGCAAAATTGGCTTTAAGATAGGAGGCAGAAAGTGGTGTTGAAACTTTTTTTCGGACTGGAGTCTTGTGACCAGGAGTTTTGCGCAGGTGTTTGGTGTTAGGCCCACTTTTGTTTTTTTTTAATATATATGATTTGGACGAGAAAAAGGAGCCAAGGTTGGCACGTTTTCAGATGACTCCAAAATTGGTGGTATAGTGGACACTGAAGAATGTTAGAGGTGGCAAGAACTGCAGATGCTGGAGTCAGAGGTAACACAGTGTGGAGCTGGAGGAACAGAGCAGGAAAGTTGACCTTTTTGATCGGGACCCATCTTCGATTACAAAGAGATCTTGAGTGGCAATGGAGTTTAATTTGGATAAATGAGAGATATTGCATTTTGGTAATGCAAACAGTGACAGGCCTTGTACAACTTATAGCAGGGCCCTGGGTAGTGTTGTGCAACAGAGACCGAGGGGTTCACATACATAATACTTTGAAATTTGCATCACAGGTACACAGTGGTTAATAAGGTGTTTTGCATACTTGTTATCATTGCTCAGGCCATTGAGTAAAGGAGTTTGGACATAATGTTGAAGTTGTACAGGAGATTGATGAGGCCTCTTCTGGAGTGCTGTGCCCAGTTTTGGTTGCTGTAGTCGGAAGGATATTACAGAACTGGAGAAGGTTCAGAAATGATTTATCAGGATGTTGCTGGGACCAGAGGGTTCGAGATTTAAAAAGTAGACTGGAAAGGCCTGGACTTGTCTCACTGGAGCGTAGGAAGTTGAGGGGCAACTTTTATTGAGGTTTAAAAAATCACGAGGGGCACAGATAATTTGAATTACAAGGGTCTGTTTCCTAGGGTGGGGGAGCTCAAAATTAGGGGCGTATTTTTTAAGGTGAAAGGAGAAAGATTTAAAATGGCATGAAGAGCAACTTTTTCTTTTACACAGTGGTTCATGTGTGAAATGAACTCCCAGAGGATTTGTTGGATGTAGGTACACTTAAAATGTTTTAAAAGATATTTGTATTAGTTCATGATGGGAAAGCTTTGGAGAAATGTGGACGAAGTGCAGGCAAGTAGGACTAGTTTAGTTTGGAAACGTGGTCATTGTGGATTGGTTGGTCTGGAGAGTTGCTTTTTATGCTGTATGATTCTTTTAAGTAAACGGAGAAAAAAAGATGAAATAATTTTACAGTTTTATTGCTTCAGCATTGATTTGTATCAGAAATAGAGCTTGATTTAAAGCACTCAAAACTGTCCATTATAATTTGGGATTGATTTTTGAGTAACAGCAAATTTAAGCTAGAAATCTCTACTGTGCTGTTGCAGCTTGAAGCCTGTTATACAATGTAGTGTCTAGTTTCATCAGTGCTTAGAAAAGTGTAATACTGGATTGTAGCTGTCAAAAGTTTAGTGTGTTGCTGTATAGTAATGGCTAGATGACTTTCTGTGGACGAATTAGAGCTTCAAAATATGTTATTTAGATGTTCAAGTTGCTGTATACGGATCCCCACTAGACTCTGAGGACTCCTTCATTTGTGCACTGATCATATTAAATTTTATTCTGGAATTCAGAAAATCTGGCTTCAGAGTCTCACTGATTTTGTTTTAAATGCATTCATGGGATACGAGCATTCCTGACAAAACCAGCAATTATTCCACATCCCATAATTTATTTCTAATTGAACCACATATTTCAAGCTCTGTAGTCCATATGGTGTGGGTGTGCCCACAGTGCTGTTAGGAAGGGAGTTCCAGGAACTTAGCCCAGTGACATTGAAGGAATGGTGATTATAGTTCACAGTTAAGAAGCTGTGTGTCTTGGAGAACTTGCTGATGATGGCCTTCCTATGTTTCTGCTGCTGTTTTGTTCCTTTAGAAAATGGAGCTCAAGGGTTGCAAGGTGTTGCTAAAGAAACCTTGATGAGCTACTGCAATATGTTTTAGAGATGATACGCATTAGCGTCATGGCCTACTGGTAACTGAACGAGTGAATGTTTCAGATGTGGATGGGATGTCAGTGACAAGCTCTTTTTGTCCTGACGTAAATAATACATCTGTCCTGCAGAAGAAACAAAGTAAAAAGCTCAAATGGAAGCACTGAAAGGTACATGTTTGGACATCGAGCAGTTTTTCCGCTGCCTTCGCCTCCACGCTTACTTCTTTAACCGTGAGCCCAACCCTCCTTTTACTGACCCCTTCACCCGGCTCCAACACAAGACCTCCTCCTGGACACCACCCCCAGGCCTCCTACCCTCTCTCAACCTCTTCATCTCCAACTGCTGTCGAGATATCAATTGCCTCAACATCTCCACCCCCTCACCCACTCCAACCTCTCCCCTGCAGAATGTGCAGCCCTCTGCTTCAATCCCAACCTCACCAGAAAATCCACAGACAAGGGAGGCACAGTTGTAGTATGGCACACTGACCTCTACATCGCTGAGACCAGATGCCAACTCTCCAACACCATCTCCTACCGACCCCTGGATCATGACCCCACCCCCGAGCACCAAACCATCATTTCCCAAACCATCCACAACCTCATCACCTCAGGTGATCTTCTACCCACAGCCTCCAACCTCATTGTTCCCCAATCCCGCACCGCCCGCTTCTATCTCCTTCCCAAAATTCACAAACCTGCCTACACTGGTCGACCCATTGTCTCCACCTGCTCCTGCCCCACGGAACTCCTCTCCACCTACCTGGATTCCATTTTCTCCCCCTTGGTCCAGGAACGCCATACCTATGTCCGTGACACCACCCACGCCCTCGACCTCCTCCAGAACTTCCAATTCCCCAGTCCCCAATGCCTTATTTTCACCATGGACGTCCAGACCCTATATACCTGCATTCCCCATGCAGATGGCTTAAAGGCCCTCCACTTCTTACTGTCCCGCAGGCCCGACCAGTCCCCCTCCACCGACACCGTCATCCGCCTAGCCGAGCTCGTCCTAACCCTCCCAACTTCTCTTTCGATTCCTCCACTTCCTGCAGACGAAGGGGGTGGCCATGGGTACCCGCATGGGCCCAAGCTATGCCTGCCTCTTTGTAGGTTACGTGGAACAATCCCTCTCCCGTATCTACACTGGCCCTAAACCCCACTTCTTCCTCCGTTACATTAACTGTATTGGTGCCGCCACGTGCTCCCACATGGAGCTCGAACAGTTCATCCACTTTACCAACACCTTCCATCCCAACCTCAAGTTCACCTGGTCCATCTCCAACACACCCCTCACCTTCCTGGACCCCTCTGTCTCCACCTCCAGGCAATCACCTAGAAACCGATAGCCATTTCAAGCCCACCAACTCCCACAGCTACCTAGAATACACCCCTTCCCACCCACCTTCCTGCAAAAATTTCATCCCCTATTCCCAATTCCATCGGCTCCCAGGATGAGGCATTCCACTCCTGAACATCTCAGATGTCCTCGTTCTTCCAGGACTGCATCTTCTACCCTACCCCCCCCCCCCCCCCAACCCGCAGTGGTCGAGAATGCCCTCTACCTTGTTTCCTGCTACCCATCCCTCACACCCCATGCCTGCAATAACCGCCAAAAGAGAATCCCTCTAGTCCTCATACCACCCCACCAACCTCTGGATACAACGCATCATCCTCCGACACTTCCGCCATCTACAATCCGACCCCACCACCCAAGACATTTTTCCATCCCCACCCTTGTCTGCCTTCCAGAGAGACCATTCTCTCCGCGACTCCCTTGTCCGCTCCACCCTCCCCTCCAACCACACCACACCCGGCACTTTCCCCTGCAACTGCAGGAAGTGCTACACTTGCCCCCACAGCACCCCCCTCACCCACATCCCAGGCCCCAAGAAGACCTTGCACATCAGGCAGATGTTCACCTGCACATCTGCCAATGTGGTATATCGCATCTGCAGCACCCGTTGTCGCTGCCTCTGCTTTGGGGAAACCAAGTGGAGGCTTGTGGACTGCTTTGCAGAATACCTATGCTCGGTTTGTAATAAACAACTGCACCTCCCAGTCGCGAACCATTTCAACTCTCCGTCCCTTTCCTTAGACGACATGCCCATCCTGGGCCTCCTGCAGTGCCACAACAATGCCACCCAAAGGTTGCAGGAAGAGCACCTGATATTCTGCTTGGGAACCCTGCAGCCCAATGGTATCAATGTGAACTTCATGAGCTTCAAAATCTCTCCTCCCCCCCACTACATCCCAAAACCAGCCCAGCCTGTCCCCGCCTCCGTAACCTCTTCTTCCTCTCACCTATCCTCTCCTCCCAGCTCAGGCTGCACCTCCATTTCCTATCAACTGACCTCATCCCGCCCCCTTGACCTGTCCGTCCTCCCCGGACTGACCTATCCCCTCCCTACCTCCCCATCTATACTCGGCTTTGCAGGCTCCTCTCCACCTATCTTCTCTTCTATCCATCTTCGATCTGTCTCCCCCTCTTCCCTATTTATTTCAGAGCCCTCACCCCATCTCCCTTTTCTGAAGAAGGGTCTAAGCCCAAAACGTCAGCTTTTGTGCTCCTAAGATGCTGCTTGACCTGCTGTGTTCATCCAGCTCCACACTTTGTTATCTTGGATTCCCCAGCATCTGCAGTTCCCATTATCTCTGAAAGGTACACTGTTGTTTGTACAAATTCTGGGAATCTGTGACCAGATAATTGGAGAAACACCTGGGGAAGTGTCATTCAATGATTTTGCTCAAGCATGAAAAGAGTATGTAAACTCCGATTTACAGGGAAGGGGCTGCAGTTTTTAGAATAAGGGTTTGAGGGTGTAATCACAAGAATCAGCATGAGCTTGTGGTGGAGGAGGTGGGATGGGTAGTTATCAGTGGACTGAAGATGGACTGTATGGAAAGTTTAAAGTAGGAGCTCACAGTGCATCTTGTCTCTGAGATTTGAAGCTCCAGACACCTTTAAGGAAAATGCAGACTCTGGCACCATAAGACCATGACATTGGAGCAGAATTGGGCCATTTGGCTGATCAGGTTTGCTCCACCGTTTAATCGTCGGAGGGTTGGTGGAGGGGTGTGCAGGCAAAACCAGCAAATGTGGGGAAGGGACCATGGACTCTGAACAATAAAACCAGGGTCAGTAAAAGACCATTTCTATTGAAACTCATCTCTCTACTATTCTTACTCTTCCATTGCAACATACAGTGATGGTCTAGAAGAACACACATGAAATGTGATTAAACATGGCCTTATTGCAGGTAGTGATGACAGTTTGAGTGGCATTGAGCAAGTTGGTGAAGAATGGACAGGCAAGTTTAAAATGAGTAGAGTTTGGAAAGGCTGAAATCAAAGCATAGTGGAACGAAGGAAAGAGATTTATGGAAATTTGCACGGGACTAAAGGGGACTGTGGGAATCAACAGTCAAAAGATAGAGGCTAGAGGATGTCATAGTTTTAGAGGAGAGAAGTGAGACATTTCTGTCAGGGTCAAGATGCTATTGCTAAGATTATTGATGGGAGATTTTTTTCTCATGCAACAAGAAGCGCATCCACCTAGAGGTGATGAGCAGTCCATTAGATAAGCTGTCTCCTGGATCCATGGTATAGGTAGCATGCCTTCTGTAGGAAATAAAAATCAAAAACTCCAGATGCTGTAAATCAAAAAAAAAACAGAAATTGCTGGAGAAACTCAGCAGGGCTGACTTGTATGTGTTTTTGAAAATTTTTCTAGGTACTCTGTTAGCTTTGTAGTTGCTTTGAGACATTGTTGGGCCATTGAAAAACACATGTTTAAGCCACCAAGTTCAAAAAAGCTAGAGAAGAATAGATAGGTCATGAAATCTCAATTATATGATGCAAGTTTAAATGTCATTAATGTTGGGCAATTAAAAATTAAGCTTTGCAGGGTCTAAGTCAGATGCAGTTCTGAGACTGTGGTTCCAATATAGTGTTAGGGGTGATTGGCTAATTCTTAGTTCACTCGGATTTACCGTGTTTCCAGATAAGTGCTGAAACAATTTCCATTAGTGTTCCTGGACCAATTTGCACTGAAACTTATTAAAAAGCATGCTTAAAGGCCTAAGAATCTCAATGATTACTTTGCTGAACTCCAGAAATAATTTAATTCACCAATGAAAGTGCCCCATTTGTGATATTATCCAATTTAAATTAGATTAGATTAGATTCCCTACAGTGTGGAAACAGGCCCTTTGGCCCAAGATAAATATTTAGTTTAGCTTGAAAAGAGCCCCCATTGTCCTGTATCCTTTCCTTTTTGGGGTCTCTGAATGTACAGTAGTACGATATTTCCATAAAGGTGGATAGTTTTATAACTCCTGCTTTCCACCTGGCCCTTTTGCTCCTCTTCAGAGTACCTGAGTGCAGCAGCAAAACCCTAGAGGAGTACAGAATGATCCACCGTAATGTCCAGATTTACATGCCACAGTGAGCAAAAGCTGCAGACTATCTGTGTGACCATCTGACACAGGATACCAGGTTTATAGCTTAAACAAAAGAATTGACAATTTATTAATAATGAAGTAACTTTAGCACAGCAAGGTTAAACCATAAGATAACATAATCAATGTTGTGATTTAAACCAATCTTATCTGATCCTAGCCCTCACTCTTAGAATGACAGACAGACTGACAAACACGGATGAGGGATTTTTTTTATTCACTCATGGGAGGTAGCTGTCGTCAGTTGGCTAGTATTTATTGCCCATCTCTAGTTATAGAGGCATAGAATCATAAACATGGAAATAGACCCTTCAGTCCAACCAGCCCATGTCAACCGTAATCCGAAACTAAGCTTGTCCCACCTGCCTGCGCTTGGCTCATATCGCTCCAAACATTTCTTATTCATGTTCTTATCCAAACGTCTTTTAAACAGTGTAACTGTACTGGCAACCACCACTTCCTCTGGAAGATCATTCCATACATGAACCAGTCTGTGTAAAAATTAAAAAACGAACCCTCATGTCTTTTCTAAAAAAAATCTTTTTTCTCTTGCCTTAAAAATATGCTCCCTAGTCATGAAATCCCACATCTTGCAGGAAAGATACTTGTTATTCATCTTATCTGTACTCCTCATGACCTCTTAAACCTTAGGGCCACCTCTCGCCCTCCTATGCTGCAGTGGAAAAAATCCTCGCCTATCCAGCCTCATACATGTAACTCAAAGCCTCCATCCAGGTAAATCTCTTCTGAACCTTTTCCAACTTAATAATATCCTTCCTATAACAGGGTGACCAGAGGTATGTATAGTACTCCAGAAGAGGCCTCACCAATGTCCTGCAACCTCAACATAAAGTTCCAACTCCTATACTCAAAAGGTCTGAACAGTGAAGGTAACTGTGCTAAATGCCTTTTTAACCACCCTATCTGTATGTGTTGCAAACTTCAAAGAATTCTGTAGCTGAACCCAAAGGTCTTTCTGTTCTACAACACTATCCAGGGCGCTACTTTTAATTGTTTAAGTCCTACCCTTGTTTGATTTACTGAAATGCAGTTCCTTGCATTTATCCACATTAAACTTGATGTACCATTCCTCAGTCCATTGACCCAATTGATCAAGATCTCTTTGTAATCTTAGGTAACCTTCTTTATTGTCCACCGTCTCAGCAATCTTGTGTCGTCAACGAACTTACTTAGTTGCCCTTGAAAAGGTGGTGGTGAGGTGCCTTTCTGAACCCCTACAGTACATGTGCTGTAGGTAGATCCACAATGCCATTGGGGAGAAACCTGTAGGATTTTGACCCTGCAGCAGTGAAGGAACAGTCGTATATTTCCAAGACAGGATGGTGAGTGGGTTGGAGGGCAGTTTGCAGGTGTGGTGTTCCATGTTTCTGCTGCCTTGTCCTGGATAGAAATACCTGTGGGTTTTGAAGGAACTGCCTAAGGATCTTTGATGAATAAATCAAAAGAAAATACAATTGACCAGTTTAATTAATCCATGATCTGAAACATCGCAGACACATGGGATTGTATCTTGGTTGGTTTTGAAATGCTGTAGATGCTCTGAGGAATATTTCCTTAATGCCTATAACTGAAATTTTACTCTCTGACCTTTGGATAAATTGATAAGAGGATGACCAAGGATCAACCTCAATCTTGTGAATAGGAAGAACTGCAGATGCTGGAGTCAGAGATAACACATTGTGGAACTGGAGGAACACAGCAGGAATACTGCATCAGAGGAGCAGGAAAGTTGACGTTTTGGGTCAGGATCCTTCTTCAGAAACTATTTCTGAAGAAGAGTTCCAACCTGAAGCATTAACATTCCTGCTCTTCTGATGCTGCCTGCCTGCTGTGTTCCTCCAGCTCCACACTGTGTTATCTCAGTCTCCATTCTGTAGCTTTTGCAGCCAGAATCCTTTTGATTCAACCATAGTTCAAAACCAGTTCAGTTCAAACTTTGGTTTCTCTTTGTAAGACAGGTTGCCTCCTTGTGAGGCTTCAGGTAACATTCAACATCTGCCATCTGTTTGAGCATGATACCCCTCCGCAACTGAAACACTGAGAGCATTCTTTAATCAATAATCAAGCTGCAATTAACTTCCAAGCCTGGCATCTCAAGCAAATATCAGTTTTTTTTTCAAAAGCAATTTCCTGCTCACAGTCCAAAGATCACCTTCAGTTTTCAGCTCACAATTCATAGTTCCCAAGCCAAAAATAATCAATAAAGAAAAACAAAGAGACAAGGAAACCTACAGCACAGGAACAGGCCCTTCGGCCCTCCAAGCCTGCGCCGATCAAGATCCTCTGTCTAACCTGTCATCTATTTTCTAATGGTCTGTGTCCATTTGCTCCGTGCCCATCCATGTACTTGTCCAAATATATCTTAAAAGACGCTAACGTGTCTGCGTCTACCACCTCCGCTGGCAACGCGTTCCAGGCACCCACCACCCTCTGTGTAAAGAACTTTCCATGCATATCTCCCTTAAACTTTCCTCCTCTCACTTTGAACTCATGACCCCTAGTAATTGAGTCCCCCACTCTGGGGGGAAAAAGCTTTTTGCTATCCACCCTGTCTATACCCCTCATGATTTTGTAGACCTCAATCAGGTCCCCCCTCAATCTCCATCTTTCTAATGAAAATAATCCTAATCTATTCAACCTCTCTTCATAGCTAGCACCCTACATACCAGGCAACATCCTGGTGAACTTCCTCTGCACCCTCTCCAAAGCATCCACATCCTTTTGGTAACGTGGCGACCTGAACTGCACACAGTACTCCAAACGTGGCCGAACCAAAGTCCTAAACAACTGCAACATGACCTGCCATCTCTTGTATTCAATACCCTGCCCAATGAAGGAAAGCATGCCATATGCCTTCTTGACCACCCTATTGACCTGCATTGTCACCTTCAGGGAACAAGGGACCTGAACACCCAGATCTCTCTGTTCATTAATTTTCCCTAGGACTTTTCCATTTACTGTATAGTTCGCCCTTGAATTTGATTTTCCAAAATGTATCACCTCGCATTTGCCCAGATTGAACTCCATCTGCCATTTATCTGCCCAACTCTCCAGTCTATCTATATTCTGCTGTAATTTCTGACAGTCCCCTTCACTGTCAGCTACTCCTCCAATCTTAGTGTCATCAGCAAACATGCTGATCAGACCACCTACACCTTCCTCCAGATCATTTACATATGTCACAAACAACAGTGGTCCCAGCACAGATCCCTGTGGAACACCACTGGTCACAGGACTCCAATTTGAGAAACTCCCTTCTACTACTACCCTCTGTCTCCTGTTGCCCAGCCAGTTTTTTATCCATCTAGCTAGCACACCCTGGACCCCACGTGACTTCACTTTCTCCATCAGCCTGCCATGGGGAACCTTATCAAACGCCTTACTGAAGTCCATGTATATGACATCTACAGCCTTTCCCTCATCAATCAACTTTGTCACGTCCTCAAAGAATTCTATTAAGTTGGTAAGACATGACCTTCCCTGCACAAAACCATGTTGCCTATCACTGATAAACCCATTTTCTTCCAAATAGGAATAGATCCTATCCCTCAGTATCTTCTCCAGTAGCTTCCCTACCACTGACATCAGGCTCACCGGTCGATAATTACCTGGATTGTCCTTGATGCCCTTTTTAAACAAGGGGACAACATTAGCAAGTCTCCAGTCCTCTGGGACTTCACCCGTGTCTAAGGACGCTGCCATGATATCTGTTAGGGCCCCGGCTATTTCCTCTCTCGCTTCCCTCAGTAACCTGGGATAGATCCCATCCGGACCTGGGGACTTGTCCACCTTAATATCTTTTAGGATACCTAACACTTCCTCCTTCCTTATGTCAACTTGACCTAGCCTAAGCAAACATGTATCCCTAACCTCAACATCCATCATGTCCTTCTCCTTGGTGAGAGTTTTAATAACATTGAGTGATGAGGAAAGAATTTGAAATTGAGATGAGAGCTATCTTGTTATCATTGGGGGGATTCTGTTTAAATTTGGAGAAGATAACTGTATTTAACAGGGTCATGAATAGATGGAGGAAAAAGAGAAGAAATAATAGCAGTATTTCTTTAGGTTGTATGAGACTAGTTAAATCTGGTTGTTTAAGACTGAGAGATAAACGTTTTCCAGAAACTCATTACGTGATTTAATAGTATATAGCAACATGGGCTATATGCATTAACGGGAGTGATCTGAAGAAAGTTGATGTAAATAGCGTATAGATAACAGTCCAGCTGCAAATAGTTATTTTTGATGTCTAGTGTCATCAAATGCAAATTTGCGTTGGCTGAAAATAGATGGATGTTCCACAAACCATGCTAGAGTGTTGTCACCTTCTCTTCCCACCCTCCACATCAGCAAAGTAGTGCAGTTACAGAATCTGTCCATGGTTGGAGTGTTTTGACCTCCCCGTGTATGAATGTTGAAACATTATAAAAAGGATTCAATACCTTGTTATAGTAAATAACTTTAAAAAGTGAAAATGTTATCAATAGACCAACGAGCAATGCAAAATGATTTGATAAAGATGTTAAAAATTTTAAAAGAATGGAACAGTGCAAATTGAAACATCAGACTAATGTAAAACAGACTTGAGAGATTAAGTGAAAGAGAATTAGTGGAGTGTAGAGAAACTGAGGGTTATGAAGCTCTAGCATGCAGTAGAGTTAATGATTGAAAGAGTCCATGTGTACATTTAAAAATGTGCTAGATGGGTTAGAGGAACATGGATTCAGGGTGGGCATGAGGATTTGGACTCGGCCATGCGTAGGGGCTTGTACTCTATACATTTTTATTACCCTTCTCAAAATTCGTGGTATCATTGCAATGTCTTACCAGAATAAAAATTAAAATAAAAATACTATAACTACAGTAGTATTAATATTACAGAAAAATAAAATAACGATAATGAAATAGTCGATGATCTTCATGCTCCTTTCCCAGCTCTGATACCATCAAAGTTGCATAATATGGCTATCCGTTTATCGGATATTGAAGAAAAAGAGATCACGTAAAATGACAAATTTTGTGAGCTGTCCAGTGGTAGACATTGTCTGTCAGCAGACACTTGGCTGTCCTTAAAATCGTGTTAGTTCCTCTGTGCCAGAAAGCTCCAAGCTAAGGAGCTCACTTGTGCTGCCCAGTCCAATCTTGTACAGGGAAGAGATAAACATAGCATCAGAGGAGCAGGAAAGTTGACGTTTTGGGTCAGGGCCCTTTTCTGAACAAGGGTCCCGACCCAACACATCAACTTGGCTGCTCCTATGGTGCTGTCTGGCCTACTGTGTTAGCTCTGACTCCAGCATCTGCAATTCTTACTACCTCTTGTACAGGAGAATCCTGGTCCAAATCCCCTGCTGCTCAGTCGTGGCTCCAACATCCTGATTCCATTGACTGAGCTGTCACAGGTCCGGTGCAGTCAGAGCTCTAGAATGGCCCATGGGGCTGACCAGAGAGGGCGATCTGGGGTAGATGAAGGAGGTTTTCAGCTAGCAAGTGGTCATAGTAGAAAACGTCGGGAAATATTTTATCGAGAAGTATACGTTTACAGGATGCGAATCTACTTTCTCATGTCCAGAAGTGGTCTTTATTGAAGTACAACCTTGTGAGTATGCGATGTGCTTTTGAAGCTTCCAAAGTACAGTTAATGCTTGTTACTTCATCATGCAACCAGAGATGTCAGTTAATTTCGCCTGGCAGTTCTTGCATCTTAAAATTGAAAATATTAAGACCAAAGGAGGCTGTTGCGTCATACTGTGGTGATTGCCATTATTGTATTTAAGGTGCCAGTAGCTTCCCTGGGTTCCTTCATGAGTTTTAGCCTTTTTCAAATCATTTTAGTCAGGTGGCTTCTTGTGCTGATGTCAGTTATCGTAAGTTAGAACTGGAAAATGGGTGGGAATATTTAACATATTACCTCATAGTAACAATACTGTGGTCAGGGAAGGGTCACTGTCATGCTAAAGAGTTTCTGGAACATTTGTGTATTTTGTCAGCCTGCCATTGTGCATATAAGCTGGAGAGTCCTGTGTTCTGGCATGGCCTCAAAATGCTAAAGTTTCTCTTGAATTTTCTGAGGATGGGGGAGGGGGAGCAAGTCATTTGGGAGACACTAGAGAGAATTTTTAGTGATGTAACCATTCTAAAGGATTCTTGTTTCATGTATTAAGGGTGGTCTTTGAAAGCTCAGTTTTCTTGCCTCAAAGTATATGATGCCAAAAGCAATTATCATTGCATGCTCACAATTTTTGTTTCAGGGTGTAACAGAGTTCATACGTTGAATTTTAATTATTGAAATGCATGCGAGACTCGGTCAATCCTAGGTCTATTTTTTTTCCCCCTTTGAGGAAAAACGCTGCACTTGCATTTTAAGAGCGTGTAAATTTCAAATTAAGTTCTAGTTGCAAACATTAGTCAGTTCAGTGCTACCATTTCACGTAATGATTTATGCTGTTTACCCGTCTTTCCTTCTGACTGCAGAAAATGATATGGTCATGGGTAGTTTTAAGGACAGCTGAATTAATAACACTTAAAGTACTTGGTTTTGTCAGGATGTGCTCCACAAGTAATGCATGAATATTAAACCATCTCTCAAGCAAAGTGACTGCTGTATGTCCCAGCTATGGCTCTGTTGATGGTATGATGCCCAAATCAGAAGTGTGGATTTAAGACCCCACACAAGAATGCAGTAAAATCTAGTCTAGGGTTGTCTGGCTGGTGATCACAGATTACTGTGGTCTGCCACTATATAGTACAAGTATTGTGGGCAGTGCAGTGGTTAGCACTGCTGTTTTACAGTGCCAGGAACCCATGTTTGATTCCAGGCTTGGATTCTCGTTCTCCTTATGTTTGCATGCGTTTCCACTGGGTGCTCTGGTTTCCTCCCAACGTCCAAAGATGGGCAGGTTAAGTGGGTTGGCTACGCTAAATTGCCCATAGCCAGAACATCCTGGACACCAGATTGATTAGCCGTGTTAAATGCGGGCCAACTGGGATAGGGTGGGGTGGTCAGTCTCTGGGTGAAATGCTCATCAGAAGGTCTTTGAAGCCTCAGTGGGCTGAACGGCCTCTTCCTGCAATGTAGTGATTTTATGATTCCATGTGACCAGCTGCTGAGGCTCCAAATGTGGGAACTGCAGCTGAAAGATTCTACAATGAAGTACTCCTCCAATCAGAAACTGTTTCTCTATCTGGTTTTCTGCTCATAAGCTCAATATAGAGAGAGAAGAAGTGCTGGGAGGTGAGTGTGGAAGTGCACGCCAGACTGGGAAAGGGAGAATGTGGATGAACCCCGAGACAGAGAGAAGGACATGTACCTATTCTACTCCCTCTCATAAGCATAATCCCCCAATAAAAAGAAATCCAGCTGAAAGGAAAATGCTTCTGGTTCCTGTTTTCATGTGAAGTATCTTGTTGTGTACATTGTAAGACTAATGTGAGGATGATGTTTTAAGATCAGCCTTAATTCCCGACCCCATCATTGATGCAAAGGACTTGGCCTTAGTCTGTGTTTCTCTAATTGCACTTCTTAATTGAGAAGTAAACTGCATTTTTTTAAAGTTGGCTTTGCTGCTCAGCACCTATTAATGGGCACTTTTATCGATTTTTTTTTCATTGAAATCAATTATTGATTTTTTTTTGCCCCCTGAAATCATGTTTACTGATCTGGCAAAATTTCCTTGTCTGAAGTTTGCACACCAGTCCCCAAACTGGAGAAAACTTTCAAAAAGTTTGGACAACCCTCATCAAGACTGAGATAATAGTGTAGTATTGAGGGAGTGCTGAACTCCAAAAGGTGTGACTTTTTCAGATGAAGGGTTAACAGAAACACATGACTTAGGAGCAGGTATGTACTCCAATTGAGCTTACCCTATCACTCAATAAGTTCATGGCCAGTCTGATTGCGGCCTCAACTCCAGTTTGCGCTCGGCCCCAATACTTTTTGATGTGCTTGTTAGGCAAGAATCTATTTGCCTCTACCTTTAAAATTATTCAGTGACTCTGCACTACCTGCTGTTTGAGGAGGAAAGGCCAACAGGAAGACTGTATTCTTAGAAGAATAAATTCTCCTCATCTCCATCTTAGATGGGTGACCCCTTGTTCTTAAACTGTGTACACCACTCCTACTGGGAGGGTGGTGTGGTGGAATCATCCTCTCATCATCAATCTGTAAAGTCCCCTCGGGATCTTTTATGTCTTCACCTCACATCTAAACTTCATGGATACAGCTGAAAAATGTCCAACGTCTGCTGAGAACATTCCTCATCCCAGAAATCAGTCAAATGCACTTCTTTGAGGCATTTCTAATGAAATGTGTCTCTGTTAAATAAGGGAACTAAAAATGTTCTAAATTGGTCGCTCCACTGCTTTGTACAAATATGTCCAAATAGCTATACCTTTATATTCCATTGCTCTTCCTGATCATTTGCTGGACCTGTATACAGACCTGTTGAGTTTTATAATCCAGGGCATCCAATTCTCTCCCTCTCAATTTCTTTCCATTTAAACAATATTCTGCCTTTCTATTCCTGCTAATGTGGACACTTTCACATTTTCCCACATTGTACCCCATCTGTCAAATATTTTCCCCATGACTTTGGCATTTAAGCTAAATGGCTGCTGCCAAGATCAGTGGGTGTCATCTGTCTGATGAATGACTTCTGCTTCTGGTAGCTCTTGCCGTGAATGGGCCTAAAAGGTTGGCTCAGCAGCAAAATAAAATCACAGCGAATGTTGTCCTTGTCATAGCTTTCTCGCTATCTTTGTCAGAAGCAAATTTAGCAATAATTCCTCTATGCTACTCCTAAATCATGCACCGCAGATGAACATTGAGAAATGCATGGACATGATCTTGAAGAGGAGTAGAGGAGTTCCATTTTGTTCAAGCCAAAATTTATCCCTCCAGCAATAAAAAAAATTATTATTACATTACTATTTATTTCATTTTCCTGTATGCATATTGGCTGTTGTGCTTTCTATATTTCAACAGGGATTTTGCTTAAAAAGTACCCATATGGTTTTATGTATTTTAGGAAGTTGAGAAAGTCACTATGCTTTGTAACTGCAGTTATATTTGGATGCAACCTGAAGTGAAGAGATCTCTCCCTGTGTTTCAATCAATTTTATGCTGCATAGTTTGTGTTACTAAAGTTGAACCTCTCCTGGAAGATTGCTAAACTTAAAAAGCACTGAGAATGTTGAGAGTTGTTAGAAGAAATAATATCTTTAAAAACAAACCTAATAGGAAAAATGAAGAAATTCAATAGGCCTGCCAGCGTATATGGAGAGAAAACACAGTCATAGATTCGAGTCTAGTGACCCTTCTTCAGAACAAACTGGTAGCTGCGTGTTCCTTTTGTTTTGTTCAATGGCTTTTGACTTGCAGGTGCATAAAAAGATGAGAAAAGTTGTCCATTCAAAACATGTAAAAATCTTCTTATGTTTTTCAAAGGCAGTCTTAAGTGTTTTATTCAATGAAGATGTTTACCAAATCCAGTATTTCTGAGGGACATCACATATGTTTTCATCTATAAGTTGTGTTTTAAAACCTGAATTTTATTTTTTCACACACCAATTTTCAGTGTTAAGAAATTTCTGCCATTTGGTTGACTTCTGTATTTGTAATTATGTTCTCCTGGATTTTCATCTCCGTTCAACCCCTCCGCTGCATCTGTTACAGCACTGGAGCTGGAGAGTGGATGCCTTGGCTTGGGAAATCTCTGCCATAATGCGCTTGGGGGAATGTTCAGGCATCCTTCACTCACTGTGCTCCTGGCCACTTGACTAAGCTGGGGAATGGCTTGGTAGACTTGGGTAGAGGGAGGTGTAGTACTGGATAACAGTAGAACCTGAGTCTTGATGGGATCTGAAGAGATTGGGGAGAGGGTTTGTTAGAAAAAAGGGCTGCTGAGATTGTGAATGAGCCAATAGGTTTAGGAAGAGGCAGGTTTGTGGTGAGGGGAGTGGTACTGATTAGAATGTTGGGCGGCAGAGTCTGTTGGGAGAAAAGGCTTTGGGTCCGTATTAC
Source organism: Stegostoma tigrinum (assembly GCF_030684315.1). Taxonomy (NCBI): domain Eukaryota; kingdom Metazoa; phylum Chordata; class Chondrichthyes; order Orectolobiformes; family Stegostomatidae; genus Stegostoma; species Stegostoma tigrinum. The sequence goes on along the minus strand of NC_081381.1, from coordinate 43,725,311 downwards.
TTTAGAATATTGAAAACCGGCTGAAACCTGTAAATGCTTATAAAACAACATTTTTCTGATCTACTTTTAAATCAGGTTTCATGTTTATAGTGTATTATTGATTTATAATATTAAGAGTTAATAACATACAGAATGTTACTATCGTACTTTACTGTCTTTAGTTCTTGCTGGTGTTGGATCAGGTTAATTTTCAAAAGATTTTATGCATTCTTTCAGGAAATGTGGACACTGCTAGCTAGCTAGGCCAGTATTTGTTACCCATTTGTATTTGCCCTTACAGATGGTCAATACTTACTTGGAAAATAATTGTGAACCATTGCTCTATCCTTTGTTTTACATTTATGTAAGCTGGCAATGTCGTCTTTTGTTGCTACTGCATGTAGTTCATGCTAGCTGCATTGTGTCCTGAAATGCTGAGATCACCATGGTTGATACAAATGCTTTTGATCCACAACCCTGACTCTAATAGCAGGTAAACAAAGGGAAAATTAATATTTTTACTCAATTGAATTTCTTTGCCCTTGTGTTTTCTGTCCTGAAGTCTGTTGCATGTGTTGGTGGTATCGGAGGTAATTAATAAACTTGTTTAGGTATATACGACATATCTCTGGAGCAGGTGGGACTTTAAGCCAGGCCGACTGGCTCAGTGGTTGAGGCACCAACACTGGCTAACACCACACTCACTCCAAAACACACATGGGACATCTGTCCTTGTTTGATTTTATTTCAGATAAATCAGTATCTGTGATTTGGGCCATTGCTTTACCCCTAAGCTGTTCTGCAGGACCCTTTTTTTTCCATTTCTAGGATGTGGGTGTGGCTGGCTGGCTGGCCAGCATTTCTTCTTCCCTAGTTGCCCTTGAGAAGGTGGTGCTGGTGAGCTGCCTACTTGAACCACTGCAGTCTATGTGCTGTGGGTTGACCCACAATGCCATTAGGGAGGGAATTCCAGGATTTTAGTGACTGTGAAGGAACAGTGATATGTTTCCAAGTCAGTTTGGTGAGTGGCTTGGAGGGGAACCTGGAGATGGTGGTGTTCGCACATGCCTGCTGCCCTTGTCCTGGGATCTTTAAATATCTGCAGTGCCTCTTATAGATAGTATACACCCTGACTTGGAAATGTTGCTAGATCAAAGTCCTGGAATTCTCTATATAATAGCATAGGGACTGTGGCAGTTCAACAAGTCAGTTCATCACCACCTTCTCAAGGGGAACTAGGGATAGGCAATAAATGCTGGCCAACCAGCAGTACCCACATCCCAAGTGAATTAAAAAAACGCACCACCGATTGTACATTCACAACCTTTCTGCAGCTTTGGAATTTGCTCAGTGGTACCCTTTGAGATGTTAATGGCATAACATCCTATTAATTGTTATGTTCCTAATCTTACACCAGAGTATGTGGAAAATGCCTTAAAATTCCTGCCCGAATAGGATTGGGTGGGAAATGTTTGTAAAGGTGTGAGACTTCTGTAATTCTGTAAAGGAGTGAAACTTTCGTAAAGGTATGAAACTTCTGTTTCTATTGAAGTGGCCAGGTCAGTGACCTTTGTTCAAGCCAGACACTTTGGCTTGAAATCGCATTGTCACTTCGGCGACTTGAAATCGCATCCTGCCGTTATCAGTCACTTTGTGAACAATCAGTGCTGTGTCCTATTCTCTTTATGTTCCAAATAATTGTTTTATGTAGCAGCCAATTCATAGAGTATAAAAAGTGGGCACTGTCTGCTGTTCGGGGAGAGTCGCTTACGGAACTCAGCACTCTGTGCCGGGTTGACGACAGTGATCCTCCACAGCTTGTGTTTGCTTAATAATAAAGGATTGTGTTTTTGTAGCCAGGTCAGTGTCTTGCTATTGCAGCAAGTCCGCGAGGTTCTCTGAGAAATGAACCTAACACTTTAGCTTCATTTTCGATGTACTAAACTCCAGGCAAAACTGTGTTCATTCCTGGCCATACACCTGATTTAGTCATCACTTCTGCTTCAAGTCAAAGGAATGCAGACTCAAAAATGTTTGGCAGACTGGTTGAGCCATCCACAATCAGATCTGGCTGGTCCACTTATAACACTTAAGGGTTATGTTCTTGTCTGCAGAAATTGCTCAAAAAACTGGCACTTTTCTCTCCTGGAAACCAACTTCTTAAACACCTCCTGAGATAATGGGAACTGCAGATGCTGGAGAATCCAAGATAACAAAGATAACCCTCTGATGAAGGGTCTAGGCCCGAAACGTCAGCTTTTGTGGTCCTGAGATGCTGCTTGGCCTGCTGTGTTCATCCAGCTCCACACTTCGTTTTTGTAAACACCTCTCCCTGATTTCTAACAAGAAACATGAGGTATTCATGCACCTCTGCCAGAGAGATTGAGAGAAACCGATTAACAGAGCCACCCACCCCCACTCCTGCAAAAATTCCATCCCCTATTCCCAATTTCTGCCTCTGCCACATCTGCTCCCAGGACGAGGCATTCCACTCCCGCACATCCCAGATGTCCACGTTTTCAAGGACCGCAACTCCTCCACCCCCGCAGTGGTCGAGAACGCCCTCGACTGTGTCTCCTGCATTTCCGCCTCACATCCCTCACACCCCGCCACAACCGCCCCAAGAGGATCCCCCTCGTTCTCACATACCATCCCACCAATCTCCGGATACAACGCATCATCCTCTGACACTTCCGCCGTCTACAATCCGACCCCACCACCCAAGACATTTTTCCATCCCCACCCTTGTCTGCCTTCTGGAGAGACCACTCTCTCCATGACTCCCTTGTCCGCTCCACACTCCCCTCCAACCCCACCACACCCGGCACCTTCCCCTGCAACCGCAGGAAGTGCTACGCTTGCCCCCACACCACCTCCCTCACCCCCATCCCAGGCCCCAAAATGACTTTCCATATTAAGCAGATGTTCACCTGCACATCTGCCAATGTGGTATACTGTATCCACTGTGCCCGGTATGGCATCCTCTACATTGGGGAAACCAAACGGAGGCTTGGGGACCGCTTTGCAGATCACCTCCGCTCGGTTAGCAATAAACAACTGCACCTCCCAGTCGCGAATCATTTTAAATCTCCCTTCCCATTCCTTAGACGACATGTCCATCATGGGCCTCCTGCAGTGCCACAATGATGCCATGCGAAGATTGCAGGAACAGCAACTCATATTCCACTTGGGAACCCTGCAGCCCAATGGTATCAATGTGAACTTCACAAGCTTCAAAATCTTCCCTTCCCCCACCGCATCCCAAAACCAGCCCAGTTCGTCCCCTGCCCCCACTACATCACAAAACCAGCCCAGTTTGTCCCCTCTCCCCCCCGCTGCATCCCAAACCAGCCCAGCCTGTCTCAGCCTAACCTGTTCTTCCTCTCACCCATCCCTCCCTCCCACCTCAAGCTACACCTCCATTTCCTACCTACTAACCTCATCCCGCCTCCTTGACCCGTCCGTCTTCCCTGGACTGACCTATCCCCGCCCTACCTCCCCACCTATACTCTCCTCCTCACCTATCTTGTTTTCTCTCCATCTTCGGTCTGCCTCCCCCTGTCTCCCTATTTATTCCAGAACCTTCTCCCCATCCCCCTCTCTGATGAAGGGTCTAGGCCCAAAACGTCAGCTTTTGTGCTCCTGCGATGCTGTTTGGCCTGCTGTGTTCATCCAGTTTCTCACTTGGTTATCTATTTCTTTCCAATTAACAGAGCCTGACATGTTCTACTCTTCTGCTAAATCGTTTTCCTCAAATACACTCCATCTAGCACCAAATTTGCATTGTTTACTTGTTTCCTATCCATCTGCCCTCAATGATTTCATTTTGTCCAGAAGACTCACTCACGTTTCCCTCAAATGGGAACCAGATTCTCTTCCTGGCCCATATATTTGCAGACATTATTAACAGTTGCCTCCATATGTTGTGCCCCTCTCCACCCCCTCTTTCATTATAACCCATGGGATTAGAACAGTTAGGTGGCTGCTTTTAGCGTAGACATGATGATCTAAAGGCCTTTTCCTGTGCTGTAGATCTCTCTCTTTCACCCCATTGTCCTGCCCACCCATCTGCAACCTTCTTTTGCTTTTCATGGGTCTTTGACTGTGCTGCCATCTCCTAAGTTTTCTCTCATCTTTCACCACACTCTATGCCTGTATCCCTCTAAGTTTCTGCCACACCACAGTAACTCAAAGGTTTTCAAAGTCACAATTGATATCCTACATAACTTAACAAAAAAACATTCCAAGGTCATTTTGCTTGACCTGTCCTGCAGCCTTTGACGGGTTATAACAGCATCTTGCTCCAACACTCCAATCTGCTGTCCAACAGGGTGGAACTGCTCTCACCGTGTTCCCATTCTTTTCATTCCAACCTTAGACAGAGGGTCACTTGCAATGGCTTCATTTCCAACTGCTCCAACATTATGCCTTGTATCCTGAAGATGTATCATTGACCATCCTTCATTTTTCTCATTTGCATGTTGCCCGTCAATGACAACAACCAAGCACAGTGGTGTTATCATACATACACTGTCAGCTCCCCACCAACTTTCTACTAACCTCCAAGTTGCTGGATTTTCAGACTATCAAACTATAATCACCATTATGGACCAGGCCAAATCACCTCACAATATATTAAGAAGTTAGCCTAGGCCCTAACTTTCTTATTTTAAAGACAGGTGTAAGGTGGTGTGTTCCAGATGCAATTCAATTGGCCAAACTACCAGCCTTGAAACAGAACACACTTTATTCACACACTATAATTGAAATACAAAACAAAAAAAGAAATGGCTTAACTGCAGCTCTACTGAAATGCTTAACAAAATAATATATATAACTTGCTACTTAACTGCTCCAATATAGTAACATTCCATGAGCATACCCTTTGGCAAATGTAAATTCAGCAAAATAGATTGCCCAAAAGGAATTTTATCAACAGGAAAAGAACTCCAGCTTTTAGCTGTAACAGAAACAGGAATAAGAACTACCAAAGCTACTTCAAGAGCGTAGCAACTGCTCTCAAAGGCTAAATCTAAAAAAATCTTGGTTCTGTGAGAGCTTTACCCCACTCAACTTTTATTGGTTATGGATTAGACTGACCTGCTCTCCTATCTCAACCTTTCTTCACAAAAAAAAGGACAAAATGCACCTCTTAAAGCCACTATATCATCACACCGTTCTTAGGCCAAAATTCTTCTTAACAGCACTAAAAATGTTCCTACCCTCCCAGAGACTGCAGCAGTTCAAGGCAGCAGCTCACTATCATGTTCGCCTGGGCTATTCAGGCTGGATTAGTAATTTAAAATAGGTAATATAAAGCTCAGTTCTTACATTGCACGGAAGATTAATGAAATCGCTTATCCAGCATCCCATAGTAGATGAGCAAAAACAACCCCAATAAAACATAGGGAAAACTTGCCATGGTCTTTGGTCTGAACTCTAAGCTCACATCCATAACAATGTGACTCCATCTCCCTCTCCGGCAGCAGTCTGTAATTAAACTAATCTGTATGTGTCCTTGCTGTCATTTTTGGTCTGAATTTGCACTTCAAATCTCATTCATGCTATCTCTAAGAACATCTGTTTCCTCTTCCATAACATTACATGACCGGTCCCGTTTGGGTTCTTCTGCTGCTGTTGCCCTCACCCCATCCTTCATTACCTCTAGTTTTGACTATTCCAATACAATCCAATCTGATCTCTGACATCCACCTCAATAAAGCACAGGGTCATACAAAATGTTACCATCCATTTTTTTTAAAACTGAGTCTCATTCCCTAAAATAACTGAGCTACATTAGTTCCTGGGCAATCAACATCTTGATTATAAAACTCCCATCTTTATTTTCCAATTGCTTCGCGTTTCTGTAATCTCTTTCACCCCTGCAACCTTCTAAGATATTTACCCTAATTCTAGCATAATGTGCAATCAATATTAAATTATTAGCATTACTGGCTGTGCCTTCAACTGCCTAGACCTAATGTGCTGGAGAACCCTCCCACCACCTTTCCTCCTTGTTTTCCTTCTCAAGAAAATCCTTAAAATCTACCTCTTCAAACAAGCTTTTAGTCATCTGACTTAATGTTGTACGTGGCAGTGGGTCATTTTTTGTTTTGTGCTGCACTCGTGGTACATTTCATTAAAAATACTAACAACAAGTTGGTAGTCCTTTTCGCAGAACACAAGAAAAAAATGGTTAAGACTAAAATTGGGCCCTTGAAGACAGAAACGGGTGAATTTATTATGGGGAACAAGGAAATGGCAGAAGATTTGAATAGGTACTTTGCTTGTGTCTTCCCTATTGAAGACAGATCCAATCTCCCAGATGTAATAGTGGCTGAAGGACCTAGGGTAATGGATGAACCAAAGGGAATTTATATTAGGTAGGAAAGGGTAATGGATAGACTGTTAGATCTGAAGGCTGATAAGTCCCTGGGACCTGATGGTCTGCATCCCAGGATACTTAAGGAGGTGCCTGTAGAAATCGTGGGTGCATTGGTAATCATTTTCCAATGTTCTGTAGATTCAGGATCAGTTCCTGCGGATTGGAGAGTGGCTAATGTTGTCCCACTTTTCAAGAAAGGAGGGAGAGAGAATACGGGGAATTATAGACCGGTTAGCCTAACGGCAGTGGTGGGAAAGATGCTGGAGTCAATTATAAAAGATGAAATTACGACTCATTTGGATAGCAGTAACAGGATAGGTCAGAGTCAGCATGGATTGACGAAGGGGAAATCGTGCATGACTAACCTTCTGGAATTTTTTGAGGATGTATCTATGAAGATAGATAAGGGAGAATCAGTGGATGTAGTGTACCTGGACTTTCAGAAAGCCTTTGATAAAGTCCCACGTAGGAGATTGGTGAGCAAAATTAGGGCACATGGTATTGGGGGCAAAATACTGAGTTGGATTGAAAATTGGCTGGCTGACAGGAAGCAAAGAGTAGTGATAAACGGGACCCTTTCAGAATGGCAGGCAGTGACCAGTGGGGTACCACAAGGTTTGGTGCTGGGACCGCAGCTGTTTACAATATACATTAATGATATAGATGAAGGCATTGAAAGTAATATTAGCAAATTTGCTGATGACACAAAGCTGAGTGGCAGTGTGAAATGTGAGGAAGATGTTATGAGAATACAAGGTGACTTGGATAGGTTATGTGAGTGGAAGGATGCATGGCAGATGCAGCTTAATTTGGATAAATGTGTGGTAATCCACTTTGGCAAGAACAGGAAGGCAGATTACTATCTAAATGGAGTCAAGTTAGGTAAAGAGGAAGTACAATGAGATCTAGGTGTTCTTGTACATCAGTCAATGAAAGTAAGCATGCAGGTACAGCAGGCAGTGAAGAAAGTTAATGGCATGCTGGCCTTCATAACAAGAGGAATTGAGTATAGAAGCAAAGAGGTCCTTCTGCAGTTGTGCAGGGCCCTGGTGAGACCGCACCTGGAGTATTGTGTGCAGTTTTGGTCTCCAAATTTGAGGAAGGACATTCTTGCTATTGAGGGAGTGCAGCGTAGGTTCACGAGGTCAATTCCCGGAATGGCGGGACTATCATATATTGAAAGATTGGAGCAACTGGGCTTGTATACACTTGAGTTTAGAAGGGTGTGAGGGGATCTGCTTGAGACGTATAAGATTAATAAGGGATTGGACACCCTGGAGGCAGAAGCACGTTTTTGCTGATAGGTGAGTCTAGAAACAGGGGACATAGTTTAAAAATAAGGGGTAGGCCATTTAGAACAGAGTTGAGGAAAATCTTCACCCAGAGAGTAGTGGATATATGGAATGCTCTGCCCCAGAAGGCAATGGAGGCCAAGTCTCTGGACACTTTCAAGAAAAAGATGGATAGAGCTTTTAAAGATAGTGGAATCAAGGGTTATGGGGATAAGGCAGGAACAGGATACTGATTGTTGATGATCAGCCATGATCATAATGAATGGTGCAGCCTACTCCTGCACCTATTGTCTCAGACAATCCATGTTAACCAAAACAATTTGAGGTTCTTGCAAAGGTTTGTAGCTCAGGTTGTGGATGAGGTTGGTGACTTGCTCGCTGAGCTGGTTGGTTATTGTACAGGCAGTTTGTCACCCTGCTAGCGAACATCATCAGTGCAGCCTCCGGTGAAGCAGTGTTGTTCTACTCCACTTGGCATTTATATAGTCTGGTCAGTTAAGTTGTGATGCATCATGTCTGGTTCTCTTTTTGCATGGATTTGTACATGTGGTCCAATTCCACATGCTTGTTGATTACATTACCGGGTTGAAAACCAGGCCTCTAGGAATTCCCGTTGGGAATTGGGGTATAAAACTGACTGAGGGATAGGAAACAGAGCATTGGTTAATGGATATTTTTCAAGTTGGAGGATGGTTTTTTTTGTGGAGTTCTCAGGGGTCAGTCCTGAAACCCTTACTTGTCATAATTTATATTACATGATCTCAATTGTGGTGTGCAGGCATTATAAAACCTAGAAACACTGACAAGCCAGTGGACAGATAGGTGTCAATGTATTTAATGCAGAGAAAACAAAGAAGGTAATTGCCGAAAAAAAGCCGAAACATCAACTTTTGTGCTCCTAAGCTGCTGCTTGGCCTGCTGTGTTCATCCACATCTACACCTTGTTATCTGTATGTTTGGAAGGTGCTGTTTAGAATCATAGAATTCCTACAGTATGGAAGCAGCCCATTGAGTCTACATTGCCACTGTGAAGAGCATCCCACCTGGACCCAGCTGTCCTTTGCGTTTCCCATGACTAATCCACCTCGCCTGCATGTATTTGGACTATGGGAGGAAACTTGAACACCTGGAGGAAACTCATGTGGATATGGGGAGAATGTGCAAACTCTACACCAACAGTTGGCCGAGGCTGAAATCAAACTCAGGTCCCTGGTGCTGTGAGGCAGTAGTGCTATCCACTCAGCCACCATGCCACCATGTTTGGTCATCCTCTAAGGATCTTTGGTGAATTTCTCTGATAGTACACACTGCTGCTGAATGTCAGTGGTGGAGAGATTGGATGCTTATAAATGTGTTGCCAGTCAAGTGGGCTTATTTTTACTGGATGATGCCAAGCTTCTTAAGAGTTGTTGGAACTGGTAAAGTGGGGTGTATTTCATCGCACACCTAATGTGCCTTGGAGATGGTGGACAGGCTTTGGGGAGTTGGGAGGGGGTCACTCGCCATAATATTCATAGTCATTGACTTGCTCTTGTTGACATCTTTGTGGCCAGTCCAGATGAGTTTCTGGTCAAATGTAACCCTCAGGAAGTTAATTTGGGAGATTCAGTGATGGTAACAGTATTGAGTGTCCAGGGGTGATGGTTGGATTCAGCACCTGAAGAGTCATGAATAGTGCTGTTTGCTTCTCTGAGCAGTTGAAATAAGCAGGAGTGCTCACACTTGAATGCATGGACTAATTTACGATCGAAGTGAACACTTTCTTTTTGAACAACAAAATCCTATATAGGGATAATGGGCAGCTACTTAACGGGCAGCATGTGACGATTGATGCTCTACATGGAGTTACGTGGTTCACCATATTTTTTAACAACTCATGTAATCAAAAAGCATATATCCAGATTTGCTAGTGGCATGACGATGGGTAGCATTGTAGATAGAAATGTAATATTAGAGGTTCAGTGAATGTACAAAGCTGTGAAAGACAACTTCACACTTGCCTAATTGAATTTTATGTAGGATGTTAAAAAGGATAAAAGGAGGTTTTTTCTAAATGATGAAAGGGTTGAAGTAGTGAAGGACCAAAGAGACTCTAGTAGATGGTATTTTCAGGTGCAGGTGTCACAGTGACATCAAAGGAGGTTATTTGGTCCCTTAAATCCATTCTGGTTCTCTGATCTCTTAGACCTCTATTAGATCTCACTTTTTAAATTATTAAGACATGAACATGGAAAGAGAAAAATAAGAAGAGTAACAGAATTCTGACCTTTATATTTAGAAGACCAGATGCAGGGGAGTAGAAGTTAAGTTCATCTGTACAACTTATAGTATTGGGAGCAGGAGTTTGGAATGATCCTGAAAAATTGGATGTTACAGGCCTGTGAGGTAATTTGATTGTTTTAAGATATCAAAGGGAATGAGGAGGTAATGATGTTCAATTAACAAGCCAGCGCAGGCAGAATGGTCAGACGGGCTGCCTCCTACACCGTACCACTTCTGTGAATTTATGAAGCCTGGTACAAAAATTCCCTAACCAGTAGACCTTTCGTGAATGAAATTTAGAACTGTCCTCTGTCAATAGCTACTACTAGATTGGCAGTTAATTTTATAACTGAATGATAGATTTTGTGAACCAGTGATGATAAAGGTACGTGGCAAAAAGCATAGGAACAGCTCATTGAGCCCACCAAACCTGCGCCAAAACATGACTGCTTCCTAAGCTAAAAACCTTTTGCTTATACATAGTTGGTATCCCTCTATTGTCCATCTATCCTGGTTGCTGTCAAGGTGCCTCATAAACGTTGCTATTCTACCGTCTTCTATCACCTCCTTGGACAATACATTTCAGGCACTCTGTGCTTTTTAAAAAAAAAACTTGCCCCTCTCATCTCCTTAAACAACTTCCCCTTCTGCCTTAAGTTGGAGTTTCCGTGTAAGTAGTGGCACTTGTATACAGTGCAGCCACAGGTTAGTCTTGATCTGAAATGAAAACAAAATGCTGGAGAAGTTCAGATCTGGCAGTGTCTGTAGACAGAGAAACAGATTTCGATTCCAAGATTACTCTTCTTTGGAATGCATGACCTTGCTGAATGGCAGAACAGGCTCAAGGTTTAAATGGCTGTTTCTGTTCCTATGTTCCAACTTACCTATGGTTAAGTACACCCATTTACCTCGTTGCCTGCTTGGCACTGAATATTTTGCCATCTGGAGATGATAGTGTTCTAATAATGCAAAATCTTTACTTGAGAATGCCCCAAATGCCACTTTCAAGATGCCATTTAATCCCAAACGATATGCCTAAGAAACGGTATTATGCAGTTGACAGTGTAGTGTTGCATTGGGCCTTCTACGGGATGATAGTGTTTGCATTTTCTTGTTCCTGCTGAAAAGTAACGTAATAAAATGTTAAAATAAAAACAAAGAACTGTGGATGCTGGAAATCAGAAACCAAAGTAGAAATTGCAGGCAAAGCTCTGATCTATTCTCAGGAACGGTCACTAGACCCAAAATGTTAACTGATTTCTCTCCACAGATGATGCCGGATGAGCTTTTCCAGCAATTTCTGATTTTATTTCTGACAGTGAAATGTTTTCAGCACTGAAGGATGAAATGTTTTCAGCACTGAAGGATCAATAACCACATGCCAAATTTATGTTGACTGTGAAAAGAACTCCAGGCAATATGGGGAAAAGCCTTGTCAAGCAATGCATGGTCAAGATTTGAGGTACCATTGCCCAGTAGGGTGATGGATTCAGATTCAGTGATAGCCACCTAAAGGGAGTTGGATGAACATTTAAAGAAGATAAAATTTCAAGGCAATGAGCAAAGAACAGGTTAGTGGACAAGCTGGGTTGCTTTTCAGAAAAGTTGGAGCGGATTTGTTGGCTTGAATGGGCTGTGCCTGTGCTGTTCACTAAAATGAAGTGCACACACAATTTTGTTATGCTGCTGGTCTAATAATTACTAATTGGTTCTGCTGGCTGAAAAAAATTAATTCTGCTGATGAATTCAAGTTTAAATTGCCTCCTCTTCTCCCACGCAGTGTAGTTCTAAATGGGACGTGTGAAATATCTGGACGCATAGATGTGTATTTAACTTGGGGCTTGATTCTCAATTTTCATATGAACATAAGCTCAGAAATGTTGCCAAGTGAATGCTAAGTGTAGAAAAATATTAATTTGCAATCTTTATATTTTGAAGTTGCAACTCTTTGACTGTCCTGAATTAGTGAAAACCAATCAATGCAAAGTTGCTATCAGATAATACTGACAAGTGACAATTTAAATTGACAAATGTCAAATCTACATGGCATTGTGTGTAGAATGATGTGGCACACTCTGTCCAGACTGTGTTGGATGGGCACCTCAGATCTTCAGCAGCTACATCACTGGCTGCACCAAGGCCTGATTGAAGCATAGGTGGTGTCATATCTGCATTCTCCGTCACTTTGGCCCCCAGTAATCAGCCTTGTAAAGCCCCCAAGAACATCAAATGCTCCAGCCACATGAATGCTGCAGGAGGTAGCAGGCCAGCTGCTAGCGTAATGGCCATATGTCTCCAGGAAGCCATAGAGTCCTACAGCATGGAGACAGGCTGTTCAGCTCAAATGGGCCCATGCCAACCAAAATGCCCATCTACACTAACCCCATTTTCCTGCACTTGACCCATATCCTTCTAAACCTTTCCTGTCTGTGCATTCGTCCAAATGGCTTTTTAATGTTCTGAATGTACCCACCTCAACCACTTCTGCTGGCAGCTCACTCTATATGCATACCATTCTCAGTGAGGACCTTGCCCATGTCGTGCGGTCTCACACATACATGTCCAATTTGGTCCTTGAGGGTTCCTATTCTATCTCTAGTTATTCTTTTTTCCTTTAATACACTTAAAGAATCTCTTTGGGTTCATTCTAATCTTCTCAGCCAAAGCTATCTCGTGCCCCCTTTCACCCTCTGATTTCCTTCTTCAGTGAATTCCTGTATACCTTGGAATCCCTGGAGGTATGGCTTGATCCCAACTACCTGTTCCTGAGCTAGACTGCCTCCTTTTTTCCGGTCAAAGCCTCAATATCTCTTGTCATCCAGGGCTCCCTACTCCTGCCAACCTTGCCGTTCATCCTCCCAGGAATATATAGACCTTGTATTCTAGCTATCACATTTTTAAAGACTTCCACTTGCCAGAGGTGTCTCTGCCTGCAAACAAACTACTCCAATCAACCCCTGACTTGGATCCCATGCTTATGTTTTAAACCAAGCTATCTTGACCCACTGTGAGCATTGGCCAAGCCATTTCTAGCTGCAGTTAGCATTCACAACAGCGAATAATGGCAGGGAACACCACACTATCAACACTTCTCCCTCTTCCCATCAGCAGTGTTCCCTCTAATTTTTCTGAGGTCTGTGCAGCACCTGTTATAGTCTAAGCATATTGCATCCAATGAGCAGAAGTTATACTGCAGTTTTTTTTTCTCCCCACAGTTTGTTCATTAATAATCTAAATGTGTGCATTTATATTATTTTACAATTACAGGTAGTTTGCCTACAATAACAAAGTTGTTTGCATGGCTAAAAAGCCTGGCAATCCATTTAGTGGTGGCACTGTGTGCACCACATGTACTATCTGCACGGGAGAGGATACTAGTGATTTATTCACCCTTTTGTTGGTGGCTTTTTGAGCCTATTTTTAGTTACTGCCCAGTGATTAGATACTTCTCTGCAAGAATTTGCACAGAGATACTGGTTAACAGAACACAATTAACAGCTGTCAATGCAACAAGATGTTGCAACTTTGTTAACCCTTCCAGGCAATATTTGTTTATTGAATCATCGCACTGTGCAGTACTTGATCAAGATATAGTCGTTTCACAATACTGCATTCGCTGCAAAGTGCCTTGAGAGCCACTTAACTTCTTCATTCAGATGTTGAAAGGCCAACGTGTCTCACTTTGGCAAAATCATCAAATTGTCCTTCCCTGCACAGTTATTCTGCTGAACATTTTATGCAGTGTTCTTAGACTTTTAATTTTTTAAATAATTGACATCTGCATCCAAGCATCTATTCCCAGATTGTCTCTGTGATTAGTGTGCCCCTGATCGCTTTTACAAGCACTACCCTGAAAGCCCATTTATCCCCATACTCCCATATGGAGATCCACCGCATTGAATTTCCACTACAGCTGTCCCCCTTGCTTTCTGAGCCCAACAATTCACCTTGCTGATGCCAGCTTTGCTTCTCTCTACTCCCCCTCTGTCGAGGCCATGGTGGTTGTCACTGCTTGTAATCCCTCCTGTAGACTACCATGTCCTCCAAAACTGAAATCACTGGTTATCTGGGGCAAGCTCTGCTGGTTTTACCTGTACCTGGTACATGGTTGTAGTTATTGGAGGTCAGCCGTCTTGCCTCTAGGAGATCTCTGTGGGGGTTCCTCATAGTAGTGTCCTGAGCACTGCCATCTTCAGATGCTTCATTGACGACCTTCCCTCCATAATGGGATTGTGGGTGGGGATGTTTGCCAATGTTTAGTCGCATTTGTAACTCCTTGGATGCTGGGACAGTCCATAATCAGACACCACAAGATCTTGACAATACCCAGACGTAGACTGACAAGTAGAAGTAACATTGTCATTGCCTGACATTTGTAGGATGTTAATCTCCAATAAGAAACAATCTAATCACTTCCCCTTACAATGGCATCACTATCATTGAATCCCCACTATCAACATCCTTGGGCTACCATTGACCCCCCACACAAATACGGTGGCTACAAGAGCAGGTCAGAGGTTAGGAATACTGCAGCAAGTAACTCACCCCCCGAACTCCCCAAAGCCTGTCCACCATCTACAAGTCAGCAGTGTGATAGAATTTTCCTCACTTGCTTGGACAGGTGCAGCTTCATTAACATCCAAGAAGCTTGACACCAATGAGAACAAAGCAGCCTAATGATTGGCATCACATCCACAAGTATCTACTCCTTCCACCACTGACACTCAGCAGCAGTATTTATTATCTACAATATGCTCTGCAGAAATTCACCACATACCCAACTCATCTTCCGAAGCCACGGCCGCTTCCATTCAGAAGGCCAAGGGCAACAGATACGTAGGACAACTCCCATGTGCAAGTTCTCCTCTGAAACTCTCACCGTCCTGACTTGGAAACGTATCACCATTTCTTCCCTATTGCTGGCTGAAAATCCTGGAATTCCCTCTGTAAGGGCATAGTGAGTCAGCATACAGCACGCGGACTGCAGCGTTTCAAGAAGGTAGCTCATCACTACCTTCTCAAGGGCAACTAGGGATAGGCAATAAATGCTGTCTAGCCAGCAACACCCACATCCAATGAGTGAATGTACATAAAAAAGTTTACAAGGCAGCAGGAATTTTGGATGAGTGGGCAGAGAGAGTGGCAGGCTAGCCAGGAGAGCCCTAGAACAATTGAAAGTGATAGTTGACAAAGTTGGCTAAAGGATTCAACAACAGGTGATCAAAACTGTACACATTTCTACTTTATTTAGTAATCATTCATTGTCAAAATATCTGGGTGTTCAAGTATTGTACTGGTGATCTTTCCAATACATAGTTTTTGTTTGAATGTAAATAGAATTTCTGACAGTAACTTACTTGGTTTTGTCTGTTAAGAATGATGTCCCACTTTAGACTTTGGTAACGATTGGGCTGTCAAGTGTTGACGTTAAGTTGCCTACATGTAACTGCTGCACGTAGCTGGAATAATTCATCTGCATCACTTTGTGATCGGTCTGTCAAGTGACCCTTTGGACAGATAGTCTCATGGTTGAGTATTGTTGTACTTTATTATTTGTGCAGTTTATTTTGTACCCTTGGTAGATTTTCAGTGCTGACTAGTGACTGTGCATGTGCTTGAAATCTTAGCACAGTTGTAATTAATAACTACTTAACCAGATGGTCAGGTATCTTATTTTTGGCAAAAATCCAGGCAGATGACGATATTCAGTTGCAATATTGTCAGGTTACCCACACTGATTATATAGTACACAGTCTAAGTTGAACGTCCAGCATTCATTAACATGGAGACTTTCTTGAGAGTTGTTATGCAGTAGGGTCAGTTTAGCAGAATCACCTGAATGAAGCTGTAATGAACAGTGCTGGAAAAAGTAATCCTGAAGTAGAAAGTGATTCCTTTGAATATTTGTTTTTCCTTAACACCCCATTTTACTACAGAATTGCCAGAGGACCTGTACAACAGACACTTGAAGAACGCATCTACCCTCCCCAGGCAGCAGTTCCACCGGTCCAGTATACAGTGAGTATGCTCCTTTTAATAAAGATTTTGATTTTCTGAAAGCATTTCCTGCGAATCAACTGTCCTAAAGCTGTGTTGATAGGTTGATATTGGAACTGAAAGTGTGAGAAAATTCTACCGTGCTAAATACCCTTTAAGGCTGAGTCCCTCACTGATATTTTTTTAAATCTGAATTTCCTGTCATGTTGTCAAGGTTTTGCTCTGTATTGACTGACAAATATATACGCTTACTTACACCTGTTTAAAAAACCAAAATCAAAAGTAATGCAATAATTTCGATGCAGATCTTGCATTTAATTCATGTTTATGAATTTGAATCCAGTAAATTAATGTTTGGATAGTTTAGAACTTCAATCATTTACTTTTTGTTTATTGAAATTCATATTTGTCGCAGATTATTGCAGCAAGTACAAATATTTCATCAGTAGTGACTGGATTGTTGAATTTTCTTGAGGTGGCATTTTGTAAAGTTCATAATTGAAATAATAGAATGATTATGTGATGTCAGTTTGTTAAAAGGTGCTAAACATGACTTTTTTTTGGTTTTATTTTGTGACATGCTTTCTTTTTATCAGTTTGAATATCCATCCGAAAAAGCTAACATTTCTTGTGTATTGTTCCCAGCTCATGTCCCAAAGTTAAAGTTAACTAATAAACAAAAAAGGAGTTGTGGCATATTTCATGGCTATTGTAGTTGGTTGGCTCGCTGAGCTGGTTTGTTGTCTCGCAGAGATTTCATTACCGTGCTGGGTAACATTATCAGTGCAGCGGCTGATGAAGCACCATTGTTTTTTCCCAACTGTTATTTAAACTCTGGAGTTTGTTGAGCTGGATTACCTCGCTTCTTGTTTTCTATTGCAGTGGAGTGTATGTGGGGTCGAGTTCTATGTGTTTGTTGATTAGCTTTCCTCGTAGAGTGCCATGCTTCTAGGAGTTCCTGTGCTGCTTCCGCTTTGCTGGTCCCAGTCGAATTGGTCGTTCTCCTCATCCACGTGGATAGAGATGAGTAAGCATTGGTTGTGTCTTTTTGTAGCCAACTGATGTTCATGTACCCTTGTTAATTTCCTTCCAGTGTAATGTGTCCAATGTAATGTTTGTCACAGTCTCTGCAGAAAATCTTGTGTATGACATTGGTACTGTCCATTGTGAGTCTTTGGTTCGAGTGAGCAGTTGTCATAGAGTTGGTGTGGGTTTGTGTGCTACTCTGATGACAAGTGGTTGCAGGAGTCTTGTGGTCAGTTCAGATGTGTTCCTGATGTAAGGTAGCACGATGAGTGTGTCGGGGCGTGTAGTATCTTCCTGGTGTTGTTCACGTAATAGGCATCTTCTGACCCAGTTTTTTGGGTATCCATTGTCTCTGAGTACCTAGAAGAGGTACTTTTTTTTTTAAGCAGCACAAAGCTGTGCCAAAAATAGGAAGAGTACCTTTTCCAGGTACTACATGCCCCGACACACACTTCATGCTACCTTACATCAGGAACACATCTGAACTGACCACAAGAGAAAGAGGAGAATTTGACTGACGAACAAAGCAGAGACCAGCATGGGAATTTCTAGAAGCGTGATATCCTACGAAGAAAACCATGAACAAACACATAGAGCTCGACCCCACATACACTCCACTGTGAAGGAAAATTGGAAATGAGATAATCCAGCTCAACGAACTCCACAGTTTAAATAACAGGTGGGAAAACACAACGGCGCTTTATCGGGGGCTGTACTGATGATGTTACCCAGCATGGTAACGAACTGTCTGTGAAGCAACAAACCAGCTTGGTGAGCCAACCCACTATAACGCCCGCAACCCGAGCTACAAGTCTACTCTATAACCTTAGGTATTTCGTGGCTCTTGGTGTAACGAATTGGTATGACTGCTGTTGTGTATAATATCTGCACTTAAGGACCATTAAAAATATTCAATAATCCTAAAGCGAATATTGTAAGGTAAATCCCCTCCTGCAATTTGTCCTTTAATCTCTTCAGCATTTTTTCGAAAACTTGCAGTAAAGAGTTGATAACTTTAAGGGATTATTTTAAGTTAATTCACCGGATGTCAGTGTTGCTGGCTAGGCCTCCTTTTATTGCCCATCCCTAATTCCTCGAGAGGACAGTTAATTGTCTGCTGTATTGTTGTTGGTCTGGAGATGCATGTAGTTCAGACCAGTCAAGGACAGCGCAGGATAAGAAAGCCATTTAGCACATTGTGCTTCTAGAGTTGTTCAACTCATCTTAATTTGGTGCTGTTTTGCTTAGCCCTGTGATTTCTGTTTTGAGGGCCATGAAAAAAATCTTCTCTTGTCACCTGCGGCTCTTTAGCTGGTTACTGTGTATCTATGACCTCTGCATAGTGAACCTGCTGTCATTGGAGTTTCTCATTTGCTTTGTCAAAATCATTTAATGATTTCAGGTGTCCAGTTAAATCACTTGTTAACTATCAGTGCTCGAGGAGTCCAATCCCATCTTCCCCATGTTCTCTGTGACTGAAGCACCTCATTCTGGTATTGCTGCAGTAAATCTTAAATGCACCCTTTGATTTTGATTAAAGCCTGGTGGATCTGAAATGATCAGAGTATTGCAGCTGAGACTTAACAAGAATTTCATAAATGTTCTGCACAACTTCATAATAAATGCAGAGAGTGCTGAAGAAAAGTCAACTGGACTTGAAATGTTAAACTAACTTTCTCTCCACAGATGTTTCCAGATCTGTTGGGAGAAATTCAGCAGATCTGGCCGCATGCATGGAGAGAGAAGCTGAGTTATCAATCAAATCCATTGTGACTATTCTGCTGAGTTTTCCTGTTTGTGTGTGTTTCAGATTTTCAACATTGCAATGTTTTGCTCTTTTTTGACTGTATAATTTTATGGCTTTTGTATTCTGTTCCTCTATTAATAAAGTAAAGGATTGTTGGCAGTTTTTAGAAGCCTTCTCATTTGCCCTGCTATATCAAATGATTTGTGTATGTGAAACCCCATGCCTCGCTACTTTCTATTCCTTCACTAATTTTGCATTTATGCTGGTGTTTAATTGCGTGGGCTTTAATTTTACTATCAAGTCTATATTTAGCATTTTGACGGCATCTTTTGACACAGCAGATCTGCACTGTCTTTCTTAATCTGTTAAGCTATTTCATTCGATAAGTCAATTGAACATAATGACATTATCATTCCACTAATATTTGTTTCACAATCCATACTCTTTCAAATGCCAGTTTTATCAGCCAATGGTGCAAGACAATGCTTGCCAATTCTGACTGGACTGCAGTTGCTGCGAATGGGCCCATTATTATACAAATGCTTTTTTGCCATCCTTCAGTCATCTTCTGGCACTAACTCTATTTCCAAGGCGATCAGAGCCCCTCAGTAATTTCAATTCTCCCTTCACTATATAACCTTGAATGCATCCCATATGGACTACTGCTACCTTGGTATATCTCTAGTAAAAACTGATGCTAAGTGTGCCATGACCCCACCACCACCACCACAAGAAGATCTCCTTTTTTTGTCTACTGATTAGTTCCACTTTTCCATTGCTGCTGTTATTTTGTAAGCACTAAAAGCTGCTGTGTTTCCCTTTTATGTTAGCTGCCAACCTACTATGATGTGCCTGGTTCACCCCTCTTATTCACGTTCGCTAGGTTCCTACTATGCTTCCTATATTCAGACTGCTTATCATAAAGAAAAGCTGTGGTAAGCCTTTTTTTCTGATTCATTTTAACCATTATCTTCAGTAATCCAGTGAGCTCTAGTTTTGGTTTGTTCTTCCTTTCATCCACCCATAGGCATATTCTGCTGTGGACCTGAATTGTCACCCCTTTGAAAGTCTCCCATTGTTCAAGTAAAAAAAAATGAAGTGGGTGTCACCAACTACGCCAACATTTGAACCTGTCCATAATTGTGGCCTTACTGAATCACTGCAGTCCGTGTGGTACGAGATCTTGTCCAGGACCTGGGCCCCACTGCAGTGATGGGGCAACAATCAAGTTAAAAGTGAGGATGGTACATGCTTGAAGGGCAACATCCCCACCTTTCACTTAATGATGTGGTAAAGGTTATTGAAGAAGCTGAAAATGGCTGAGGCTATCACAGTAGCCCGTGGAGCTCTAAGCTAGGAGGCCTGGGTTCAAGTCCTACCTGCTTTAGACGTGTGTAATAACTTTGATTAAAAATATTCTACCTGTGGAGCTCAACAGCTCTTGTGAAACAGCCATAGCGTCCCTGTTTGTAAGCCAGGAGGCCTGGGTTCAAGATCCATGTGCTCCAGAATTATATAAGAATATCTCTGAACAGGTTGATTAGACAATATTTATACCTGAACCATGCCCATTGGCGGTGACTGATAGCTCACATTGTTAAAGTGCAGTGCTAATAATGCCAAGATCATAGGTTCAATTCCCATACTTGCCAGTGTTGCAATATTCTGCCTCATTTAAATTCTTGGTTGTTTGACACAGCGGTGGTGTTCCCACCATTGTTAATAAAATGTGATGCTGGATGAACACAGCAGGCCAAGCAGCATCTCAGGAGCACAAAAGCTGACGTTTTGGGCCTAGACCCTTCATCAGAGAGGGGGATGGGGGGAGGGAACTGGAATAAATAGGGAGAGAGGGGGAGGCGGACCGAAGATGGAGAGTAAAGAAGATAGGTGGAGAGAGTGTAGGTGGGGAGGTAGGGAGGGGATAGGTCAGTCCAGGGAAGACGGACAGGTCAAGGAGGTGGGATGAGGTGAGTAGGTAGCTGGGGGTGCGGCTTGGGGTGGGAGGAAGGGATGGGTGAGAGGAAGAACCGGTTGGGAGGCAGAGACAGGTTGGACTGGTTTTGGGATGCAGTGGGTGGAGGGGAAGAGCTGGGCTGGTTGTGTGGTGCAGTGGGGGGAGGGGATGAACTGGGCTGTATTAGGGATGCAGTAGGGGAAGGGGAGATTTTGAAACTGGTGAAGTCCACATTGATACCATATAGCTGCAGGGTTCCCAGGCGGAATATGAGTTGCTGTTCCTGCAACCTTCTCCATCTCAGGCAACCAGCTTGTAACTGATGTCCATTTCAAGCCCACCGACTCCCACAGCTACCTAGAATACACCTCCTCCCACCCACCCTCCTGCAAAAATTCCATCCCCTATTCCCAATTCCTCCGCCTCCGCCGCATCTGCTCCCACGATAAGACATTCCACTCCCGCACATCCCAGATGTCCAAGTTCTTTAAGGACCGCAACTTTCCCCCCACGGTGATCGAGAACGCCCTTGACCGCGTCTCCCGCATTTCCCGCGACACATCCCTCACACCCCGCCCCCGCCACAACCGCCCCAAGAGGATCCCCCTCGTTCTCACACACCACCCTACCAACCTCCGGATACAACGCATTATCCTCCGACACTTCCGCCATTTACAATCCAACCCCACCACCCAAGACATTTTTCCATCCCCTCCCCTGTCTGCTTTCCGGAGAGACCAGTCTCTCCGTGACTCCCTTGTTCGCTCCACACTGCCCTCCAACCCCACCACACCCGGCACCTTCCCCTGCAACCGCAGGAAATGCTACACTTGTCCCCACACCTCCTCCCTCACCCCCATCCCAGGCCCCAAGATGACATTCCACATTAAGCAGAGGTTCACCTGCACATCTGCCAATGTGGTATACTGCATCCACTGTACCCGGTGCGGCTTCCTCTACATTGGGGAAACCAAGCGGAGGCTTGGGGACCGCTTTGCAGAACACTTCCGCTCAGTTCGCAACAAACAACTGCACCTCCCAGTCGCAAACCATTTCTACTCCCCCTCCCATTCTCTTGATGACATGTCCATCATGGGCCTCCTGCACTGCCACAATGATGCCACCCGAAGGTTGCAGGAACAGCAACTCATATTCCGCCTGGGAACCCTGCAGCCATATGGTATCAATGTGGACTTCACCAGTTTCAAAATCTCCCCTTCCCCTACTGCATCCCTAAACCAGCCCAGTTCATCCCCTCCCCCCACTGCACCACACAACCAGCCCAGCTCTTCCCCCCCCACCCACTGTATCCCAAAACCAGTCCAACCTGTCTCTGCCTCCCTAACCGGTTCTTCCTCTCACCCATCCCTTCCTCCCACCCCAAGCCGCACCCCCAGCTACCTACTAACCTCATCCCACCTCCTTGACCTGTCCGTCTTCCCTGGACTGACCTATCCCCTCCCTACCTCCCCACCTACACTCTCTCCACCTATCTTCTTTACTCTCCATCTTCGGTCCGCCTCCCCCTCTCTCCCTATTTATTCCAGTTCCCTCCCCCCATCCCCCTCTCTGATGAAGGGTCTAGGCCCGAAACGTCAGCTTTTGTGCTCCTGAGATGCTGCTTGGCCTGCTGTGTTCATCCAGCCTCACATTTTATTATCTTGGAATCTCCAGCATCTGCAGTTCCCATTATCTCCCCACCATTGTTCTTGTCTTTTTGTAATTTGGCTGAAAACCTGCTGTGTCTTGCCATTATTTGGTGACATAGTGTACAACTAGTAGCACAATAGTTTCACTGTTCTGTAATTCTAATCAGTGTTTTTGTCTTTAATTCCTATCCACACCACCATTTTTGTTCCTTCCTTATCTGTCCTGAATGAAGTTCCCAATTCTGCCATTTTTTTGACCTGCTTCCTGTTATTGCCGAAACAATTTAACCTTCCCTCATGTATTAGTTCACTTCCCCACCAGGCCCTTTATTCCAACTGTGGTGAGATAGAATCATAGTATCCCTACAGTGTAAAAGCAGGCAAGTCAGCTCATTGAATCCACACCAACCTTTTGAAGAACATCCCACTCAGACCCAATCCATCCCTGTAATCCTACTTTTTCCCTGGCTAATCCACCTAACCTCCACATCTGTGGGACTGTGGGGAAAATTCGAAGCACCCAGAAGATATCCAAGCAGGCAGTGGGAGAATGTGTGGAGTGTGCACGGACAATTGCCTGAGGGTGGAGTTGAACTCAGGTCCCCGGTGCTGTGAGACAGCAGTGCTCATCACTGAGCCCACTGTGCCGCCCTGCTTCAGTCTTGATTCCAGTGTGTAGGAAACATTTATTATCCTCCTGAACCCTCTGCAGGTTGAGCACCTCCTCAGAAACGTTCTGCATGGCCCTCTTCAGAACAGTTTGAGAATCTTGACATATATCTGCAGGTCTTTCTTGTCTTTGTTTAATTTTTTCATGAACATGAGCATCCCTGGCTAACCTATTGTATGTTGTTACTTTGTTCATTGCCTTTTATAAGTTATTGGTCAGTCACCTTTAAAACTACAGTTCACGTAGTCTACGTATGCCATAGTGCTGGAGTAGTGGGGGCGTTCCAGGGTTTTGTCTCAGTATCACTGAAGATCTGGTGATATAGCACTGAGTGAAGATGATGTTTAACTTGGGGGAACTTGCAGTTGGTAATATTCCATGTATCTGTAGCCTTTGTTCTTTTAGGTGGTAGGTTGCCAATCCAGCTGGATACTTGGTTATTTGTTTATTCATTCATGTGATGCTAGGCCAGCTTTTATTACCTATGCTTAATTGCCAGAGGGTAGTTAAGTGTCAGCTGCATTATTGAGTGTCTTGAGTCACATGTACACTGGACCAGGTAAGGATGGCAGTTTTTGTCCCTGAAGGGATGTTTTTTTCCTCCCAAACAACAAATAGGTTTGAACCTAGGCCTCTGGATTAACAGCCCCATTGTTAGGTCTAGATACCAGCTGCAGCACTACCCCATAATTGAGTTGATTATCTGGGATACACAAAGCTTCTTGGACCTTGCACGTTGGTGAAATTGTTATACTGCCCTTTTAGGGGGAATTAAGAATATGTTTATGTTGCTGAAGAATTCCTTATTCTGGGTGCTCTCATCTGTTGTCAGCAGTAATGTTGTAATGTTTCATATAAAGAATAAGTGGCTCTTTATGAAGTGTTTACATGATGAACTTTGCCAGTTTATTTTCTTTCGCGATTTTCAAATGTATTGTCAGATTTATAGTGAATTTTGCAACTGGGTTTAGACACAAGGTGAGAATGACAGCCCGAGATGTCAAGGTGCATTTGACTGAGTATACATCAAGGAGGCTTAGCAAAACTGGAATCAAGAGGCATTAGGGGGAAAACTCTCCGCCAGTTGCAGTCATTCTTGGCACATATGCGAATCATAGAATCCCTACAGTGCAAAAGCAAACCATTTGGCCCATCGAGTCCACACCAACCCACTGAACAGCATTCCACCTAAATCTACATCTCCTACCCCTGAGAAACTTATCAGCCATGATTGAATGGCAGAGCAGTCTTGATGGGCCAAGTAGCCTAATTTCTGATCCTATGTGTTATGCTGTAACCTGCACATCTTTGGACTGTGGGAGGAAACCAAAGCACCCGGAGGAAACCCATGCAGACAAGGGGAGAATTTGCAAACTCCACATGGTCAGTCACCCGAGAGTGGAATTGAAACTGGGTCCCTGGAGCTGTGAAGCAGCAGTGCTAACCACTGAACTACTGTGCCAATGATTGTGGTTGTTTGGAGGTCTGTCATCTCAGGTCCAGGACATCTCTGCAGGAGCATCCCGGCTAACCTATTGTGTGTTGTTGTTTTGTTCATTGTCATGTATAACTTATTCATCAGTCACCTTCAAAACTACAGTTCAGGTACTCTACATATGCCTTAGTGCTGAAGTAGTGGGAGCGTTCCAGGGTTTTGTCCCACTACCACTGAAGATCTGGTGATATAGTACTAAGTGAAGATGATGTCTAACTTGGGGAGCTTGAGGAAACTTGCAGTTGGTAGTATTCCATGCATCTGTAGCCTTTGTTCTTTTAGGTGGTAAGTTGCCAATCCACCTAGATACTTCGGTTGTTTGGATATACTTGTCAGGATAGTATCCTAGGCTTAACAGTCCTCAGGTGCTTCATCACTGACCTTCCCTGTATCATAAGGTCAGAACCGGGAATGTTTCTATTGATTTCACACTGTTCAAGACTAGTCATGTCTCCTCAGATACTGAAGTAGTTTATGTTCAAATGCAGCAATATCTGGACAATATCCAGGCTTGGGCTGACAAGTGGTAAGTAATATTAACACCACGCAATTGCATGTCAATGAGCATCACTAGTGAGAGATCATGCAGGCACCACCTGTTGACATTCGAGTTTTTACCATCACTGAATCCCTCATGGTCAACATCCTGGAGGCTACCATTAACCAGAAACTCACTGGACTCACCACATAAACACAATGACTACAAGAGCAAGTCAGAAGCTAGGAGCACTGCAGCAAGTAACTTGCCACCTGACACCCAAAGTCGGTTCATTATTGGCAAGGCACAAGTCAGGAGTCTGATGGAATACTGCCTACTTTCCTGGATGGGTGCAGCTCCAACAACACTCAAAGCTTGACACCATCCAGCACAAAGCAAACTGCATATTTGGCACTACGTCCAACAGCATCCATTGATTGTTTTATTGTCACGTATACTGACGTACAGTGAAAAGCTTTGTTTATGAGCAGTACAGGCAGATCACAGTAAGCAAGAATGTACAGATCAAAAATACTTAAGACAGAGGCGTACAGGTTACATTGCATAAGGCTTGGCTAGGCAAGATCAACATTAGCAAGATCAGCATTATTTGAAGCTAGACAGTCCATTCATCAGCCGAATAGTGGCCGGGAAGAAGCTGTTACTGAGCCTGCTTGTGCATGTGTTCAGACTTCTGTATCTACTGCCTGATGGAAGAAGTTGTAGGAGATTGTTACTGGAGTGTGATGGTTCTTTGATGTTGGCAGGCTTACCGCAGCAGCAAGTCATGTAAATCGAGCCCTGGATGGAATATTGGCTTCTATGAAGGTCTGGGCTGTGCACACCACCTTCTGTAGTTTCTTACAGTCCTGAGCAAAGCAGTACCAGGCCGTTATGAATCTGGGCATTATGCTTTTACTAGTGCATCTGTAGTAGTTGGTGGGGGTACTTACGGACAAGCCAAATTTCCTGATCCGCCTGAGGAAGAGGAGGTGGTTGTGCCTTCTTGACTGTTGCATTTTTGTGGAAAGTCCAGGACAGTTTTTCAGTTATTGTCACTGCGAGGAATTTGACGCTGTCCACCCACTCAACCTCTATTCCATTGATGTAGATGGAGGTGACTTCTCCTTTCTTTCTGAAGTCAATGATCAGTTCTTTAGTTTTGCTGACATTGAGAGAAAATTTGTTTTCATCACACCACGTCCCCAAGCCCTCTATCTCTGTTCTGTATTTTGACCTGGTTGTTAGATATCTGACCCACTCCCTTCACCACTGATGCTTAGCAGCGGCAATGTGTACTATCTACAAAATGCACTACAGAAATTCAGCAAATTTCCTCTGCACCTTCTAAACTCATAATTGCTTCCATTTAGAAGGACTGGAGCAACAGATGTGTGGGAACACCAGCATGTGCAAGTTCCCCTCCAATAATCCCTGTTCCTTCACTGTCACTGGGTAAAAATCTTGAGGGTCAACTCACAGTAGGTGGACTGCAGCAGTTCAAGAACGTGGCTCATCGTCCTCTTCTCAAAGGCAGTGAGAGATGGGCAAGAAATGCAGGCCCAACCATCGATGCTCACATTCCACAAATAAATAGGAAAAATATTCACAACCCTCTATGATAGTCTTAAAGTTTTCCATCTTAAATTCTTTGCTTGCATTGCTTTTTCTTTAAATGATGTAGAGAATCTTCTCTCAACTGCAATTTTGAGATATCATTGTATTGTTATAAGCATCATCTTTTGCATATAGGAATATCTTCTCGACTCTACATCGAAAATTATATGCTGCTTAGGATATCTCATGGTGCAGCTTGAGGAAGAAGTTCTTCCCAGTAACCTGATTAATAGTCCTCCAGCCCAGGGAGAAAAATCAAGTCGAAGATGATGACAGATTTTGCTTTAGGACTTCCTTACTTTGAGAGGATTCTTAAAACATGCAAACAATCCATTTGAGTGTGTTTGAATTTCAAGCTGATAAAATTACAGCATATCAACAGACACTAGATAGAGGCTTCTGATTGACATATTGAAGATCTCAATGAAAAATAATTTTCACACTCAAAGTACCTGAAGTTGTAATTGTAGATTACTACTTAACTTATGGAAAAGTCCAAACATGTTTGTGAAATTCATTGTGGTAGTGGTAGCCTTCTTCTAAATCTATCCTAAAATAAATTATTTCAGAATTTAATGAAAGGGAGCTTAAAATAGCCAGGATGTAGCAGGTTAAAAGTATCTTTTGATTTTTTTTTTTAAGAGACTGAGAAGAAAGCCCAGTGGAGAGGAAACTTCAGATCTGTCTCATGTAGATTCTTGGTTCTTTGTCTGCATGCAATCTCCTTTTCCGAAAATAATTCATAATTGTCACCCACCTTGTTGGCAGTGTTCTTAGACACTCTAGTTTTGTAGGTTTTAACGTTCATGGGTAACAGTTTTCTTTTAGTACCATTGATTAAAGCAGACTGCCTGAAACCATTGTAGTTTAGCTATTTGATTAGCAACCCTTGGAATGTCAATTTGGTTCAACTTCTTATCCCTGAGAAAGTTATGCTTTTGAGCCAGAAAATATAATTAACAGTGATGGTTCACTGCTGTACAGAAGGAATGGCGGAAATAGTATTTGGGATGACACAGCTATTTTCCAGAGCAACATAAAAAATAGAAGTAGGTGAATATTTCCTCATGGTGCTCTGGATTCCTCCCACAGTTCAAAGACATGCAGGTTAGCTGGATTGGCAGTGCTAAATTGCCCCACAGTGTCTAGGGATGTGCAGGCTAGGTGGATTATCCATGGTAAATGTGGGATTACAGGTATTGGGTGGGTGTCTAGATGGGATTTTCTTCGGAGAGCTGGTGCAGATTTAATGGGCCAAATGGCCTCTTTCTGCAGCATTGGCATTCTATGATTCTATTTTTTGAATGTGTCCTTGATGCTAGACAAACTTGCCAAGGAAAATGTTTTTGTAATGCACCCTGTAATTTTAGAAGGTTCAATTAAATCACACCTTATTCTTCAAACATCTAGAGAATACCAAACCCAGTTTCCTCAACCTCTTGAAACAGTCTGACTGTTCCCTTTTTGGTGGTTTAGTTGGGTACAAATAGCCCTGCAACATTATTAGCCGTGAGCAGTGTGTTCTGGCATTTTGGTTACCATTTATGTTCAAAAATAAAATTAACTGATGTTTGTGGAAAATTGCATTGCATAAATTGTTGCTGTACTGCTTAGACAGCAGTGATAGCACTTCAGTCAGCTTTAGTTGTTGTGTAATTAGGTGGTCACCCTGATGCATTTCATTATGTGAAGAAATAAAGATTAACCAAGGGGCTATTTCTACCTTAAACAGGAACTCCCTGGAGAATTATCTTGACTGCATACATGCTGCAATCATCCAATTGCTTTTTGTTGTGGTGAAACTTTTCCATCTTCAGGTCGTATCGTCCTCAATTTTGTAGATATAGCCACAATGTATGAAATTAACCACATCTTAGCATATGGATAGGCTTAAACTTTTGTCAGTAAACCTGCTGTGCAGTAAATTGGATCTGAAGGTAATTGGTAAGAGCCAGGATTTAGAATTCCACTGATATATAGTTTAATAAAGCATGTTTTCCTTTCATTCAAGGATGGTAAAGATTTGACGCTGCCAGAATCTGACAGAGCAATTCATGGGTGTAGTGAATATTGCAATGTGTGCATTTCTGGAATCCACATTTCAGTAGTGGTGTGATTACATTGGAAAAGGTGCAGTGGGAATTTACCAGGATGTTGGTTGGGCTGAAGAGTTTGTTATGAAGGGAGACTGCACTGACTGGAGTTCTTTCAGTAGACCAGGGAAGATTGAAACGGGACATGATTGACAGGGGAACTTGGATAGTGCAGATAGGAAGAAACTGTTTTTCCTGCTGCAGGGAGTATAGATTTAAGTTAAGGGACAGAAAGATTAGAGGAGATATGAGAGGGTAATGAAAATCTGGAGTTAACTACCTGTAGGGCTGGTAGGAGCAGAAATTCTGTCAATATTTAAGAATTATTTAGAAGTACACTTAAGGTGCCAAGGCGCACAAGGCCATGGGCCAAATGCTGGAAAATGGGGTTAGAATAGGTGGTGGTTCTTGACCATTGAGGACAGGATGGGCTAAAGGTCCTTTCTTATGTGGTAGACCTCTATGACTGTGAGTACATTGAGGAGGCCATGTGATGCTCCAATGATTTGAACCTTTGCACATTTCACACAATCATTAGTTTAGGGCTTACCCAGCAGAGTGTCATAAAGAACTAGATAGAACAAAAGATTTTGCTGTTGATAATAGGGCGTTCAACACTGGTGATGTCATTGAATGTCAAGGAGTGGCATTCGGATTCTGTCTTGGTGAAAATGGTCTTTGCCTGGTACATGGATGATATACATGGAGCGAAAGTTATTGATGAAACACCTGAAATGATTGAGACTCCTTGATCTCTTGTGGCTGAGATCATTGACCACCACTAACCATCTTCCTTTGTTTTAATTAAATTCTAACCACTAGAAAGTTTTCCCCCAATTTCCATTGAGTCCAGTTTTGATCGATGAAATGCAGCTTTGATGTCAAGGGCAATTACCCTAACTTTCTTCATTTAAAGTTCAGATCTTTTTGTTTCCATGTTTGGACCAATGTAGCAATGAGGTCAGGAATGGAATAGATCTGACAGAACCCAGACTGAGTGTCAGTCAGCAGTTTATTGTTGAGTAAGTGAAGATTGATAGCACTGCTGGTGACATGTTGCATCACTTAGCTGATGATCAAGCAAAGACAAATGTGGCAATAATTGGTTGGGTTGGGTTTGAGGTTTGACCTGCTTTTTGTAGAAAACTTTACAGTTATGTCCTGTCTACAAGACTGGATCAATGACATTCTTAACTATACTGGAACAGTTTGGCTAGGGGTGGCACTAGCTTTTCAATACTACTCATGGCATTAGTTGAGGTGGGAATATTTTACCCAGCAAAACCAATCCCATAAATATAGTGAACTCATTTTTTTTGGGGCAGGAAAACTACATTAGCAATTCATGCCTTTGAGTGACCCAAGCAAGAAAATTATCTACTTCTGACATCCTAGATTTTGCCATTGATGAGGCTGAATTACGGGGTAAGGCTGATTAGTCGAAGCATTGCAGTTGTCTTGCTTTCAGCAAACCTTCCGTCCTTGGAATTAAAACCCTTCACCATACAGGTCATCTGTGTTGGTGGTAATGAGTCTGCCTAACTGCATAGTCAGAAGCACAGGCTTCTGCTGCAATGAGGTAGAAAACTTCAGTCAGTACCATTTACACATATAAAATTGTGTTGTTTGAGTTAATTGTGCAAACTTTATGATGGCGCAAACCTTTGTTTTACAATTGCAGTTCAATTTGATGGAGGAACCAAACTGGCTTAATTATTTTCAACAAGTTTTTGTTTTTGAGTGTTGGTTGCTGTATGTCTGAGTTGAATTTATGAAATTCTTGGGTTGGTAAAGTCTGGTATATTACTTACTATTTCTGTTGTGACTATTATTTTTCATGACTTAAATTTAAGACAAATATGTGCCAGTGTAAGGTTGAAATTTTAATACAGTCCTGAAAAGTAAAACGCATGCATACTAGTTTCGGCACATTATATACCCATCTAATTCGTTGACCTGCTGATGGAACATTCACGGTAAGTCTAATTATATATTCTATTAGGTAAGAATGTTGTGGATTTTATTACATAATTTAGTTTTGTGCTGAAGGAAGTAATGTTTTACAAAACTTTTATTAACCTGAATGGATGTGTTATGACACACCTCTGTAGCCATCACAGCCTGATGCCGGACTTGAACCCAAACCTGCCGAACCAGGAGTCACCGCTACTGTGCCACAAGACCATTTGGTTTCTTATTTAGGGCCACAAAATCTAACTGGTACTAAATGAATACAGGCGTTGTCATAGTGTCAGTGTTCTGCCTGTGATTCAGAGCCCTGACTTTAAGTGTAATTGATAAGGTAGTACTGATAGTTGGTACTTGAGTGAAGATATGTTGAATTGTTGGAGGAATTTTGAACATTCACATGACTGCTTTTCTTAAGCTTTTGAAGTGTGACATGGCCAGTTGCAACAGGACATGAATTTTGATTGATGGAGACATGTATGCTGGATGCATTTGTTTCTATTCTTTTATCAGCAGTTCACCTGTGGTAATATTAACAGCTGGATGGGTAGCATATCATTTTATAAAAATAGGATATTTTAAAATAAATCTTTATTGCACAAGATGTTATTTTTCAAAATTAAGTAATTACAAGACTTAAACATTTGGTGAAAATTGTAAGTCATTTTGGTTGTCAAATTTGGTTCCAGGTTAAAACCACCCAATGCAAAGTCATCACCTGTTGTTTCTGACAAATCATTGATTTTCACCTGTTTATAATCTTACTGCTGTCACATTATTTTTAATATATTAATTAATGTGATCTCTTTGTGAAAATCCTTAATGTTGCTAATAAGTCATTTGTTATATTTTGGAGGAATTGTGAAGGGTGCTGCCTTATTTCCTAAGAGCTGTGTTAATTGCTGGTACCAGCAAGCAGGATTGATTTTTGTGATTCTCATGCCAACAGTCTGCCAATGTTTGAAGTAGAGCAGCTGCCTACTAATTGCATTTTCACTATGGATGGATTCAACTTAGACTGCAGCTGTGTGTTCCAACCCATTTGAAACTGGACCCAGTTTCTCACAGGCTGTCTGTAGTATATTAGATGATACACAATAGGCTTTGTATGTGCCACTCCAGTGAAGCCAGATGGGATAGCAATGTGGCCTCCCTGTCGAGGGAGGAAGCTCCACGAGAAAAATAACTGATTCAGATTGAATGTTGTAATGGCTAGATGGGTAAAGGCCCTTTTCTATTCAGTTAATTGTTGAGCAGATTTGGGTTTTCTTTTTAAGTGGAGTTTGTCAAACTTCCATGGTGATTGTGAAACAAGCACAGTTTTTAAAGAACATTACGGTGCAGTACAGGCCCTTTGGTCCTCGATGTTGCGCCAACCTGTGAAACCAATCTGAAGCCCGTCGAACCTACACTATTCCATTATCATCCATATGTTTATCCAGTGACCATTTGAATGCCCTTAAAGTTGGCGAGTCTACTGCTGTTGCAGGCAGGGCATTCTATGCCCTTACTACACTCTCTGTGTAAACAACCTACCTCTGACATCTGTCGTACATCTGTAACCCCTCAGTTTAAAGCTATGTCTCCTCGTGCTAGCCATCACCGTCTGAGGAAAAAGGCTGTCACTGTCCACCCTATCTAATCCTCTGATCATCTTGTATATCTCTATATTAAGTGTGGCCGCATCAGAGTTTTTTACAGCTGCAACATGACCTCATGGCTACGGAACTCAATCCCTCTACCAATTAAATCGAACACACTGTACGTCTTTCTAACAACCCTATCAGCCTGGGTGGCAACTTTCAGGAATCTATGCACATGGACTCAGAGATCTCTCTGCTCATCCACACTACCAAGAGTCTTACCATTAGCCCAGTGCTCTGTATTCCTGTTACTCCTTCCAAAGTGAATCACCTCACACTTTTCTGCATTAAACTCCATTTGCCACCTCTCAGCCCAGCTGTGCAGCTTATCTATGTCCCTCTGTAATCTGCAGCATCCTTCCGCAGTATCTAACTTTAGTGTCATCCGCAAATTTATTAACCCATCCATCTATGCCCTCATCCAGGTCATTTATAAATATGACAAACAGTAGTGGCCCCAAAACAAATC
The DNA here is from genome assembly GCF_030684315.1 of Stegostoma tigrinum. Lineage (NCBI taxonomy): Eukaryota > Metazoa > Chordata > Chondrichthyes > Orectolobiformes > Stegostomatidae > Stegostoma > Stegostoma tigrinum. The sequence continues at coordinate 43,692,584 of NC_081381.1, read as the reverse complement.
CTTGCGGTACACCACTAGTAACTGGACTCTAGGATGAGCGTTTCCCATCAACTACCACCATCTGTCATCTTACAGCTAGCCAATTGCTGATCCAAACAGCTAAATCACCCTCAATCCCATGCCTCCGTATTTTCTGCAATAGACTACTGTGGGGAACCTTATCAAACACTTTACTGAAATCCATATACACCACATCAACTGCTTTACCCTTATCCACCTGTTCGGTCACCTTCTCAAAGAACTCAATAAGGCTTGTGAGGCACGACCTACCCTTCACACAACCGTGTTGACTGTCCCTAATCAAATTCTTCTTTTCTAGATTATTATAAATCCTATGTTTTATAATTCTTTCCAACACTTTACCCACAACTGAAATAAGGCTCACTGGTCTATAATTACCAGGGTTGTCTCTATTCCCCTTCTTGAGCAAACGGGCAACATTTGCTATCCTCCAGTCTCTGGCACTATTCCTGTAGACAATGATGCCATAAAGATCAAAGCCAAAGGCTCTGCAGTCTCATCCCGAGCCTCCCAGAGAATCCTAGGATAAATCCCATCTGGCCCAGGGGACTTATCTATTTTCACACTTTCCAGAATTGCTAACACCTCTTCCTTATGAACCTCAATCTCATCTAGTCTAATAGCCTGTATCTCAGTATTCTCCTTGACAACATTTGTCTTTGTCTTTTTCCTGTGTGAATACTGACAAATAATATTTATTTAGTGCCTCTCCTATCTCTTTGGACTCCACGCACAACTTCCCACTACTGTCGTTGGCTGGTCCTCGTCTTACTCGAGTCATTCTTTTATCCCTGGCGTAGCTATAGAAAGCTTTAGGGTTTCCCCTGATCCTACCTGCCAAAGACTTCTCGAGTCCCCTCCTGGCTCCTCTTAGCACTCTCTTTAGGTTCTTCCTGGCTAACTTGTAACTCTCAAGCGCCCTAACTGAGCCTTCACGCCTCATCTTTACATAAGCCTCCTTCTGTTCTAAATGGCTTTGCTCTTGACTCTGTTGCATGATACCAGATGCCCTTTTATAGTTTTACTATCAGGCAATGTGTGCAGGCAGTAGATGCAAAAGCTTGTACTGGGGGTCATTTGGTTTTGATGTCAGTGACTTAAAATTGTAAAAGAGTTGCTTGCCCACAAAATGCTCCAGAGAATGAGAAATATGGTTTCCAACAACTCCTTTGTATATTTATTGATCTTAATTGGATAGTGTGTTCCATATTCTGCGACATTAAAAATAAGCCTGCTTTGTATTTAGTCACCAGAAAACATTTCTTTTTCATTTATAAAAAGAAAAACATGAACACTAGAATGAACCAGTCCATTATGCATTGGAAATAACATTCTTTCTTGCATGCTTGGAGGTATTGAGCAGATAGCTCTTGTTTCTGTTTGTCCTCTTGAGGTCAGAAATGTTGTGGGATTGGAGAGTGCTGTTGAAGAAACTTCAGTCAGTTGTTACAGTGCATCTTGTGTAAAGTCTGCATTGCAAATACTTTGCACCAGTGGAGAAGAGAATGAATGTTTAATTTCATAAATGATGCACCAAATCAAATGGACTTTGACTTGGCTTGAGCCTCTTGAGCCCTATAAGAGTGGTATTTATCCAGCCAGGCATACATTTGTGTCTTGTGAGTAGTGCGAAAGACTTTGTGGGATTTGAGAGATAATTGCAGCAGGCTATCTGCTTTTGGATTTGCAGGTGTAGCTATAAATGTGTTTATGGCTGGTCCATTTAAAATTTCTGGATAGCAGTGTTATTCTCTGTCATTAATATGTTTGCAGTTGCTATAATTTTAAAATGTTTTCAACAGATTCACGATGCACATACGATCTTACTAATGAAAAGTTGCGTCACAAGGGTTTATATGTGTATATCTAACACTGCAAAGTGCAGAAAAATATTGAATGTTTTCAATTCCTACGTGAGTAAACAAGTATCATGTTTTGTGTTGATGCTGCACCTTCTGGAACAGTTCAGTGGCTGCTACATCTTCATTTCATGATTTTTAGTGTCACAATCGGGTGACTTTTAAAAGCTCAAGATCATGTATCTTGTTCTTCTGTTTGCTATTGTGACTGTCTTGCTTGATTTCTCTATTAAAATTAGAAAAAGATGTTTACTAGATGAGTTTTTGGAAATTGAAAGTTTCCTATTGATCTACATATTCAGTCATTTCAATGAGCTGTTTTCTCGAATTTCAGCCGATGTCAACATTTGTTATTTGAAGGGGTTAGCTTTGTTTCGTGTGCAGTCTGTGCAGTTCTGATTTAAGATATGAAATGAATATAACATGGTAAATAAAGTGATAGTAAAACAAACTCTTCAGTGATTCCTTGTTTACTGCAAAGTGTTGTTGATTCTCAATGCATTTTAGTGGTGCTTTTTTGGTATAGACCGTTTGTTTCTACACATTTCTTGCTAAAGAGATGTGGCTGAAGCTTTTTGTCAATACAAAGGGCAAGAATACCAAATTTCTCTCAATTGCACCAATTGTATACTAGAAATAAAGGTGTTGATTGGTTGGCAAGTGGACTGTGACCAAGGTATCACAATGGAGAAAGCGCAACCCTGGCAACATCCTTGTAAGTCTTTTCTGAACACTTCCTAGTTTTCCGACCGCCTCCTTATTGAAGGGAGATCAGAATTGCATGCCATACTCAAAGTGGCCTAACCAATATCCTGTACAGCCGCAACATGACCTCCCAACTCCTATGCTGAATCCACTGACCAATAAAGGCAAGCATACCACCACGTTCACTATCCTATCTACCTGCAACTGCACTTTCAAGGAACTATGAGCTTGCACTCCAAGGTCTGTTGTTCAGCACCTCTTCTAAGTGTATTAAGTCATGCCCTGGTTCTGGATTCCTTAAGTTTGTCCAATAATTTTTCCTTGCTAATGTTTATCCTCCTGTTCCTCACTCTTGATTGCCTTTTTCTGGTTTGTGTCTTATGTCATTCACTGTGAAGATAGGTGGAGAGTATTTGCTCAGCCTCTGGGATTTAGCCATTTCCCATTAGGTTTCGTCTTCTCCCTGTAAGGGTCAGTGTTTGTTTTAACACCATGCTGTTGCTTTTTTTGTACTTGTAAAAGATCTTAAAATCACTTGGGATATTCTTGTTTGGAGTGTTGTCTTTACTTTTCCCCTTTATCAACATTTCTATCACCTGATTTCAAAAAGACTTTAAATAGCCAGGCTCGCAAATTCTCTTTGCAACACTAGTTTCTTTAGTACAATGCCAACTTCCACTGTAAGGCACAAATGGATCTACCTTTTGCAGTTTTGTTTTCTAATAGAACGTGTTCTGACCAATTTGTACTGTTTCTTTAAAAACTTATTGGTGTTTATTTGCTGCCATAACTTCTGTTGACTGTAACACCATTGACTTTAAAGCTAATTAACCTTTCATGGATAAAGCAGAGAGGCTGGTCCTGAATCCACCCAAGTTTGAAGAGGGTTCACATGCCCTGACGATGGCACCAATTTAATCCACATCGGCCTTCCACCCAAGTAAGCCAGCCATCTTCTGTGCTACAGCCATTCTTTGATTCCAAGGATTGTTTTCTTAAAAACACTCTGCTTTTGTTTCTTTTAATAGTCTGATTTCAGTTCTTAGAATGGCCTCGTTCAACTTAATTTGCATGCAGATTAGAAGTACTCACTGATAGCTTTTTCGATATTAGCTAATTGCTATTTGGGATAAAGAGATTCAGCATCTTGTGTCGATCATCCCCTGCCATTTCAAAGATAATTATTTTGAGCTCTTGCATGTGTGTGTTATGTTGGGATATTCTCTTTTATGGGCCTGTTCATTTTTTTGGTAGGTCGGCATGATTCCTTGATTGTAGTTGTTCAAGTTTTGATTGAAATCAAAGCTATTCCTGTAGCTTCAAAACAAATTGAAGCAGAAGTAGTATTCTCAGTATTACCAAAAACTGCAAAGAAGTAATTTAGAGTTTCTTTTCACTGTTACTTCAGATGCTTTGGGATGCAAGACCTTAAAGTGACCAGTTCACATGTTAAATTTATGGCACCTGAGCTTGTGACAGAAGTAATTGGTTTCTGTACATTCATTCACTGGTTCAGTTGGACAGGGTTAATTGTTTTTCCAGGATACTTAAATTTAGACTTTCATTTTTCTAGTTTATTCTTTCAACTCTTGCATCTTATTCCTCGTAGCATTTTAGGGATGCTGTTATATACCTTCTCCCTGCCTGTAATATTGACCTCAAAGAAAGATCTCCAAAACTGGACACTGTGGCTGAACCATTTTATAAAAATGATGGTGATGTGGGTTTGCCATCTTGCATTGGGCCTGCCAAACTATCTGGTCTGGGCTTATAAAAGTGAATTGACAGCTTTTTATTATATTGCGCACATACTGCTTTCGCTTGACAGACACCTCCAATCTAGCATGAAATGCTCTGCCAGTTTCAACCAAGAGTCAGTATCTAGTTAATACCAACAGGACTAGTGGGTTAGCAACAGAAGCGAAGCAGCATGTCTTTGGTAGAACAATGAGGTCCTATCATTTCAAATCAGCATTGTATGCTTGCTGGGCTGTTGGCTTATTGTTGAGAAGAAAATGCATTAAGCATAATGAAAATATTATTAAACAGAATTAGATTTATTTAAAAGAGCAAATGCCATCTTCTTTCATCCCACCACCCCTCCCTGCATCAGTTTTTTTAAAAGTAGCCCCTCACATACTGATCCTATAGCTTGTGAATGCAGACTGTTCACGGTGACAAGCAGCTTAACCGTAGCAGTCAGCACACCTCAACTATAGGATTTTAAAACTTTGTTGCAACCTGTCTGATGTGCCACTCATTGTAGCACACCTGAGAATTTATTCCAAGTGTGGATGAAAGTACTGTGCATTGTCATTTGGAAGTAAGACTGATATATAATTGCCCTTGTAGACTCAAATGCAGAACTGCCACAAGCAATATAATAAAATGTGAGGCTGGATGAACACAGCAGGCCAAGCAGCACCTCAGGAGCACAAAAGCTGACGTTTCGGGCCTAGACCCTTCATCAGTGCTCCTGAGGTGCTGCTTGGCCTGCTGTGTTCATCCAGCCTCACATTTTATTATCTTGGAATTCTCCAGCATCTGCAGTTCCCATTATAACTGCCACAGGCACCCTGCTTTGAATCAAGACAAGGTAAGGAGCTGCTCATGGATATTATGCCACAGGGTATTCTCACCTAATCACCTGATTAGCTTGAAACAAACTAAATACAGAAGCAAGTATCAGAGATAATGGGAACTGCAGATGCTGGAGATTCCAAGATAATAAAATGTGAGGCTGGATGAACACAGCAGGCCAAGCAGCATCTCAGGAGCACAAAAGCTGATGAAGGGTCAAGGCCCGAAACGTCAGCTTTTGTGCTCCTGAGATGCTGCTTGGCCTGCTGTGTTCATCAAGCCTCACATTTTATTATCACAGAAGCAAGTATGCTCTGTTTTAAACTGAGTCATTTGTTACACAATCTCCTACATCTTCACATTGTCCAACTAAGACACGTAAAGCACTGAACTGAATGACTTGTGGAACTGTTACCTATTGCCATTTGGCACCCTGTATGATTGAGAGCATAGTGCCTGGATAAAGTCTTTTTTTTCTCTATTTAAGTCAAGATGAGGGTTCCTTTCTCCCTTGAACCCTGAGCTTTGGTTAACTGCGGTTTGTTCTTGTCTTGAAATTCCCAGGATTCTAGACAGTCAAAGTATTAAATAATTTGATAAGAATTTGCTTTTACAGCATCCCCATCTCAAAATTGTACTTCGTCTGACCCTGGTCAGATCGGAGAAGCCAAATGTAAAGAAACACTGGGAAGCATAGATCTTTGTCCACATTGCATTACTATGAATGTGTCGACAAAGTATGCTTCCATGTCTTCTCTAAAATCAGACAAACTAATTCAGTTGCTTAAAATCTTAAATTTTTGGTTGCAGTTCAGTAGCACTGTTCATTAATGCTTAGTTTGTTTAAAACACTCAGGTCTTTAATTGCCTTTGGTCAATGAATACAGTTACTCTTAAAGACAATGTTCAGTTCTGCAGGCCTGGCCATTATTCTAATGCTGGAGTTCGGAAAAATGCTTTTCTGTTTTTGCCACAAGTTGTTAATGCTTGAAAGGTGTAACTTTTATTATTCTTACCTTGACCTTTGATAGAAAACTGCATCATTCATCATTATCTTGAACTTAATATACAGATATATCAGCCTGTTTTTTCCACGGGAATGTAACTTTTCAGTTATTCTCCATCTATTCTTTTCACTGAACATAACTCTTGTGGGAAAACGTGTTTAGTAAACTGGCATGCCAACAAGTTCAAGTGCCATAACTGGTACTCAGATCAACAAGGTCTGCTCGAGCGGCAGTGAATTTCCTGATTAAAAACTTCTTGTTTATTGAATGAAGCGTGCAGTCAGAATAGCAGTCTGGATGTTTAAGAATAGATTGAATATTACTGATAGCTATGTCTTAATCAGTTGTAATCTGACATGGTACAACTCCATATGGGCTACATTTTCAAGATGCATCTTTGCTAACCAATAAATGTGCGACAGAATTTCATTTTGTATTGAATAGACCTTTTATGAATAGAATAGAAATTGCCTATAATTTGTGTTAGAACATTTACCTGTGAGTGGCCAGGTCCTGCCTGAATAATTTGAGTATCTGGGGTTGCTTTTGTTATACTCACACTTTTTTGAGAAAATTGTCAGCTCCACAATGTTTCATTGATTAAAATTACAATGGCCCTGTTTGCTGCCAGTTAATCCTCTGTGAGATTTGCCTGCACAAAGGCTTAGTCTTGTTTATGAGCTTTAGTAACTAACTGTGCACTTGGCTTATTTCTAGGTTGCTTCCTCTATGCAAGTCTCCTTTAGGCTACAAAGTTCCCTGACTGAGGGGTTAGGCATATGATCTATGAGATTTATACCAAAGTTGAACTGATATTCTGCCACTACTGAGGGCTTTACTCCAAGAATGAAAATCAGTCATGTTAAATTTGAAAGGCGTCAACTGTACTGCTTTAACTGTATATGTCTTAAAATTGTAAATGTCAAAAGTTTGCACTTAAGTGCTCACAACTGTATTTCCTTAACCTCACCAAATGATTTATAACGCAGAGAACTTGGAAGATGCCCTTCAAGGGGAAGAAAGCACCTTGTATTACAAGTAAAAATAAAACTGGAAAATTTTAGGCTGCATAATCAGTATGCAGTGTTCCGTAATTCATCTAGTTTAATTAATTTGTCCTTTAGTTGGATAGCAATGTTTGAGGTAGAAGGGGCTTAAATGCCACTGCTTAGGTTTGCAGTATTCTTGGACCTTTACTGCTGATTTGATCAATTTAGATTTAACTTTTTAAATTGATATTAAAATAGCAGTTGATTTTTTTTCACCCAAATGCATCCCTTATTTCAGTGCCTTTAACAACATTTATTAAGGTTACAGAATAGCTTCCTCTTTTTTGAAATTGTAGATAATTCGACTTCAAATTACAGTACCTATCTTTTTAGTATTTTAGTGGGAAACTGCACAGTCGGCTTTGTTCCCCAACAGAATATGTGACCCAGAGAACCTAATTGCAGTTAGATGCATTATCTTATGGAAAAGTAAATTGCATGTTAATATGCTTTAAGAATACCAATTTGTCCTAACATTTAGTGTCTCTGTCAGGTCTCACAGGTGCCCAAACAGGCAGGACCTGCTGCTTACACAACACATGAACTAAACAAGGGTCATCCAAACCTCCCTGCGACACCGCCAGGCCATGCCTCCTCGCCAGGCCTCTCTCAGGTAACAAGTAATAAAAAAAAGAGAGATTTTTCCTTCTTGGGATGGGGAAATGAAGGAATAGGGAAAAATAAAAAGCTTTAGCCTAGCCACGTCCAACTCAGATGCTACTTGGCTGCAATAAAGTTCAGAAAGTAATTCTTGAATTTGGATTAAATAGTTGTGAACTAGGTTGTAGTTTGGAGATTTTGGAATATAACCTATTTCATGTCAGCTGTGGAGGATGGTAATACTATGATACATCCGTATTATTAGTGTGAAGTTATTTTAAGGTCCATAATTCAGATGACAAAGTAGACTTCTGTTCCAAGATACACAAGATCCCAAAGGGACCATTAAATACAGAGCTTTTCAGACTATCCAGTACTTGTTGAACCAGATGTGGACATACATTTTTTAAAAAAAGCATGTAGGCTACTCTAAAGTTGTATTCCATACTTTACTTCTGAAGCCAGTTTGATAATGAATTGTGGTTCAAAGGACAAGTTGTAGACTGTTAATTTTTGCAGTTATCCACGAACTTTTTATTTTGCCATTTCTGGTGGTGAGAATTTTTAATTAAAAGATTTCTCTCTCAATCCCATTCTTGATCTTAGGATTTCCTTCATTTGAAGCTGCTCTGATATACCTGGGCAAGTAACTTGCACTTTAGATCTTGAAATGTTGTTATGTGATATTAGGAGCATGGGGTATCCATGAATGGACCCCCCTTTTTAACCTTTCCCCTTACCTGAGGCGTATTGAACTTCAGGTTAAATTACCAGCAGTCATAGCACCGTCTCTCACTCTCACTCTCTGTGTGTCGCTCTCTTGCGCTGTCCCTCCCCCTTGCTCTCCCTGAGAGAGAAGCACTATGGCCATCTGGGACTATGGTGACTTTACCTTTGTCTTTTCTGCTACATTGGAAGTTTGTGGCTGCCACACTGTGGCAAACCTGTCTTAAATCTTCCTGTAGCAAGTTAACTGCTATACCACCTTGTTGCTCTTGACAAAGTAATTTTAGTTGATAGTTATCTGTTGAATAATTGTAACTTCACTTTTATTCTTTCTTTCTGAGGAAGCACTGGGCCCAAGTTTAGTGTTTTCTCTTGATGGCTGATTTTATCAGAACATGTGCGGTAAAATAGCAAGTATGATGGGTTATGATTAAACTGATTTGCTGTGAAAGTATAATGAGAGCACATTGCACAAGAGAGTCAAGGATACTTACATGAATTATCTATGTACATGTTTTTGTGACAGAACAATTGGGAATACATTGAGGATTTCGTTGTAAACCATAGTATGAACTGTAAGGTCAGTACATTACCAAGTTTAGCACAGTTGTAACATTGCAGGCACTCAGCATAACCACAAATGTCAGTTGCTGCTTCTCAAGTCAGCTTTCTGCAAAGAACTTTTGAATGCTCGCCTCGTGTAGTGTTTGAGCAGTCCAGTATGGTACTTGACATTGTAATTTATATTTGTGAAGTATGTTATGCCTCAGTGGCATAGCACGCTGGAAATTAAGTCCTGCTGTTGCCAGAATTGTCGCAAAAGTTGAAAATTTTATCCAAGTGTACAAAATTCCCTGATCTACTAGTGTTCTAGACCCAGTTTAATAGCATAGATCAGTTGAACTGAACAAATAAATAGATTCTAGCCATACATACACAATTTTGAACCTTCAACATATAATTACTAGTTAAAGCTCCTAATGCACTCATTTTCTCGCTCCTCACATGCATGCGCATGCATACATAAGTGAAAATGGGTGTCATTGGCAGAGGGAAAGACATGGAAGGTAATTCATTAGACTGTTTCCACAGTTTTCTGAGATGATCCATTTTGCTTGTCCTGACATCGCTCCAAGCTCTTCCTTCTCCAGATATTTTCATGTGCTAGCAGGAGACACAATAACTGGCTCACAATTATAGTGAGATAACAAAGTGTGGAGCTGGATGAACACAGCACGCCAAGCAGCATCTTAGGAGCATGAAAGCTGACATTTCAGGCCTGGACCCTTGATCAGAAAAGAGGGATGGGGAGAGGGTCCTGAAATAAATAGGGAGCAAGGGGGAGGTGGCTCACTGCGAAGCCTATCCCAGGGATGCCTAAGCTGAAGAAGTTACCCGCCTCCCTCCGGACAAACCTCAGGGGATCTCTGTCCCACTGCAACTCTCCTGTATCCATCTTCGATCCGCCTCTCCCTCTCTCCCTATTTATTTCAGAACCCTGCCCCCATTCCACGTTTCTGATGAAGGGTCTAGGTCTGAAACGTCAGCTTTTGTGCTCCTAAGATGCTGCTTGACCTGCTGTTTGTCAAGCTCCACACTTTGTTATCTCGGATTCTCCAGCACCTGCAGTTCCCATTATCTCTCCCAATTATAGTGTCTGTCTTATTGGACAAAAGCTATAGCTTTCACGCAAGGACAACAAACTGCCTTTCTTCAGGCTTGAGGTTTTTCCCTCTACAAAAAGTATAGTTCCTTAATTGTTGGAGATTGTTGACCTTTCCCAAACATTGTCTCGCAAGCAGTTCAGCTACCTTGGAGCAGTCAAGTTGTTAACAGGCAGAAGGCTTTTGTCATTCACAGTGGGTTACCACTGCACAGGTGAATCAACTACTTGTTGGCAGCTGAATCTCCCTTTCATACACACCCTCGAGCTCCAGCTCATCTGTAGTGACCTCTTCCACTGATTGAACAAACAGCAGTATAAACTACCCTTACAGTGATTATCAGGTAACTTAAATTTCTTAAAAAGAGCAATAATCCTTTCCACAGTCAGAGATAATGGGAACTGCAGATGCTGGAGAATCCAAGATAACAAAGTGTGGAGCTGGATGAACACAGTAGGGCAAGCAGCATCTCAAGAGCACAAAGGTGACATTTCGGGCCTAGACCCTTCATCAGAGAGGGGGATGGGGAGAGGGAACTGGAATAAATAGGGAGAGAGGGGGAGGCTGACTGAAGATGGAGAGAAAAGAAGATAGGTGGAGAGGAGAGTGTAGGTGGGGAGGTAGGGAGGGGACAGGTCAAGGAGGTGGGATGAGGTTAGTAGGTAGGAAATGGAGGTGCGGCTTGAGATGGGAGGAAGGGATGGGTCACCCATCCCTTCCTCCCATCTCAAGCCGCACCTCCATTTCCTACCTACTAACCTCATCCCACCTCCTTGACCTGTCCGTCTTCCCTGGATTGACCTATCCCCCCTCCACCTATCTTCTTTTCTCTCCATCTTCGGTCCGCCTCCCCCTCTCTCCCTATTTATTCCAGAACCCTCTCCCCATCCCCCTCTCTGATAAAGGATCTAGGCCTGAAACGTCAGCTTTTGTGCTCCTGAGATGCTGCTTGGCCTGCTGTGTTCATCCAGCTCCACACTTTGTTATCCTTTCCACAGTCCTTGGTTTTAAAACCGCCATCTTCCCCTTTTCAGTTCACAATGAAAAATATAGAAAAATAAAAAGATGTGGTCTTTACACGTAGACTATTGCACCAAATGCAACTAGAGCATTTAGATAATGTTATGGAACCAAAATGTTCATGGTTTTCAGTTTTTAGTCTATTCCTGTGCAGCGAGGATTCGCCACATTACCTGTGATTAAAGGGTTGAGTCATTGAATAAGCAATTTCCATGAATTGAATAAGATTTACATACAGCATTCTGCCTTTTCACGTTTTGTTTTTCATACCATGTTAATTTCTAATGTTCTTAAGAAGTGATTTCTGTGATCTGGAAATTGAATTGTGTTGTAGTGTGTGGAGCCAATATTTGATACTTTTCACTCATTTGGACTATGCAGTTTCCATACTAAGCTATGAAAGTGAGAGTTCTAGTTTGTGTCACATTATAGTAAATATTTCCAAGTATATTTTATCATTACTGTAGATGAAAGAATGTGAAACATATTTCGCTAAAGCTAAAATTAATATTGCTAAGTAACAACAGTAGCAATCTATTGTAGTCTTTTGATTCTGTTGGTTAGCATAATATTATGTGTGGGAAATCTGGAAATTTGCCTGATGCTTACAAGTGATCTAAGAAATTATTCAGCAGCCAGTCAGCTCACTTGATTCCTTTGCAAGTTACTGCAGGAGCACTGCCTCAGTTTTATTGGTGGGTTCAACAGGCCATTTGACCCAAAGGAGGATATAGAACTTGACTCCAGCATACTACTAATGGAATATTTCTAGTACTTGCTTGAATATATTCCACCTTGGAAGAGAAGCTGTATCTACCAGCTAATTTATCTAGTAATTGAAAGTGGTGTGTGGTTTACGAATACAGTAACGAATGGGGATGGATTTTTAAAAATCTTAACGTAAATATTGATATAGAGGGACATTTGCAAATGTGCAAGTGGTTTCCAGCAATAAAAATTTAAATTAAATGCATCTGCAAGTCATTCTATCACTGAGTCTATTTACCCATCTAAACAGACTTGATCGGGTACTGATATTTGTTCACCAAACCAACTGGCAGAGCCTCTAAAATCTTCTCTGAGGCTGGAGTCTCTTGGCAGAGAACCACTTGGGTGGGGAGAGGATGACCTGTTGCTATCGTTCTTTAGTGATCTGTTTAGTCAGAGACTATGAATGGGAATGCACTTTATGCTAAAACAAAATGACCATAGCTGGTCACAGGTCCTGAGCTAATGTAACATCTGTGAGAAACAGCAAATGGTACTTTGAAAGTCGCTTCTAATGTGACTTTTCTGAAATGTTGCCTCTGACATTGGCGAAATAAAAATTTGTTTCTGATTCCATTGTTGGATTGCTATAAGTGACCTGTATATAGTTTGAGCAGCAATAATCCCTTAAATTTTCCAACCTGTGGGAAAGACAGGTTTTATCAAGTAAAATAGCTTTGTCTCTATTTTAGCCCCTATAGTTACTTATGATTTTTTGCAATTGAACATTTTGTTTATGTTGAAAAATGAAGATTGATATTGAAGATTTGTTGAAAATTATTAATTTAAATTGGGGGCAAAGAAAGACAACAGGTTTTAAACATTTTTGAGTTTTGCTGAAATTGCATGTTTCAAAGCTTTTCATTTTGCTTATTTGTCAGGGCATTGCACAAAAATATAAATTCAATGGGAAAACTAACTTCTATGCTGGATGAGAGCGAGGCAGCATGGTGGCTCAATGTTTAGCACTGCTGCTTGACAGTGCCAGGGACCCAGGTCTAATATCGCCCTCGAGTGACTAAGTGGAGTTTGCCCATTCTTGTAACTGTGTGGGTTTCCTCCCACAGTCCAAAGATTAGCAGGTTAAGTGGATTGGTCATGGGAAATGCCGTGTTACAAGGACAGGGTAAGGGGATGGGTCTGGATGGGTTGTGACTCTCTTCGGATGATCAGTATGGACTAAATGGGCCAAGTGGCCTGCTTTAACACTGTCGGGATTCTGTGATTCTATGAGAGGAGAGTGCTGATTGTTTAGCAAGTGAGTTCTGAATGGGAGACTCTTGCCATGGAGAATGTGGCCATTAAAACCAATTGACAGTTAACAGCCAGACTTTATTTAAATTTGAAACCAGGTGGTTTGCCTGTGGTCAGAGCTTTGCTCTGAGAAATGAACCAGTGGCTGACTGGTAACCTGTTTGGTTGTGTTGAAACAGGTGCAGTGCATTCTTTGTATGCAAAGAACAGGGCCCTGTCTATTTTTTTGTTTGGAATATGTATTCTAAAAATGGTTTGGATAAAGTGGTAAGGACCTTTTTGAAGCAAATATTGGTTAAAATTTCTATAATGCTGAGCAGTAAGTTTTGTTAATATCACCTCTTAACTATGATTGTCAGCTTTAGGGCTCGGTTGTGTGCACATTAAATATGCTATGGTTACAATGTGGCAGTTGAGTCAGCTGTCCAAATAAACTGACAGTTGTAACAGGTAAAGGTACTGTTTGAGACTCTCGACTGTCAAACTGTGCCAAGCTCAAGGAATTCAAAAAACAAATCAGTTGGAAAATACAGGAATGGATGATCACCTCCAAGAAGCAACATCCAACATGAGCAGTGTCGCGATCCCAGACCAGATCTTCAGAGTTAGGTATGATGTGGCCAGGGGCCAGTAACATTTATTTTTAAAGTAGACAAAATGAGAGATTCAGGGAATTCAGTAAGAGAGTAAACCCACAGGATTCTGCTGTTTTGAACAAACTCTAATAAACTTTAGTAAACAATGTTAGAACAGTAATAAATCTAACTTGCAATCTAACAAAATTCATGTGGTCCATATGGGTAATGGACTGTGATCGAACACCCCACAGTGTGCGCAAAATTGGCAAATGTAAGCAAGGCAGCCTCATAGATTTCTCAGCAATTCCTTGATTATGCAGTGGGTCAATAAATAAAATTAAACTTCACAAAGCACCACAGTTGTTCTTATCTACCATTCTGAGTTCGTAACTGCTGTTTGAGCTGTTATGTAATGGACTGCTTCAATAACTGCTCCCATTGTGGTCAGTCACCTTCCTTTTCTGGGTTTACACTTGCATGGACTTGAGCTGCAGTCCAACATATTCACTCATGGTATAATCCAGTTCTTCAGCATCGCTAGCTTTATCAATCAGTGCTTCCCTGATTTATCTCCCCAAGCTCTAATCATCTTTGATTGCTTCAAGCAAATACTACTTGAACTTTTCGACCCCAGTCTGAGTGTTTTGAAGTATTGGTGCTCATAGGCTTAGTGGTGATGTATTCAATGCTTGACCCAACACAAAGCTAACAATGTTTCCAGTTTCTCATCTTTCCAAGCTTCTGAGTCCTGACTGCTAATTCCTAGAACATTTTCCTGAGTTCTACCAGCATTGAATCAAACAGCTGATCTTGATCCTTCACTGAGCCCCTGTACAGAGTGTGTGCAGTTTAGCTACATTCCCAATAGTGAAGCTAACTACAGCACCTCAGCATGGAGTAGCTTCTCTTTTCTCTGCCTGCCTCATTCTCACTCAATTCTTGTAACTTTTGAATTCCTCTTCCTGATGGTCCATCAAAAATCTTTCACTAAGCCCCTTACCAGTTGATCAGAATTAAACATTGCCACCTAGCATCTCTTGGACCAGATGTGCTTTAGTAGAATTCACAGATTTCTGGAGTCCCTTGTACAAAAGTGCTCATGAAGAGAAGGATTTATCTCAACCAACAATGATTGAAATCCATCGTTATGCATTCATGTCAAACCAAATCCTGCTTGAACTGGATTGACTCAGTGCAGAATAGAACCATGAAAACTTACCAGTTGCAAATAGTCAGGATTCCAAAACTGGCAATAGTTTTCAAACTCATAGAAAGGCTCAGCCTCCAAACCCTTAAATCTGAAGTTTCAAGAACCTGTGATTTGGAAATCAAACGATGGACAGAGGAGGCTGAGAAAATTCAACTGTTAGATGACATGCATGCTGTGACCTTTTTCAAGGCAACCAAGAAATCAGAGGGTTTAACACCATTCAGATGGAAAAATTCTCCCCAAAGTCATGGACAGTCCATTACTCACTGGAAAGTGCATGCTGTGTCAGTACTCAGACAGAACCTCACAGAACGTCTTCCAGATCAGGATCGAGCTAGGCTGTGATCTAACGTTGGAAATGGCAGCAGTTGATATCCAGACAGTACAAGCAGTCTATGTGGTAGTATTGAAATATGGAGGTAGCATTCTGATCTCTCAAATATATATAGTTATTTGTGAAACTTTGGAAGAATGTTTAAATTCCAAATGACCTGTGAGTTGCCATGGTGATGGCAATCTTCAAGAAAGGAGAAATGTCAAACTTAAGCAAGTACAGGGGCATAATGTTGCTCTCAACTATTGGCAAAATCCCAGCTTGAACACTACCTCAACTCTTAAGAAATCAAGAAAATTACAGCACAGGACCAGGCTCTTCGGGCCTGCAAGCCTGCACCGACCTGCTGCCTGTCACAACTAAAACCCCCTACCCTTCTGGGGACCATATTCCTTTATTTCCATCCTATTCATATATTTGTCAAGACGCCAACTTGTTGAGTTCCTTCCAATGCTCCACTGGCTTTTATCCCATTGGATGAGCAACCTACATGATCTTGACAGCTCAACAATTTTATGCAAAGCGCAGAGAACGTAAAATTACTTTGTAGGTTTTTTTTGATCTTGAAGATTTCAGTTTTTTGAATTGAACTTCCCTCAAAGTTGCAACAGTGATATGCATACCAGCGATGTTCGTAACATTTCCAATCTCCTACTTGACAATGTGAAAATAGCAGATTAGCATGATGGCTCCTCTAGAGACAACCCCTCTGCTGAACAGCGGGCTGTTGGACCAAGACTCCTCTTAACTTGCTGCAACCTATTACTGACAAGCCGGTACCTATCTTCCCCTAAAAGGTGTAGAGATAACTAATTGCGCTGGTGGTGAAATCTTCAACTTTGAATGGCTGGATGTTACATCCAAGCTACATCTTCCTTCAGTTATAAAACCACAATGTTCTGAAGATGTAAGAGTTAATGCTGTTTCTGAAAAACTGCAACGGTTGATGTATGTATTCACTGAAGCCTACAGGAAAATGGAACTTTCATTGAAGAATTTCAGGAAGACTAATGTTCTAACAATCAAACATGAAATCCAGCATCTTCAATTGAGATTCATGATATACTGTTTTAAAATGTAGTGTTTGAGGACTACCTATTCCAAAAATTTGACTTTAGATAATGTACATCCCCAAATCCAAAGTACCTACTTAGTCTATGTAAATTACACGCTTGTATTTTGAAGCATTGATGCCTACTCAAAGTCACTTGGACAGTGGGTCTCCCCATTCTTTTCTAGGGTACTGAAGCTTAGACAATTTCAGTGCCATAATGGAGCCCTAAAGTAACAATGCCGTTGCTGTTTGAGAAAGATCTTGCGAATCAAGTGGGCAAAATAAAAAAAAATGTGAGCACCTTCTAAGACACAATACAAAATTGTTATAATTTCTGCACAGACCAGTGTCTTTATTAAAAATATTCCAAAGAATTGGCTAAGAATCACAGGCCAAAATTTCATGCAAGACTTTTCTCATAACAAACAAGACTGTGTAAATTGAGCATATTAACAGACGGTTGAGGTGCCAACTTAAAGGAAAGGTTAGAATACAAATACTAACTAACTCACTCTAAATACACCATATGGTCGTTTTTACTTCATACTACACTTAAGGTATAGGACTTGTAAGACAAGATAATGTTTGAGGACACTCCCACATTTGAACAAGCTCACTGCTTCCTGTTGCACCCAGGTGTTTTTTCAGAATTTGATCTGCTCTGACAGTTATTCAGAACAATTCCATCAGTAGGGCCCATCTTGCCAATTTGTTCCTGAAATCTCAAGTCCCAACAGTTCTCTTCTTTTGAAATAGAAAGCTAACTTTAAAAAGCATTCTGCTAGTCTGTTAATACAAAAGCATTTCATGCTGCTCATCATAGCAAGAAATCCCATTTTGTCCTCCTCTGTCCAAAAAAGACCTGACCCTCTTTAGTGTCAGATTTTTAAAAAACTGCTTGACATTCAGTAGGCTTTATTAAAATCATCTGTTTACTGGGTATTATCTAGTTTAAAATATATTATGGTCTTATAAGTCTCTCATTTCTAACAATGTATAGAGGCAATGATATTCTCATAAGAATTGAGATGGATGGAGCATGTTGCCAGTTTGCTCAAACTGGATAAAACACTTGAGAATCCATTTGCATAGCGACCAAAGAGAATGTTTCAACGACCTTCTCAGACAATCACAAGCAAAATGATGATCCAGCATCAAAAATAGTATTGACTGAAGACCCTGAAAAGGACAGCCATTAAAAGAGAACAGCAAGAGAAATGAAAAGAGGGGTCAGCAGCTGCAGCCAATAAAACCGTCTTCACCTCCATTAGCTGGAACTGTCTTTGCTGTTGGAAAACCTAGAAGGCAAAGATGGGGACTTATAAGCTGTGTGGTAATCCATACATCTCACTTTCACCCAGCCATTTACAAGAGTCATCCTCTGCCGCAAGAGATTGTCAAGAGATATAGTTTTAAAGAGAGATGGGATGCGACAAAGAGCTGTAGGAAGCTTCTTTTAAAAAAAAATCAAAAACTGACATTATGCACTGCTTAGCAAAACAAAATGCCTAAATGTGCCTTTAGATTTTCCAGATATCCAATTAAACAACTTATTTATTGTAAATTGGGTTGCAAATTTCTGAAAGAAAGCAAGTTGCTCATAGAGTGCTGAGAAGAAATCATGATGCCAATTAGACTGCCTTTCCCTTCCCCATTGCTGGTTTTGTGTGTTGATGGTGGTTACACAGAAGCATAGGAAATAGGTGCAATAGTAGGCCATTTGGCCCTTTTGAGCCTGCTCCACCATTCAATGCAATCATGACTTATTATGCAACTCAGTACTGTGTTCCCATTTTCACCCCTTCTCCATTAATCCCTTGTAAACATTGTGTTTTGGCCTTCACAGCTTTCTGTAGCAGAGAATTCCACAAGCTTACCCGATTCTCCCCATCTCAGCCCTAAATGGCTGACTCTGTATCCTTAAACTGTAACTCCTGGTTGTGGTATCTCTGAACATTGGGAAACAGCCTTCCCACTTCTACTTGTCGAATCCTGTTAAAATTTTATAGGTTTCTAGTGAGATTCCCCTCGTTCTTCTAAACTCTTTTGAACATAGTCTGAACTGATCCAGTTTCTCTTCCTCTGTCAGTTCTGCCATCCATGGAACCAGTCTGGTTAACTCTTAATTCACTCCTGTCATAGACAGAACATCGTTCCTCAGATAAGGAGAGCAAAAGTGCACTCGATTCAGGTGTGGTCTGACCAAGGCCCTGAACAATTGACGTAAGAAATCCCTGCCCATGTACTTGAATTCTGTTACTATGAAGTCCAACAAATCATCAGCTACTTCCACTGCTAGGTGCACCTGCATATTTGCTTTCAATAACTCATGTTCAAAGACTCCCAGGGTCAATTGCATTTCTCCCTTTCTAACCTATTGCCATTGACATAATCTGACAAAATGGATAACCTTACATTTATCCACATTACGCTTCATCCGCCACACATTTTCCCACACTCTCAACTTCATTAAATTGCACTGAAGCATCTCTGCATCCTCTTCACAGTTCACTCTCCCACTCAACTTTTTGTTTACAAACTTTTGAGGTATTACATTTAGTCTTTCAGTTGTATCATTAATACGTATTGTAAATAGCTGGGGCTGGAGCAATATGTCTGCGGTACCCTATTGATCAGTACTTACCACTCAAAAAAGTTCTGTTTATTCCTACTTTCAGACACTTTAGAGATCTCACACTCTAAGGCACCATTGCCCAATTTGACTGTTCTATCATTTGGGGAAATCTCTTCAGTTCTGCTTACAAAGATAGAAGGGAGACAGTAACTTGAAGGTGAAGTACAGGAAAATCAATGGATTGGGTATGTGTAAAGACTGAAGGCATGGATGTTTCATCTGAGCCTAAGGTTTCCAGGTGATAACCTGAGAGTTACAAATATTTTAAACTCGGAGGTTCTAACTAAAAATGATTATCTTTGGAGTGCTATCAGAAAATACTTCACGCAAATTGTGATAACTGCTGGGAATGCACTCCCAATCAAGGTGAAGGCCCTGGAATGGTTTAAACACCAAGTTGCAGTAGTGGAGAGTGAAATTTCAGGCCTTGAATAGATAGGCTGATTGGTCAGATATTTGTTGTTTGTGACAGATGTGCCTGTAAAAGGATTTTGCTGTAAACTGTTCTTTTTGGAGAGGTGTGTTGCAAGCATTGTACCAGGTGTCTGCTCCATGGAAAGCAGAGTAAATAGCTTTACCTTTTTTAAAGTTAGACAAAAAGAACATATATGGGTGGTGCCAGGCTCTCTCAGACCTGGGTTTTAGTTTTCCTTTCAGTTGTTGAAATTGGGATTTTGGAGATGGAACTGCGAGATAAGGCTCTCGCTTTTGATGTAAAATCTTGAGCTCTGCTGCTCATTTCATTATTCTGACTTTTCCTCTGGACTGGAGATAGCACATGAGTGAAACGGTTTTGTTGATTTTTGCCTAGGCCTTTATGTTTATTGGATGCTGCTATATTGTAACAATTGACGTGTAATAGTCAAACAATAAATAATTTTAAGTGTTTTGATACATGGAACATAGAACATAGAACGATACAGCACAGTACAGGCCCTTTGACCCCCCGATGTTGTGCTGAACTTTTACCCAAAGCCTAAGGTCTATCTAACCTCCACCACTACCTTATAGTCATCCATATGCCTATCTAATAGAGGCTTAAATGCCCCTAATGAGGCCGACTCCATACAGTTAAAGTTATACCAATTTTTTTAGTTTATACCTTAACTGTGGTATAAGAATAAAGTGTGTTTTGCTTAAAGCCTACTAGTTCAATCAGTTAAGTCACATCTGGAATGCAATGCCTTACATTTGGCTTCGTATAAGATAAAAGTTACAGCCAGAGATAAGGGGAACTGCAGATGCTGGAGAACCCAAGATAACAAAGTGCGAATTTGGATGAACACAGCAGGCCAAACAGCATCTCAGGAGCACAAAAGCTGACGTTTCGGGCCTAGACCCTTCATCAGAGTTATAAAAGTTACGGTCTAGGCTATTTCTCTGATATTCTCTGAGGTCCATAACACCAAATCTTTAGTATTGTGTGATGGTTACAGCTTGTTAGTAATCAACATAAGTGCACATATTACTACTCCATATCCTTGCCAGACTAGCAAGGCCTCTATGGCTAAATCTCCCTGTTCAGGTTGATCACCGTTAGGAATGTGTTGACCGACCACAAAACAGTGTGTCAAATTTAAGATAATAAAATGTGAGGCTGGATGAACACAGCAGGCCCAGCAGCATCTCAGGAGCACAAAAGCAGACGTTTCGGGCCTAGGCCCTTCATCAGAGAGCTTCTGATGAAAGGTCTAGGCCCGAAACGTCTGCTTTTGTGCTGCTGGGCCTGCTGTGTTCATCCAGCCTCACATTTTATTATCTTGGATTCTCCAGCATCTGCAGTTCCCATTATCAGTGTGTCAAATTTATGTATTCCAAATCCAGTAGTCTTTTGCAAGATGATTTCAAATTTTAACTCAACTGAAATTTACTAGGGATGGTGCACAGCTAAGTAAGACGTAGTTTTTATTAAGTGCAATATATCTGAAATAATGTCTTTCAAAATCGAGTTGATTCATGCTGATTGAGTTGGTCAATTATTATTAAAGCATTGTGGTTGTCTCTTAACTGCCCTCTGGGCAATTAGGAATAGAACATAAAACAATACAGCGCAGAACAGGCCCTTCGGCCCTTGATGTTGCGCCGACCTGTGAACTAATCTAAGCCCCTCCCCCTACACTATCCCATCATTATCCATATGCTTATCCAAGGACTGTTTAAATTCCCTTACTGTGACTGAGTTAACTACATTGGCAGGGAGGGCATTCCACGCCCTTACCTCTCTGAGTAAAGAACCCGCCTCTGACATCTGTCTTAAATCTATCACCCCTCAATTTGTAGCTATGCCCCCTCGTACAAGCTGAAGTCATCATCTTCGGAAAAAGACTCTCACTGTCCACCCTATCTAATCCTCTGATCATCTTGTATGCCTCTATTAAATCCCCTCTTAGCCTCCTTCTCTCCAATGAGAACAGACCCAAGTCCCTCGGCCTTTCTTCATAGGGCCTGCGCTCCAGACCAGGCAACATCCTGGTCAATCTCCTCTGCACCTTTTCCACTACTTCCACATCCTTCCTGTAATGGGGCGACCAGAACTGCGCGCAGTATTCCAAATGAGGCCGCACTAGCATTTTGTACAGTTGCAGCATGTCATCACGGCTCCGGAACTCAATCCCTCTACCGATAAAACCTAAAACACAGTAAGCCTTCTTAACAGCACTATCAACCTGGGTGGCAACTTTCGGGGATCAATGTACATGGACACCAAGATCCCTCTGCACATCTACACTACCAAGAATCTTTCCATTGACCCGGTATTCTGCCTTCCTAATATTCCTCCCAAAGTGAATCACCTCACATTTATCCGTATTAAACTCCGTTTGCCACCTTTCGGCCCAATTCTGCAGTTTATCCAAGTCTCCCTGCAACGTTCTATCACACTGTCCACCACTCCACTGACTTTAGTGTCATCTGCAAACTTACTAACCCATCCACCTATGCCTGCGTCCAAGTCATTTATAAAAATGACAAACAGCAGTGGTACCAAAACAGATCCTTGAGCTACACCACTAGTAACCGGACTCCAGGCTGAATATTTTCCATCAACTACCACGTGTTGCCTTCTTACAGAAAGCCAGTTTCTAATCCAAACTGCTAAATCTCCCTCAATCCCGTGCCTCTGTATTTTCTCCAATAGCCTACCATTTGGACCCTTATCAAAGGCTTTACTGAAGTCCATATACACCACGTCAACTGCCCTACCCTCATCCACATGCTTGGTCACCTTCTCAAAAAACTCAATAAGGTTTGTGAGACACGACCTTCCCTTGACGAATCCATGCTGACTACCTCCAATCAAATTGTTGCTTGCTAGATGATCGTAAATCCTATCTCTTATAATCCTTTCCAAAATTTTTCCTACAACAAACATAAGGCTCACAGGTCTATAATTACCTGGGTCATCCCTACTGCCCTTCTTGAACAAGGGCACAACATGTGCAGTCCTCTAGTACCAAACCTGTAGACAATGAGGACTGAAAGATCAAGGCCGAAGGCTCAGCCGCCTCCCTAGTTTCCCAGACAACCCTCGGAAAAGTCCCATCTGGCCCAGGGGATTTATCTACCTTCACAGCTTCTAGAATTGATAATACCTCCTCCTTACTAACCTTAATCCTTTCAATTCTAGTAGCCTGTAACTCAGTCATCTCCTCTACAATATTCTCCTGTTCCTCAGTGAAAACAGATGAGAAATAATCATTTAGCACCTCTCCAATCTCCACAGGGTCCACACACAACTTCCCACTTCTGTCTTTGACTCGCCCTATTCCTACCCTAGTCATCCTCTTATTCCTCACATACCTACAGAAAACTTTAGGGTTCTCCTTTATTCTACCTGCGAATGTCTGCTCATGTCCCCTCCTTGCTCTTAACTTTCTCTTTAAATCCTTCCTAGCTAATCTGTAACTCTCCATCACCTCATCTGAGCCATCTTGTCTCACCGTCACATAAGCTTCCCTCTCCTGCTTAATAAGAGATACAATTTCTTTAGTAAACTACAGTTCCCTTACCTTATCGCTTCCTCCCTGCCTGACAGGGACATACCTATCAAGGACACACAATATCTGTTCCTTAAACCAGCTCCACATCTCCATTGTCCCCATGCCCTGCATTTTGCTAACCCATTCTGTGCCTCCTAAGTCTTGCCTAATCGCATTATAATTGCCCTTCCCCCATCTATAACTCTTGCACTGTGGCATGTTCCTATCCCTTTCCATCGCTAAACTAAATGTAACCGAATTATGGTCACTCTCTCCAAAGTGCTCACCTACCTCTAAATCAAACACCTGGCCTGGTTCATTACCAAGTACCAGATCCAGTGTGGCCTCCCCTCTTGTCGGCCCTTCGACATACTGAGTCAGGAAACCCTCCTGCACACGTTGGACAAAAACTGATCCATCCAACGTACTAGAGTTATAGCATTTCCAGTCAATGTTAGGGAAGTTAAGTTCTCCCATAATGACCACCCTGTTCTTTTCACTCCTGCCCAGAATAGTTTTGCCGATCCTCTCCTCCACATCCCTGGAACTTTTCGGGGGCCTATAAAAAATACTCCCAGCAGTGTTACCTCTCCTCTCCTGTTTCTGACCTCAGCCCATACCACCTCAGTAGACGAGTCCTTATCAAAAGTTCTTTTAGCCACCGTTATACTGTCCTTTACTAACAAAGCCACACCTACCGCTCTTTTACCGCCTTCCCTTCCCTGACCGTAATGAAAGAACTAAACCCTGGAACCTGCAACATCCATTCCTGACCGTGCTCTATCCATGTCTCCGAAATGGCCACAACATCGAAGTCCCAGGTACCTTTCCAAGATGCAAGCTCACCTACCTTATTCCGGATACCCCTGGCATTAAAGTAGACACAGTTCAACCCAGCTTGCTGTCTGCCAGCACACTCCTGTGACAGTGAGGTCCTGTCCTCCAGTGAGGCAATAAATGCTGCCGAGCTAGCGACACCCTCGTCCTGTGAATGAATAAAGGAAAAAGAATTTGACTTACTTCTGAATTACCACCGTGAGCTGTACAAGCATGTTACAGTTGGCCTCTCAAATGGGCTGTCACCATTTCCTAAAGATGCTTATGAGTATACCAGGTAATTAGAAAAGTCAGAGATAATGGGAACTGCAGATGCTGGAGATTCCAAGATAATAAAATGTGAGGCTGGATGAACACAGCAGGCCAAGCAGCATCTCAGGAGCACAAAAGCTGACGTTTCGGGCCTAGACCCTTCATCAGAGAGGGGGATGGGGGGAGGGAACTGGAATAAATAGGGAGAGAGGGGGAGGCGGACCGAAGATGGAGAGTAAAGAAGATAGGTGGAGAGGGTGTAGGTGGGGAGGTAGGGAGGGGATAGGTCAGTCCAGGGAAGACGGACAGGTCAAGGAGGTGGGATGAGGTTAGTAGGTAGCTGGGGGTGCGGCTTGGGGTGGGAGGAAGGGATGGGTGAGAGGAAGAACCGGTTAGGGAGGCAGAGACAGGTTGGACTGGTTTTGGGATGCAGTGGGTGGGGGGGAAGAGCTGGGCTGGTTGTGTGGTGCAGTGGGGGGAGGGGATGAACTGGGCTGGTTTAGGGATGCAGTGGGGGAAGGGGAGATTTTGAAACTGGTGAAGTCCACATTGATACCATATGGCTGCAGGGTTCCCAGGCGGAATATGAGTTGCTGTTCCTGCAACCTTCGGGTGGCATCATTGTGGCAGTGCAGGAGGCCCATGATGGACATGTCATCAAGAGAATGGGAGGGGGAGTGGAAATGGTTTGCGACTGGGAGGTGCAGTTGTTGTTGCGAACTGAGCGGAGGTGTTCTGCAAAGCGGTCCCCAAGACTCCGCTTGGTTTCCCCAATGTAGAGGAAGCCGCACCGGGTACAGTGGATGCAGTATACCACATTGGCAGATGTGCAGGTGAACCTCTGCTTAATGTGGAATGTCATCTTGGGGCCTGGGATGGGGGTGAGGGAGGAGGTGTGGGGACAAGTGTAGCATTTCCTGCGGTTGCAGGGGAAGGTGCCGGGTGTGGTGGGGTTGGAGGGCAGTGTGGAGCGAACAAGGGAGTCACGGAGAGAGTGGTCTCTCCGGAAAGCAGACAGGGGAGGGGATGGAAAAATGTCTTGGGTGGTGGGGTCGGATTGTAAATGGCGGAAGTGTCGGAGGATAATGCGTTGTATCCGGAGGTTGGTAGGGTGGTGTGTGAGAACGAGGAGGATCCTCTTGGGGCGGTTGTGGCGGGGGCGGGGTGTGAGGGATGTGTCGCGGGAGATGCGGGAGACGCGGTCAAGGGCGTTCTCAATCACCGTGGGGGGAAAGTTGCGGTCCTTAAAGAACTTGGACATCTGGGATGTGCGGGAGTGGAATGTCTGATCGTGCTTGTAGCGCAAACCATTTCCACTCCCCCTCCCATTCTCTTGATGACATGTCCATCATGGGCCTCCTGCACTGCCACAATGATGCCACCCGAAGGTTGCAGGAACAGCAACTCATATTCCGCCTGGGAACCCTGCAGCCATATGGTATCAATGTGGACTTCACCAGTTTCAAAATCTCCCCTTCCCCCACTGCATCCCTAAACCAGCCCAGTTCATCCCCTCCCCCCACTGCACCACACAACCAGCCCAGCTCTTCCCCCCCACCCACTGCATCCCAAAACCAGTCCAACCTGTCTCTGCCTCCCTAACCGGTTCTTCCTCTCACCCATCCCTTCCTC
Organism: Stegostoma tigrinum; assembly: GCF_030684315.1. NCBI lineage: Eukaryota > Metazoa > Chordata > Chondrichthyes > Orectolobiformes > Stegostomatidae > Stegostoma > Stegostoma tigrinum. Next base: position 43,666,822 of record NC_081381.1, on the reverse strand, counting down.
CCACCCCAAGCCGCACCCCCAGCTACCTACTAACCTCATCCCACCTCCTTGACCTGTCCGTCTTCCCTGGACTGACCTATCCCCTCCCTACCTCCCCACCTACACCCTCTCCACCTATCTTCTTTACTCTCCATCTTCGGTCCGCCTCCCCCTCTCTCCCTATTTATTCCAGTTCCCTCCCCCCATCCCCCTCTCTGATGAAGGGTCTAGGCCCGAAACGTCAGCTTTTGTGCTCCTGAGATGCTGCTTGGCCTGCTGTGTTCATCCAGCCTCACATTTTATTATAATTAGAAAAGTCACTCGTCTTTAGCACCAATCTTCAGGATGCCGCCAAAGTTTTTACAGGTGTGTATCTAACTTTAGTTTCAAGACAATCTAATACAGTCTCTTTGTCATGTTGAATCTTCTTTAGGGATAGCAAAAGCTATTAGGAATGCTGTTTGCAGAACTTTTGCTCTTTTTGTGTCTGGAGTTGGGCTCAGTTTGTGCGCTTCTGTATTGTGCCCTGTTGGAGGATCATATATGTTGAAGATAAAGCTTATTGTGATGTAGAGAGTGATGAGGGAAATGGGTACTTTCAGAAATGAGGAATAAAAAGTAAGTTGGCTTTTAGCTGGAGGATATTACTTTAAACAGATTGGAAGGATTATGGGTAATCTTTCTTTGTGTTGCTGTTCGAAAATCTATTGAATTGTAATAGTTTTATTTAGTGCTTGTGCAATTCATTTACTAATTGAGCACTAATCATTCTTGTACTTGGCTCATTGTAAAGCTTTGAAAAACCTGTGATATGAACATGATTATGTGAAAAGAAATTTGAAAGATTTCTGTTTTTCCTCTGATTTCCACTCCAAATCTTTTGTTTTCAACTTTTGGTTTAATTCTCTCCTTTTCATTTCACTCTGTCCTGGTTGGGAAATGTTGAAACACAGTTTCTACAGATTTTCACTGGTGTACTGTTTAACACTCGAACCACAAGCGATGCTTTTGTGCATGTAGTTGCCAATTTCTTCCTCTTTACTGTTATAGAAATTGTTCTCAAGAGACTTAAGAATAAATTGAACAAAAACACATGATTCGTCATTTTAGTTTTTGTTAAATATTTAAGTTAACTCTCCTCTTAATTAGTTTGTTGACAAATAATATTAAATTGTGTTCCATCCTCTCCTCCAACAACATGCAAGGAACTTGGACTTTCCTTTTTTTGGATTGAAACATTTCTTCAGGCACCCATTGCTGTTTCTTCATTAAACCAAACTTGTCGCATGTCCTGCATTCCTGCTCTTTGGTATAATTTCTCTCCCAGATTATTTTTCCCCAAATCAAACTGTTGATTGTTGTTATTGCACACCTCTGGAGCCGGTGGTGCTTGAACCTGACCTTGTGGCCCAGAAGTAGAGACGATACCACTGCACCACCAGAGCCCTATATAATTTGTATCATATTGTCTTCACAACCATGAGATCCAACCACCATATTTTATTTCCTATTCATGATCAATGCTGGTTATTTCACTTGGCTACCTCTCCAGTTTGCTAACTACTGTTGCAATTTGGTGCATGTCCTCATTTTACTGAATAAAATTACTTTTATGAGCCTCTTTTACCTCAAAACTTGCTTTCCCTGCCCCTTCCCCACACTTCCACCACCCTCACCACTCTAATTGTATGTAAATGTTTTACCACCTACAAGAAATGTACTAAAGTTGAACATACTGTTGAATGCCTACTTTTTGGGAGCTAATACATGATTCCATTAAGGGTAGATATGTAACTAATGTTTGTAATTAGTTACGTGGTGACTACCTTGCCTTGGCTGCCATTTCATGGTTGAGAGTTGCGAGAGGGAGTTAGGAATCCAGTGTCATCTAGGAAAAGGGGAACCAAGGGTGAAGTCTCATTCATTATCCTTGTACCATGCATTACAGAGACTCTAGAGTAATATTGGCAGCATTCACGGACTGTATTGCCTGTGTGCCTGCTGAGTGGGATATCAGTGGTATGATAACCAAAGTGCAAAAATAAAGACAAACAGCTTGTAGCATTAGTTGGTGCCAAGAAAGGATATTTTTGAAATGAGTTTTCGTATTCTACACCTGTTGGATCTTATTCTGGTGTGTGCCTTTTCCATTTTTAGGTGTTATGAACCTTGTTACCTTAGTTTCTCGACGGTATTTTTCATCTAATTGCCATCTACAATGACTGTATTATGTTGGCAAGTTGAGTGGGCATTTATGTTATTTCACTTTGCATGCAAAGTGTTTATTAAGGTAACTAATTCACTATCTAATATGCTACCTGCTACAAAATATGAACTTGGGTAGTGAAGAAAATTTTTTATTTTTGCTACCATGATAACTTCACACAAGTAAATGGCAGTACCTGTGTTTTGAGGTTTTCTTTGGATCTTGGCGATTGGAATCTTTATGATTTGGGGGAGGGTGAGGCAGCTTAAGATATAAAAATGTTTTGATCCTAGTGGTTGTGATGGGATCATAATTACAGCAGAATAGAGTGGCATTGGCTCAAAAGACTCAGAGGTACAGGTGTAATCTGCTTGGTTTATGTTCCAAGTATATATGTAACGTTCAACCCAGGACACTCTATATATGGCACACAGAATTCCTGCTCCTTAAGTTACTGCCATTGGCGCAACTCTATCTATGGCAGTGTTCTTTGACACCATAGATTGTGACATACAAGATGACCCGATTTTGTGGCATCAAAAATCGTGGTTTTGCCTGTGTCCCACACAGAGTCATAGAATCATATAGCACTGAAACAGACCCTACGGTCCCACCAGAATCCCAGATTAAACTAGTCCCACCTCCCTGCTTCTGGCCTATCTCCCGCCAAACCTTTCCTGTCCATGTACTTATCCAAATGTCTTTTAAGCGTTGTAATTATACCCACATGCACCATTTCTTCAGGAAGTTCATTCCACACGTGAACCATCCTCTGTGTAAAAAAAAAAATGCCCCTCATGTCTTTTTCTCCTCATACCTTATATGTGTTCCCTATCTTGATATCCCTCCATTCTGTGGAAAAGACAACTACCATTAACTCTATCTATACCCCTCATTTTTTGACAAACTTGAATAAGATTGTCTTTGAACCTCATACACTCCAGTGAAAAAAAGGCTCAGACAATGCAGCCTTTCTTAATAACTGAAATCTCCCATTCTTGGCAATATCCTGGTAAATCTCTCATGAACTCTCTCCAGCTTAATAATATCCTTTCTGTAACTGTTGTGAGTTCTGAGGAAGGGTCATTGGATCTGAAACGATAACGCTGTTTTCTCCTTCTCAGATGCTGCCAAACTTGCTGAGCTTTTCCAGCAACTTTGTTTTGGTTCCTGATTTACAGCATCCACAGTTCTTTCGGTTTTTATTTCCTTTCTGTAACTGGTCAACCAGAACTGGACACACTATTCCAGAAGAGGCGTCTGTCCTTTATAACTTCAACATGACTTCACAACTTCTGAACTTAAAGGACTGAGCACAGCAGGTGCCCGAGATCCCTCTGTTCTACAGCATGACCCAAGGCCCTGCCATTACTTGTATAAGCCCTACCCTTGTTTATTGTACCAAAATGCAGTACCTTGCATTTATCCAGATTGAACTTCGTCTGCCATTTTTCAGTCCATTGACCCATAATTCAACAACTGCTTTTCGGATAATCCATGCTTTACTTGGATTAGTAGTCATTCTCAATTTTTCACCCCAGAAATGTGTTTTGCTTCCCTTATACTTTAAGTAAATGCATACCACCAACCGTAGGGTTCTGGAATGAATAAATTGTATAAAGACCACATCGTTTTATTTTTCTTTGTTTTCAAATGTGGCCTAAATTGGGAAAAGATAATAAAATGTGAGGCTGGATGAACACAGCAGGCCAAGCAGCATCTCAGGAGCACAAAAGCTGACGTTTCGGGCCTAGACCCTTCATCAGAGAGGGGATGGGGGGAGGGAACTGGAATAAATAGGGAGAGAGGGGGAGGCGGACCGAAGATGGAGAGTAGAGAAGATAGGTGGAGAAGGTGTGGGTGGGGAGGTAGGGAGGGGATAGGTCAGTCCAGGGAAGACGGACAGGTCAAGGAGGTGGGATGACGTTAGTGGGTAGCTGGGGGTGCGGCTTGGGGTGGGAGGAAGGGATGGGTGAGAGGAAGAACCGGTTAGGGAGGCAGAGACAGGTTGGACTGGTTTTGGGATGCAGTGGGTGGGGGGGAAGAGCTGGGCTGGTTGTGTGGTGCAGTGGGGGGAGGGGATGAACTGGGCTGGTTTAGGGATGCAGTGGGGGAAGGGGAGATTTTGAAACTGGTGAAGTCCACATTGATACCATATGGCTGCAGGGTTCCCAGGCGGAATATGAGTTGCTGTTCCTGCAACCTTCGGGTGGCATCATTGTGGCAGTGCAGGAGGCCCATGATGGACATGTCATCAAGAGAATGGGAGGGGGAGTGGAAATGGTTTGCGACTGGGAGGTGCAGTTGTTTGTTGCGAACTGAGCGGAGGTGTTCTGCAAAGCGGTCCCCAAGCCTCCGCTTGGTTTCCCCAATGTAGAGAAAGCCGCACCGGGTACAGTGGATGCAGCATACCACATTGGCAGATGTGCAGGTGAACCTCTGCTTAATGTGGAATGTCATCTTGGGGCCTGGGATGGGGGTGAGGGAGGAGGTGTGGGGACAAGTGTAGCATTTCCTGCGGTTGCAGGGGAAGGTGCCGGGTGTGGTGGGGTTGGAGGGCAGTGTGGAGCGAACAAGGGAGTCACGGAGAGAGTGGTCTCTCCGGAAAGCAGACAGGGGTGGGGATGGAAAAATGTCTTGGGTGGTGGGGTCGGATTGTAAATGGCGGAAGTGTCGGAGGATAATGCGTTGTATCCGGAGGTTGGTAGGGTGGTGTGTGAGAACGAGGGGGATCCTCTTGGGGCGGTTGTGGCGGGGGCGGGGTGTGAGGGATGTGTCGCGGGAAATGCAGGAGACGCGGTCAAGGGCGTTCTCAATCACCGTGGGGGGGAAGTTGCGGTCCTTAAAGAACTTGGACATCTGGGATGTGCGGGAGTGGAATGTCTTATCGTGGGAGCAGATGCGGCGGAGGCGGAGGAATTGGGAATAGGGGATGGAATTTTTGCAGGAGGGTGGGTGGGAGGAGGTGTATTCTAGGTAGCTGTGGGAGTCGGTGGGCTTGAAATGGACATCAGTTACAAGCTGGTTGCCTGAGATGGAGACTGAGAGGTCCAGGAAGGTGAGGGATGTGCTGGAGATGGCCCAGGTGAACTGAAGGTTGGGGTGGAAGGTGTTGGTGAAGTGGATGAACTGTTCGAGCTCCTCTGGGGAGCAAGAGGCGGCGCCGATACAGTCATCAATGTACCGGAGGAAGAGGTGGGGTTTGGGGCCTGTGTAGGTGCGGAAGATGGACTGTTCCACGTAACCTACAAAGAGGCAGGCATAGCTGGGGCCCATGCGGGTGCCCATGGCCACCCCCTTAGTCTGTAGGAAGTGGGAGGAGTCAAAAGAGAAGTTGTTGAGTGTGAGGACGAGTTCCGCTAGGCGGATGAGAGTGTCGGTGGAGGGGGCCTGGTCGGGCCTGCGGGACAGGAAGAAGCGGAGGGCCTTGAGGCCATCTCCATGCGGAATGCAGGTGTACAGGGACTGGACGTCCATGGTGAATATGAGGTGTTGGGGGCCAGGGAATTGGAAGTCCTGGAGGAGGTGGAGGGCGTGGGTGGTGTCACGGACATAGGTGGGGAGTTCCTGGACCAAAGGGGAGAAAATGGAGTCCAGATAGGTGGAGATGAGTTCGGTGGGGCAGGAGCAGGCTGAGACGATGGGTCGACCAGGGCAGGCAGGTTTGTGGATTTTGGGAAGGAGATAGAAACGGGCCGTGCGGGGTTGGGGAACAATGAGGTTGGAGGCTGTGGGTGGGAGGTCCCCTGAGGTGATGAGGTCATGAATGGTGTTGGAGATGATGGTTTGGTGCTCGGGTGTGGGGTCATGATCGAGGACGCGGTAGGAGGTGGTGTCGGAGAGTTGGCGTCTGGCCTCGGCGATGTAGAGGTCAGTACGCCATACTACCACTGCGCCACCCTTGTCTGCGGGTTTGATGGTTACCACTGCGCCACCCTTGTCTGCGGGTTTGATGGAAATTGGGAAATTGGGAAAAGAACTGCTTTGAACCATGGACTGTGGAAGCAGTTGCTTCACTTGATGAAAAAAGTGTTTGTGGAATTCTTTGTGAGTTGTGTGTACATTTGTTGCTCTGCTTAAGCAGTTGCATACATTTCAACGCCCTCCTAGGTAACGCCGACAGTGCACCTCTGGTGAATCATTGGTGTTCTGTCCATCTTGCTATTTATATGCTTCAGTTTGGGATGTTTGGTGCCACTTCTCATTCTCTTTCTCAGTGGTTTCTACACAGGGTCTAATTGAGTGTGTTTGTTGATGGAGTTCCGTTTAGAATACAAGGCCTCCATGAATTCCCTGGTGTGTCAGGCGGAACAGAACGCTGATGCTTCACTGGAGTCGCACTGACAGTGTTACCCAGCAGGGTGACGACACCGTTTGCACCCAAATTCACCAGCTTGGCGAGCATGTCTGTAACCTCACTCATAATCCGAGCTACAAATCTTCTTGAAAACTTTTAAATGATTGAAAGACTGAACAATTAATGCATCAACCACACTATGACTTCAGCAAAGAGCTGAAAGATTTGGAAATAAGATCGGAGGCCAAACTTGGAAGAGCTGAAGAGTGTCAGTAAATACTGTGGGCTGGTGCTATTCAACTATATTTGCCCAGTAATTTTTCCTCCACTCATAACATCCTTTTTGTTTGTCTCTCTCTCTCTCTCTCTCTCTCTTTGTGTGTGTGCGCACGTGCGTGTGCCAGGAGATTTAAGAAGCGGTTTAGAGTTTCAACTAGTAGAGTTATATGTGGAGAATTCATAGTTGTTTTTTGACAAGAATAAATTTTTTTTATCATAGGTATTTTCTTGTTCAATACTGAAACCTGCTCAGTGTTTTCTGTTAAGCTGAATTCATCAAATGGGATTATTGACTTGACTAAGCCTCTCTGATGAAGGGTCTAGGCCCGAAACGTCAGCTTTTGTGCTCCTAAGATGCTGCTTGGCCTACTGTGTTCATCCAGCGCCACACTTTGTCCCTCTTTTCTTGTACACTTCTGAATAGCCGGCAATTTATTTTACTATTCCCTTGCCTCAATTGTCGTCCCCAAATATTTACAGTCCACAAACACTTCTCTAGACTGAATTCACTTTCTGAGCTTATTGTTATCATTCTGTATTCTTCAGCTTTCTTACTCACTTTTGACCTACCAATTTTTGTATCATCTGTAAATGCCTTAACTATAATTAATGCCTTAATTGAAAAGGATACAATTACATTAGAAGCATTTTAGAAAAGGTTCAATTAGCTCAATCCTGGGACAAAGGGCTTACCTTGTGAAGAAAGGTTTACAAGAATGAGAAGTGATCCTGGTGAAGCATAAGGGGACTTGATAAGGTGGATGTTTTCTCTTCTGGAGTAAAATGGAAGTAGGGGACGTGGATTTGCAAATTAGTTTTGTTTTCATGATGGAAATGAAAATTTTATGTCTGGCTGAAATTCAATCCTAAATGACAGTGGAGATTTGGTCATTAAATATATTGAAGGTCGTTAGATTTTCAGCGAACATGGCAGTGAGGGTTATGAGGGTAGACAGGAAGGTGAAACTTGAACCACAACCAGATCAACCATGACCTTATCAAATGATGCCTCGAGGGGCCGAATTTCTAATCCTTGTGTCCATTTCATTACTTGTTCACGTTTCACTCCTTGACATCCTGGATCTGTAGATTTGGGTGCACCAGACTTTGACATTTTGGGAGCGTACTTGCACTGGGATCCTCTGAATATCGTGCTTGAATGCCCCTGACTGCTCTGGCATTGATATGCCTTCAAATAGCTGTTTCTAGAAAAATTTTGCTAAATTCCACGTAATGTTGGTAAAATTAACTTTACTTGGTGGTGATCTTGTACTTTTATCCAGCTCTTCTTTCCAATAACTATTCCAATTACATAGAAATTAGAATCCCTGCCCAACTTCATTCATAGGATACACATTTGCCCCCTTTGGATTTACTACATAACTGGTTTAAAACATTCTTTTTTTTTTGAAAGCATTTTAAGAGTTCTACACCCCCAATGTCTTCTGTAGTAATTTTATTCAAGTTAATATTAAGATGATTGAAATCCCCTTTTGGTATTGTCCTTTTGTTTTTGCAATTCTTAGTAATTTTCTGAAATTTTTGTTCTGTTTTTTTTTTCCTCCATGTTACTGTTTGGGTTTTATGGTGGCCCCTGACAGTGAATGGTATTACCATCACTGAACCCTCCATTATCAACATCCTTGGGATTACCATAGATTAGAATCTCAACTGGATCTTGTCATATAAACACAGTGGCTACAAGAGCGGGTCAGAGGCAGGGAATGCTGCAGTGAGTTGCTCATCACCTGACTCCCCAAAGCCTGCCCATCATCTACAAGGGACAAGTCAGGAGTGTGATGGAATACTGTTCACTTCCCTGGATGAGTGTAGCTCCTGCAACATTTAGGAAGCTTGACTGCACCCGGGGCAAAGCAGTCCACTTAATTGATACCACATCGACAAGCATCCAGTCCCTCCAGACCAATGTGCAGTAGCAGCAGTAAGTATTATCTACAAATTGCATTTCAGCCACTTGCCAAGTCTCTTTAGAGAACACCTTCCAGATCAATGACCACTTCCACTTAGAAGGACAAGGGCAAAAGGGAATACCCCTCCAAGCCACTTCGCACCCTGGCTTGAAAATATATCACCTTTCCATCATTGTCTTTGTGTCAAAATCCTGTCAGTACCTCTCTAACAGCAATGCGGGTCTACCTACAGCATGTGGTGGACTGCAGCAATTCAAGAAGGCAGCTCGCTATCACCTTCTCTAATGTCAACAAGGGATGGGCAGTAAATGCTGGCCAATCAGCAACACTCTCATCCCACGAATAAAAAGCAATGTTTGTGCCAGTGACTAGATCACTTAAATAAAGTTATTGGAATACTATATTCAAGTATCAATAGGGCAACGTTAAGGGAACAGTGATCATAATTTCATAAGAAGAGACAAAATGCTGGAATTACTCATGTATAGCATTATCTATGAATAGAAATAAGTTTTAGGCCGGGTAACTTTTGTCAGCACGTGATGGCAGTGACTGTCTCCCGAAGAAAGGGGTAGCCAACTTCTCATGACCTGCAACAGTGGGTAGATTTTCCACCATCAGCATAATAAGGGTTGCCATTGGCCAGAAACATACAAGTGCAATGGCTGCAAGAATGGGTCAGGTGCTGGGAATTCAGTGCCAACTCATTTACCTTGTGACAGCCCAATGCTTGACTGCTGTCTGCACTGTTCAGGTCAGGAGTGTATTGGAATAATCTTGCCTGTGTGAGTGCAGCTTGAGCAATACTCAAAAGTTTGATACCATCCAGTGCAAAGCAGCTGGTTTGGTGTCTCATGCACTAAGAGCACAATGATAGCAATGTATACCACCTACATGATGCACTATATTAACTCGCCAAAACCTGTTTGACAGCACCTTCCAACCTCCTTGTGACCTCTATCACTTAGAAGGACAGGGGCAGCAGACAAGTGAGACCTCTGACAAATTCTCCAAGCTATACACCATCCTGACTTAGAACTGTGCTGTTCCTTCAATACCTTAGGGTCAAAATTCTGAAGTACCCTCTAGGTGTGCCTATACTATATATACTGCAGCGATTCAAGCAAAAAGCTCAAGTTGTTAGTTAAGGATGAGTGAGGAATGTTGGACTTGATAATGACATTGTTTTTAAAACGTTTATTCATGGGATACCAATGTTGATTCCTCAGAGCAGCTTTGAAAATCCTAACCTATCATTTAATTGTTTTTAAAATATTGCCACTCTAAATGTCTCAAGATTTGCCTTTAATTTGGAAACTCAGACATCCGAGCAAGTGTCAGTGAAGGAATGGTCTGTTCATCTGTTTTTGTCTCGATACTATTTTTGAATGATTGTTGGATACAGTACTAGCAGCATCATAAAAGGTGTTGGAAAGAGAACGCAGTACTTCATTTCATTTGAAACAGTGCCGTGGACTGTCCATGTTCTGACCTAGAGGAAGAAAACAAGAAGCCATCCAGTTTGGGCATGATTAACTAATAGAGACCAGAAGGGATCCAGCAAGAGACAGAGCATGAATTTAATAAGAAGGTGACAGCAGGTATCACAGATTAGAACAGGTCACATTGAAATTAAGGAGGAATGCTGTTCCTTGATTTTTAGTGTGCAAATCCACAATATAAGAACTGGACTCAATGGGGACTGGAAATTGCTGATGTTTGTGGACAGTATAACAGTGATTGTTACTGCTCCAGTGTTCCGGAAGCCTGAATGAAATCCTAGGATGGAGTTGGGGACTTGAATTCCAGTCTGTTAAATAAATCTAGAATAAAAACGCTTAATTCAGCAAAATGGTGACTCTGGAATTTCTAGAATGTTGTGAAAATCCCATTTAAATCCATGTTATCGTTAGAGAAGGAAATCTGCATCCATGTTTGATCTGACTGAAATGTGATTTTTGATGCACAATAATTTGGTTGACTTTTAATTGTCCCCTGACATGACCAAGCAAGCATTCAATGGTGTTCAGAGAAATGGCTGAAACTACTTCCTTGAGAAGAAATGCTGTCTTTATCAGTGAATCCCACAGCTTGAGAGAATGGATAGTTTTAAATGGGTTAGTTGGACATTGCTCACTCTATAAATGATTTACAACTGATATTGGCATCCTTGATTAAACAGCTTCCTCAGTTTACAGCTCTATGTCCTGTTGCATGTTCCTTTGAGTATGAGTGTCCTAAACAAAATTCGACTACATTATGATGTGTTTGTTGTTGAATGCTCTACATAGTGTCAGCGGGCTAACACTTGAAGAATAGTTGCTTCAAGTGTAGATTGACCTAGTACCCCAAAAGCCGTCATCAGTTACAGGAGTGGAGCAGAGAAAAGTGGGGAAAAGTTTACTTCTAGCTCTTGCCATGTGACTACTTGAATGCTTGATCCCTCAGTATTGTAGTGGAAACAGTTACCTTGCCTTGAGACACTGTTTGTCTTCTCCTCAAGCTTCTCTTATTGAATAAGCTGGAAGTCTGTCAAATAAATCAACAAATACCACCTATTGGAATGCATATCTAACATGAGATTGTATGTACATTTTCTTGTATGCAGTGATGGGCCACAGAAGTACTATAAAAATTTTGAATGGAGGGCATAGGCTTCTCCATATTCAGGCAAAAAGCATTCATGTACTATGGAAATTGTAAGTAAGCCTTTCCCCACTTTATTATGCTCTGCTTCTATAACTGATGACAGCATGGAAACATTTTCCACTTTCAGAATTACACATACGTGGTTTCTGTAGGAGGAGAAATTATTCTGCAAGTGATTCAGTTTCGACTTGAGCAATTTGACTCAGTTTTGTACATTTGACCATACCCTTCAAATCTTGAGTTGTTTTTGATTGGACAGAAAGTAGTCATGCTGAGTAAGAGGGACTTCGACAATGTCAATGAATTTCAGAAGCAGGCCCTGGTTTTAGATAAAAGATGATTAGGAACGCAGTGAAGGAGCTTTTTTGAAAATAGATGGTACAGTTTATACAGGCCTCTCAGCATTAATGTATTGGAAAGTTGATGTGCTTTTATTTCAATGAATTAGGCTTTGACAATTAATGAATTCCGAGCAACCATACTTTAATACTGGACATGCTTTATTTACACCCTGTTGCTTCTTTATTTTTATGCCTGAGAGGTAGGTGGAGCTTGGGTGGATTTGACCGGTAATAGTTGTTTGTCCTCCGTTAGTCACAAGGAACAGAAACTGCCTGAATGACTCAGCTGTTTTCAGTATATGCTGGTATGATTAATGGGTGTCAATTCTTGCATGCAAAGCCTGGTGACTCAAAACGTTGGTATGTTGATTTTCTGCCCACGTCATACTCTAGTCGTTGCTAAGGTTTCTTAAAATAACATACTGGATTTTCTGTACCTTTGCCTTATGTACCAGAGAAATGTTAATGTAGAAGTGGAAAGGCAAGATAGCTGATGTTGCAATTTTTAGTTTCTGCAGTATTTATAGCACAGTAGACAGTCTGACTAATATACATGTTGTTTCTGGTGCTTTCTACTGCAGTGCGATCCTTACGATGTATGCTAGTGAATGAGAGATCTGCTTTACTTTCTTCTGTCTTGATGCCATTGACTCCATGGTGGGTGAAGTTGTATGTGCCTACTGCACGTCCTCGCTCTTCACGATGAGCCTGGATGGAAAGTGTCAGCAGGCATCTGTCGACTTGTCCACAACTGGTCTTAGTAAAAATATACTTATAGGAGGGGTCATTGGCTGGTGAGCAGGATCACTTGTTGATGTTTTCTTCCTCTCTAGCCCATCGGTGTGGCATTCAGTCTGTGTGAGATCACATAACTGAATGCAGACTGGGATTGAACCTGTGGCTTTTCTAATTTGTTTGTGCACTCCATCCTTAACTGGCTAGGTCAATCTCCTTCCATTCCATACTGAGAAACAGAATTACAATCATCAAGTTGTACTAGCACTGTGATTCTGCACTAGTTCTGACTGACTTTTATAACTAGATGTCCTCATAGATTATCACTGATCAGTTCCAGAAGTTCCTTTTCATGTACACTTGTAAGTTAATCAGTATTTATTTCAAGCAGAGATGTCCAAGCAAAATATGCAAAAGCTGGAACACTGAAATAAACAAGAAACACTTAGAAATACAGGTAGCATTCATGGAAGGATAAATACCTTGACGGTATGGTCCTGGGGAGAGTTACTGAACAGAGACCTTGGAGGGCAGGCTCATAGTTCTTTGAAAGTGGAGTCACAGATCGACAGGATAGTGAAGAAGGTGTTTGATGTGTTTGCCTTTATTGGTTGGTGTGCTGAGTATGGGAGTTGTGAGGTCTGTGCCTACACAGTACATTAGACTATTTTGGAACGCTGTGTGCAATTCTGGTCTCTATGCTATAGGAACAATACTGTGAAACTTGAAAGTGTTCAGAAAATATTTACAAGGATGTTGCAAGGGTTGGAGGGTTTGAGCTGTAGGGAGAGTCTGAATAAGTTGGAGCTGTTTGCTGTGGAGTGTCAGAGGCTGAGGGGTGACCTCAGAGAGGTTTATAAAATCATGAGGGGCACGCATAAGCTGAATAGTTAAGGTCTTTTTCCCTGGGTGGGAGTGTTCAAAACTAGAAGGCATAGGTTTAAGATAACACGGTGTGAAGCTAGATGAACACATCAGGCCAAGCAGCAACAGAGGAACAGGAAAGTTGACGTTTCGGGTCAAGACCCTTCTTCAGAAATGGGGGAGGGGAAGGGGATTCTGAAATAAATAGGGAGAGAGAGGGGAGGATAGAAGATTGATAAAGGAGAAGATAGGGTGAGAGGAAACAGACAGGTCAAAGAGGCGGTGTTAGAGCCAGTGAAGGTGAATGTAGGTGGGGTGTTAGGGAGGGGATAGGTCGGTCGAGGAAGGACAGTGAGGTCAAGGAGGCGGATGAGGTTAGTGGGTAGGAGATGGGAATGGGGCTTGAAGTGGGAGAAATGGTTAGGGAGGTGCAGACTAGCTGGGCTGGTATTGGGATATGGTAGGGGGAGGGGTGATTTTGAAGCTTTTGAAGTCCACATTGATACCCTTGGGCTGCAGGGTTCCCAAGTGAAATATGAGATGCTGTTCCTGCATCTTTCAGGGGGGCATCATTGTGGCAGTGCAGGAGGCCCAGGATGGAACTGTCGTCCGGGGAGGGGTGGGGGGAGTTGAAATGGTTCGCGACTGAGAGGTGTAGTTATTTGTTGCGAACTGAGCATAGGTGTTCCGCAAAGCGGTCCGCAAGCCTGTGCTTGGTTTTCTTGATGTAGAGGAGGCCATACAGGAACAGCGGATACAGTATACCACATTAGCAGATGTGCAGGTGAACATCTGGTGATCCGGAAGGCCGCCTTAGGGCCTGGGATAGGGGTGAGGGAGGAGGTACAGGGGCAGGTGTAGCACTTGCTTCGGTTGCAGGGAAAGGTGGTGGGGCTGGAGGGGAGTGTGGAGCAGGCAAGGGAGTCATGGAGAGAGTAGTCCCTCCAGAAAGCACATAAGGGTGGGGAGGGGAAAATGCCTTTGATAGTGGGGTCAGATTGCAGATAGCGGAAATGTCAGAGTATGATGTGTTGGATGTGAGGTTGGTGGTGTGGTACGTGAGGACGACGGGCATTCTGTTTTTGTTATTATTACAGATAGTGGGTGTGAGGGATGAGTTGTGGGAAATGCGGGAGACATGGCCGAGGGCATTTTCGATCACTGTGAAGGGGAAGTTGCGGTCTTTGAAAAAAAGAGAACATCTGGAATGTTCGGGAGTGGAATGCCTCATCTCGGGAGCAGATGCGGCAGAGGCGAAGGACTCCCACAACTACCTAGAGTACTCCTCTCACACACCTTCTTGTAAAAAGGTCATCCCCTATTCACAATTCGAGGACATTTTCGATAACTGTGGAGAGGAAGTTGTGGTCCTTGGGAAAAGAAAGGACATCTGGGATGTTCGGGAGTGGAAAGCCTCATCTCGGGAGCAGCTGCGGCAGAGGCGAAGGAATTGTGAATAGAGGATGGCCTTTTTACAAAAAGGTGTGTGAGAGGAGTACTCTAGGTAGTTGTGGGAGTCCTTCACCTCTGCCGCAGCTGCTCCCGAGATGAGGCTTTCTACTCCCGAACATCCCAGATGTCCTTTTTTTTGAGGACCACAACTTACCCTCCACAGTTATCGAAAATGCCCTCGACCATGTCTCCCGCATTTCCCGCAACTCATCCCTTACACCCCCTAGCCGCAATACTAATCAAAACAGAATTCCCCTCATCCTCTCATACCACACCACCAACCTCTGGATCCAACGCATCATCCTCTGACATTTCCATCTGCATTCTGACCCCACTACCAAAGACACATTTCCCTCCCCACCCTTATGTGCTTTCCGAAGGGACCACTCTCTCCGTGACTCCCTTGTCTGCTCCACACTCCCCTAGCCCTACCACGCCCGGCACTTTTCCCTGCCACCGAAGCAAGTACTACACCTGCCCCTGCATCTCCCCCCTCACCCCTATCCCAGGCCCTAAGAAGACTTCCACATCAAACGGACATTCACCTGCTCATCTGTTAATGTGATATACTGTATCCGCTGTTCCCGTTACGGCCGCCTCTACATTGGGGAAACGAAGTAGAGGCTTGGGGACTGCTTTCCAGAACACCTCCGCTCAGATTGCAACAAACAACTACACCTCCCAGTCACGAACCATTTCAGCTACCCCACCCTCCCCCGCCTTTCCTCCACCGATGTGTCCAACCTAGGCCTCCTACATTGCCATAATGACACCCCACCCCCGAAAGATGCATGAACAGCATCTTTGTATTTCGCTTGGGAACCCTGCAGCCCAAGGGTGTCAATGGACTTTAGAAGCTTCAAAATCTCCCCTCCCAGACCACATCCCAAGACCAGCCCAGCCAGTCCCCGCCTCCCTAACCATTCAACCCCCCACCTCAAGCCCCACCCCCATAACCTACCCACGAACCTCATCCTGCCTCCTTGACCTCTCCATCCTCACTGGACCACTCTACTCCCTCCCTGTCTCCCCACCTACATTCACCTTCACCTTCACTGGCTCTAACCCTGCCTCTTTGACCTCTCTGTCTCCTCTCACCCTATCTTCTCCTTTACCCATCTTTTTTCCACCTCCTCCTCTCCCCCTACTTATTTCAGAATCCTCTCCCCATTTCTGAAGACAGGCCTCGACCTGAAACGTCAACTTTCCTGCTCCTCTGATGCTGCTTGGCCTGATGTGTACACCCACCTTCACACCGTGTTATCTCAGATTCTCTAGCATCAGCAGTTCCTACTATCTCAGGCATAGGTTTAACCTGAGCGGGAAAAGATTTACAAGGAATCTAAGAGGCACCTTGTCTTTTTAGATGGAAGTGGTTGTGGGTTTTGAAGGTGTTATCAAGATCTTTGGTGAATTTCTGCAGAGCGTTGTTTAACGAATACACACTGCTGCTGAGCATCTGTGGTGGAGGGAGTAGGTATTTGTGGATGTGTTGCCAATCATCAGTCAGCTTTGTCCTGGATGGTGTCAAGCTTCTTGAGTGTTGAAGCTACACCAATTCAGGCTAGTGGGAAGTATTCCATCACGGTCCTACCTTGCGCCATGCAGATGATGAACAGGTTTTGGGGATTCATGTGGTAAGATGCTCACTGCAGTATTTATGATAATGTGGCTTCAAGTGCCTAAGTCAATGCCACGTGGTCTCTGTCCGATTTCATTTCTTTGAGACTTATTCACAATTGGTACAACTGAGTGGATTGCCAGTCCATTTGAGGGCAGTGGGTCTGGAGTCATATTTAAGCCAGGAGATGATGGCAGGTTTCCTTCCCTGTGGAAAATTAGTGAACCAAATGGGTTTTTCTAACAATCAGCAATGGTTTCATGATCATCATTACATTCTTATTTCTGGGTATTTTTCATTGAATTCAACATCTGCCGTGGTGGGCTTCAAACCTGGGTCCCTTGAACATTTACTGAGTCTCTGGTTTAATAGTCTAGTGATTTAATACCAGTAGGCCATTGTCAGACTTGAAGTGTAGAAGCAGGGTTTAGGAATAAGAGGTTGGTGATTTAGGACTTCAATGAGGATGTACTTTAGTTTTCTCTACATTGCCTGACTGGAGCAGGTATAGGCTGGCAGATTGGGTTGATAAGCAAGCAAGGCTTGATTCAAGTTGCATGTGGCAGAAGTTTGAACAATTTGGATTTAATAAGGATCGGATGCTGGCCAAAGGATTCTTAAACAGTTGACTTCTGATTGTTGAGAGTTTTGTGGAAGAGTCATGTGTTGTGTTTAATCCCCAGCACCGCATAGTTCTATTGTATTTTTTAGTCCAGCACCGAAAAATATTTGGTATGAAAATCAAGCTTGTTTTAGTTAGCAATCATTAGCTTGTTTAAGGTAGCATTCATGAGTTTTTGATATGTGATGAATAGCTGATGCCTGTTATAAATTTTGAGTAGTTACTGTGTTAAATATCAACAATGAAACCTGGGTTACTTTTGAAATTTACGTTTGTTTGTGCCCACGTTTTTATTTGCTACTCTGCCCATATCTTAAGTGATATTTATAGCCCTTCTCTTTATGTTAGTCTTCCATTTTCTGTCTGGGATAGTTGCAAGCTGTATATTTTGTCTCAACTGGAATTATTATTTATTTCAATATTAATATTCATGATCTTGTTTAGAAAAGTAGGGATGAACAGGATAAAATCGCAAGCACCAGCAGCAAAAGACAAATCAGAGTCAATGTTTTGAGTCCAATGACCCTTCTGGGCTTAAAACATTAACTACGCTTTCTCTCCACAGACGCAGCCAGACTTGATCATCCAGCAATTTCTGTTTTTGGTTCAGATTTCCAGCAGGCGCAGTTCTTTATTTTGTTTTAGCAAAAGACAAATGTTCACTATTTATTTGTACCAGTGTTTACAGGGGAGGCAGATAAAGTGGAAATTCATTATTAGGTGAGATTAATCTGTTTTAAATACAGTTCGTGTTCACATTTGCTGTACCAATTTCATTTTTCAAATGTCCATTTTGGACCAGAGAACTGTATCATCTGTCTTGCTGGTTTTTACAACGATTGGAAGTGTGACCATGTTAAACTTCCAATAAGTACAAAGATTTTACAGAAATTACTATTTGCAGACAGCAAAGAAAGCCAATGCGTATACACGTAGGGCTGCAGCCTAGTGCTGAATGAGACACATCTGGGGTGTTGTTGATTTTGGTCACTAAGGAATATTCAGAACAATTGGGGGGCTTCTCAAGGAGCGTTATGAAGCTGGTTCTAAATTTACAACCATGAGTTCTGAGGGAAAATAGTCTCCTGTGAGATTTTGCTCTCAAATGAGAAAACTGGTTCTTAAAATTTCTTAGGTATGCAGAATTTAGACCTAGGCAAGTTGCATTAAACTGAGGTGTGCAGTTTACTACTGAAGATGTCAAAGGGACAGAGACCCTTAGTGGCTGAATGGCCCATTTCCACATTGTAAAGCTTCTATGATTTGGTGATCTTAAGAGTTATCCATAAAATGTGAATATCCTTTTAAAAATAGGAACAAGCCCTGGAGAATGTCAGTAAATCTTGAAGTGCCTGGAGAGAGAAAGTTAACACTTTGAGCCTGATGTATCTCTTCTTTGTAATGGGAGTGAGGTGGAAATGTGATGGGTTTAGGTGTCTCCTAATCACTCTGTTCAGACATGCTATGATGCACCTCTGGGGCAGGTGGGACCTGAAACTGGGCCTTCTAGCCCAGAGGTGAGGCACTACCACTGTGCTATTGTCATGGATTTTATGCTGCTGCAAAGTTGAGAGGGGAATAGAACAGAAGCTGTTGGAACTGTTAGAGGGTAAAAGAGATTAGAGATCAAAGGTGCCATGAAACAGAAGGCAATTAGAGTGGTAATGGTGATGTTTTTGTAAACACCTTATTAAAAACACCGGGAGGGAAATGGAATGCAGTGAAACTGACCAAAATGAAAGAGACAACCTGGTATTAGTTGGACAGATGATAACTTTTTTGCCATTGTCATGGTGTGTTACAATATAAAAATACTAGAATTGCTTCTTGCAGAAAATGTAAGGTGCTGCTACTGTCATTAATCTGGAGTGTGATAAATTAAACCTGCAACAAAGGTACAAATGGGACAGCCCAATGAAGTAATGTGTGAACGTACTGTGAGATCCTTAATACATACTGTAAAATTTCCAAGTACTAAGCGTTGATCTAATTGAAAACTTCATTATAGAGGTATATTATTACGAATTGGCATGAATTTTGCATTAAGAATAATGGTGATGCTAATTGTGCTCACTGTTGTTACAGGTTAAATTTAATAGCTACTTGTGGAATACACTTTTTAAAAGTTATAACACATGTCTGGATGTTAAGGTCTTACTCAGCTCCTCCATTTGCTCATGTTCTAATGGTACCTGTTCTGGAGTCTTGGCACTGAATTCAGTGGAATGATGTGAAATTGCAATTTTTGTTGATTACTTACCCACACCATGGCAGAAAGAGTTGAGACTGCTGCATTCAGCTGGATAGTAAATTTTTGAAAATAGCATGATCAGTCATTATGGTAAAACAACCTCTGAACCTGAAAAGACTAGGCAGTTGACCCTATATTGAATAATGAAGATCCTTTTCTGTCATTGACCACAAAAACCAGAACATTGTTTAGTTCTTTCTGACTAGATCACTTTGTTTCTAAATTGATCACGAGCTGAGGCCAATTATATTTTATTCAGCAGGCAATAGTTAGTAGGTAGACTGCTTGCAGATTGGAAGCAAATATCCACTTTTAAGAAAGGATGGAGAGAGAAAAACTGAGAACTGCAGACCTATTAGCTTGGCAACAGTACAGAAATTGTAAGGCACTATTATAACGGATGTCATAAGTAAACACTTTGAAATTAAGGTAGGATTGAGTGGAGTCAGCATGGATTTATGAAAGCAGAATCATATTTGACATGAGGATGTTGCTGGCAGAATAGATGGGGAAAACCAGTTGATCTGGTGTATTTGGATTTCTAGAAGGTCTTTGAGGTCCCACATGGGAGATTGATAAGCAAACCCAGCACGTACGATTGTGGTAATCTGGCATTTAGTGAAGATGTTGATAAAATCCGATCACATCACACTGATGTAACTGTAATTCCTGGCGGACTTACAAGTGTTTTGCAACCAGTGCATGTTAGTATCAATAAGACATCATGAGGACGAAGTGGAATAACTGGATGTGTGATGGAGAAAAAAAATCATACATGAGAGGAGGGAGTAGGAGGGCTCCATCACTGCCATTGACCTGTGAATGGATCGTTGATTCATGGAAAGAAATAAAAGTTGACACTATTTTCAAATTCTTCAAGAAATGTGGAATTTCAAATCCATTGGGTAGTACAGAGGACAATTATCTATGAGATGACACAGACGAAGAAGAAGCAGATGATGTGCTATCTGTAACTAAAGATAATGAAGATGAAGAGGATCTGTACAATGATATCATTCATCCTGATGATTATGAAGCTTTATTTAGTGCTGGAGATGCTGAACGTTTTTAATTTTTGTATGCATAAATAAAAAGCTTACTACCGCTAATTCATGTTTGTTTTTATTGTCTTTATCTAGTAATTACTGGTAGCGTAATTCGTTGTGTTTTTCTTTTTTATTTATTCAGAGACTGATTTGGCTTCTGCTAATGATATTGAATTTTGGACAGTGGCATGAATTTCAGCGCCTCAGAAGTAGTATCTGCATCATAGTTGACTCCATAAAGTTAATCTGTAAAAAAAAGTCAAAAAAATTTGACTTTTGCACGAGTAGCTACAGTAAAGAAAATAGAAGCAGGAACAGGCCCTTCAAGCCTGCTCTCCCATTCATTATATGATCTTAGCTAATCATTCAAATCAATAATCTGTTTCCGCTTTTCTAACCAAATCGTTTGGTCTCTTTAGCCCCAAGTGCTATATGCAAATTCTTCCTGAACTCAGACAAGGCTTTGGCCTTGAATTCACTCTCTGGGAAAAGAAATTTCTCATCTCAGTCCTACCCTATATCCTTGGACTGTGATCCTGGGTTCTGGGCTCCTCTACCATTGGGAAATCCCTCCTGCATTGACCCTCTCCAGTCTTATGAGAATAATGTAGGTTTCTGTGAGGTCCACCCCTACTCCTCTGAACTCCTGCAAATTCAAACCTAACCAATTTGACCACCTCTCATATGTCAGTCCTGCCATCCCAGAAATCAATCAATCAGTCTGATAAACCTTTGCCGCACTTCCTCTCCAGCAAGAACATTCATCCTCTGTTAAGGATACCAATACTGTACACAATATTCCAGGTGTGGCCTCACCAAAGCTCTTTACAACCGTAGCAAGAAATCCTTGTTCTTGTACTCAAACCCAATGAGCCCCTATGCTGTATATACAGCCATTCCAATGTTCCACATATTGCTATCGGTATCAGCACCTGATTGTGGCATGAACTTCCAATTCCAGATGTGTGAGGCATTCATCTGTCTATTAAGCAACTCTCAATTCTGTGCCAGGTTATCCTTAAAGAAAGATGGGATGCGGGAGGAGTTAGGTAAAAGAGGCAATGGGGGAAATAGCAAATGCACTAGTAATTATGTATTAAAATTCACTGGACTCTGGGGTGGTTCCCGCAGATTGGAAAACAGCCAATGTGATGCCACTGTTTAAAAAAGGAAGTAGACAAAAAAGCAGGTAACTATATAGGCCAAGATAACAAAGTATGGGGCTGGATGAACACAGCAGGCCAAGCAGCATCTTAGGTGCACAAAGGCTGACGTTTCGGGCCTAGACCCTTCATCAGAAAAAGTGATCCTAAGAGGCTGCTTGGCCTGCTGTGTTCATCCAGCCCCACACTTGGTTATCTTGGATTCTCCAGCATCTGCAGTTCCCATTATCTCTAACTATAGGCCAGTTAGCTTAACTTTAGTAGTGGGGAAAATGCTTGAACCTTTCATTAAGGAAGAAATAGCAAGACATTCGGATACAAATTCTCCCATTGGAAACACCCAGCAGGGTTCATGCAGGGTAGGTGCTATTGATCCTGAAGATGTGAGATGTATCCAAGTTGATATTGGGACTAAATAGCAAGCATCAGGCTAGAAGAGGGACAATCAGATACGACTCAAACAGACAAAGGAGCAACAGAGGGTAGCATGGTGGCTCAGCAGTTAGCGCTGCTGCCATACAGCGCCAGGGACCCGGGTTCAATTCCACCCTGGGTGACTCTGTGTGGAGTTTGCACATTCTCCCTGTGTTAGTGTGGGTTTCATCCCACAGTCTGAAGGTGTGCAGGCTAGGTGAATTGGCTACGCGATATTGCCCCATAGTGTTCAGGGATGTGTAGATTGGATGGGTTATAGGGGGATGGTTCTGGGTGGGATGCTCTGAGGGTTAGTGTGTTCTTGTTGGGCTGAAGGGCCTGTTTCCACACTGTAGGGATTCTATGAAAAGATAGTGTACTGTCTTCAAAACTAGTGAATCAAAACATAGAACAAATGTTTAGAGCCACCTGTACTTAAAGGTAAAACTTGGAAGCAAGAAAATAAATTTGTGGCATGCTAATGGACCAGCGCAACTTGTAGAATGCGAAGAGTACAAAATATTGTAGATCAAGTAAAATCTATAAATTTAGAATATTAATTAAATGTGAGCAC
This sequence comes from Stegostoma tigrinum, assembly GCF_030684315.1. Classification (NCBI taxonomy): domain Eukaryota; kingdom Metazoa; phylum Chordata; class Chondrichthyes; order Orectolobiformes; family Stegostomatidae; genus Stegostoma; species Stegostoma tigrinum. The sequence continues at coordinate 43,644,398 of NC_081381.1, read as the reverse complement.
ACTCGAAAGAGACAAACGGTCATTAATGGAATGCACAGAAACAATAATGAACAGAAATAAGAGTGAAGATTGAAATGTATGACACTGGAACAAGTTGTAAATTCAGTCAAACAGCATGGAACAGACCCTTTGGTTCAACAAGTCCGTGATGAACATAATTCCATTTGAAGATAGTCATACTTACCTGTTTCTGGCCCATATCCCTCCATATGTTTTCTATTCATGTACTTAGCCAACTGTCTTTTAAATATTGTAATTGTGCCGACATCCACCACTTCCGAAGGAAGTTCATTCAACACACGAGCTACCCTCTGTGTAAAATATTTCCTCCTCATGTCTCTTTTGAAACTCTCTTCTCTCACCTTAAAATGTGTCCCCTAGTCTTGAAACCGCCCTCCCACCCCACCATAGGGAAAAGACACATTCCATTAACCCAGTCTATACCCCTCAAGATTTTATAAACCTCTATAAAGTTACCTCAATCTCCTATGCTCCACTCAAAAAATGTTGCAGCCTATCCAATTTTTAATTAAAACTCAACCTTCCATACCCACCAACATCCTGGTAAATCTCTTTTGAACTTTCTCCAGCTTAATAATATCCTTCCTATAACTGGGGAACCGGATTGGACGCATTACAATCCTCACTGTTTTTTCATTATTTTTATTGTATTATTCTTTCAGTTTTGCTTTGCAGCTGTGAACTGAGAACTATGAGCTGAAAATAACCTTTGGACTATGAGCAGCAGCTTGAGCTTTTTTAAAAAAAACACAAAAGAGAATAAACAAGCTGTTACTTGTTTGTGAGGCCAGGCCTAGAAGTTAATTGCCAGTTGGTAATTGACTAAAATGTTATACAGACTTACCTGTAGGGAAAAAAACAGCAGCTGTTTAGTCATAAATGAGGTCAGTACCAGGGAACTGGTTCTAGCAAGTCTGGGGGAGACCTTACGCTCACGTAGATGGCAGATGTTGAATGGCAACCGGGACCTCGTGGGGAGATGTCAGCCTTGCAGGGAGAGGCCAGAGTTGTGGACTTTCTTTCCCTATGAGAAAGAGATTGGCTATAGATGCGACAGTATGAATATTTGAGAGCTCCCTGCCTAACTTCCCATAGTCAGAAGCTAAGAGAATAGAACCTAAGTTACAGCATTACTGACTTTCTCTGAATGAACTGAAAAGATAGTCCTGATCGACATCTTCAGAAAATCAACCAAGAAATAATTATCCATGCGTATGGAACAACACGTTGTGAAAATCATTTAAGTTGTATGCCCAGTTTAATTTATTTTCTGTTATATTTATCCCTTAATTGTGCTTGTTTGTCCCTCTGTCTTTTGTGTGTAAATTGGGGTTAAAATCATAAATGTAAGAACATAAAGACTAGGAGCAGGAGAAGGCCATCTGGCCCCTCGAGCCTGCCTCGCTATTTAATAAGATCATGGTTGATCTTTGAGACTTTACTGCACTTACCCGCCTGCTCACCACAACCCTTAATTCCTTTAGTGTTCAAAAATTGATCTAGCTTTGCCTTGAAAACATTCAATGATGTAGCTTCAACCACTTAAGTGGGCAGGGAATTCCACAGATTCACAATCCTTTGGGTGAAGAAGCTCTTCCTGACCTCAGTCCTACATCCGCTTCCCTTTATTTTGAGGTGATGCCCCCTAGCCCTAATTTCACCTGCTAGTGGAAACAACCTCCCTGCCTCCACTTTACCTCTTCCTTTCATAATCTTCTATGTTTCTATAAGATCACCCATTCATCACATCATTCTTCTGAATCCCAATGAGTATAAGCCCAGTCTACTCAGTCTCTCCTCATAAACCAACCCTCTTAACTCTGGAATCAACTGAGTGAATCTCCTCTGCACTCACTCCAGTGCTAGTATATCATTTCTGAAGTAAGGAGACCAAAACTGCACACAGTACTCCAGGTGTGGCCTCACCCGGATCCTATACAGCTGCAGCATAGCCTCCCTGTTTTTAAACTCCATCCCTCAAGTATTGGCAGACAAAATTCCATCTGCCTTTTTAATCACCTGCTGCACCTGCAATCCCACCTTCAGCGATTCATACACAAGGACACCTAAGTCCCGTTGCTCAGCAGCGTGCTGCAATTTTTGACCATTTAAAACATAATCCATTTTGCTGTTATTCCGACCAAAATGGATGACCTCACACTTATCAATATTGTACTCCATCTGCCCGATGTTTGCCCACTCACTTAGACTATCTATATCCCTCTGCAGACTTTGTGTCTTCTGCAAATTTCGACACACCACACTTAGTCCCCAACTCCAAATCATCTATGTAAATTGTAAACAATTGAGGTCCCAACACAGACCCCTGAGGCACACCACTAGCCACTGACCACCAACCAGAAAAACACCCATTTACCCCTACTTTTTGCTTTCTATTGGTCAACCAATTCATGCCAGTACATCAACTGTAATACCTGCAACTTTATCTTATGTAGCAGCCGTTGGTGTGGCATCTTGTTAGATGCCTTCTGGAAATCCAGATACACTGCATCCACTGGTTCCCCATTGTCCACCATGCAAGTAATGTCCTCAAAGGATTCCACTAAGTTAGTTAAACATGACCTACCTTTCATGAACACATGCTGGGTGTTCCCAGTATCAAATCTAGATACCAGTCTATAGGTTGAACAAAATTTACGGACAATTTATGTCCAGATGTCTTGCTATTTCTTCCTTAATGATAGATTCAAGCATTTTCACCACTGCTGAAGTTAAGCTAACTGGCCTGTAGTTACCTGCTTTTGGTCTACTTCCTTTTTTTAAACAGTGGCGTCACATTAGCTGTTTTCCAATCTTTGGGAACCACCCCAGACCCCAGTGAATCTTGGTAAATAATTGCTAGTGCATTTGCTATTTCCCCCATTGCCTCTTTCCCCCATTACCTCTTTTAGTACCCTGGGATGCATTTCATCACAGCCAGGGGATTTGTCTACCTTTAGCCCCATTAGCTTAACCAGCACTGCCTCCTTAATGATAATAGTTTCTAGGTCCTCACCTGCTATAAACTTTTTGCTGTTAGTTTTCAGCATGTTATTTGTATCTTCCACTGCGAAGACCAGTACGAAATAACTGTTTAATGCCTCGGCTATTTCCTCATTCCCAGTTATTAAATTGGCCTTCTCATCCTCTAAAGGACCATTGTTTATTTTTGCTACTCTTTTACAATTTACATATTTATAGAAACTTTTGCTGCCTGTTTTTAAATTTTGAGCTAGTTACTCTCATAATCTATCTTACTTTTCTTTATAGCTTTTATTGTGGCTTTCTGTTGGATTTTAAAGATGTCCCAATCTACTAGTTTCCCACTACTCTTTGCTTTTTTGTATGTGTTCTTTTTCAATCTGATACTTTCCTTTATTTCCTTCGACAATCCTTATCAATTGCATTACTTTTGTTTAATTTTAACCTGCTGAAGTTATTGTTTTGTTAATGAATTTTTAAGTCTTTTGTTCAAGTGATAGACCGGTATCTAGATTTGATTTTTTTGCAGAGCCTGGAATTAGTTGTTCAAAAAGTTTGGTTAGGAATCATTGGGGTCAGTTTTAAAAGTCTTTGAACGTTTTAATTTGACTGTGTTAGGAATACAGAGGAAGATAACTGATTTGGTTCAGCTGCCTGTCTCCCAATCATAGCTAAATAGATAAATTTGACTACTTAGGACAACGCTCAGAGAAGATGGCGATGGCAAAGTTATAAGTACAGGGACAGCCAGGAGTAATTTTATGAAGATGGTGGAGGTAATGGTAAGAAAATTCAAGTCTCTTACAAGAAAATACTCATAAGATCCCACAGACACTCACTTTCCCAAATGCAGGAACCTGGGCAATAAATATTTGAATATTGTCATACCTAACTGGATTAGTCCACTGGATATAAAGCCCTGATTCTCACGGTCATTGCACAAGTTACAAATTTCATCAAAGTGTGCAAAAATTCCCCTATCTACCTGCCCGTTTCATCCAAGTAAATAGAAAATACAGGCCATGTTTCTATACTCATCAATAATTACTGTTTAATACAGACAAATAAATCCTGGCTACAGCTAAATGACCGTCATCTGTTAAGGTACAACACTATTACTTAGAATTCTAACTTTTAAAAAAATTCCCCTACCTACCCATTCTTCTGGGCATACAGTCAGCTACTCCCACCGGCTGAATCTCACTTTGTACAGACCACCGGATGTCATCCTGCCAGCAGCCAGCCTCCCCCCACTCTTGAACAATGCAGCAGTGTAAGTACTACTTATGAGTTTCAGTAACTTCTTTTTAAAAGTGCATCAATCTCTTCCACAATCCTGGATTTTAAAACTGTCCTTTTCTCATTCTAGTTCACAATCAAAAAATACAGAAAAATAGAGGCATGTGTTCCTCACAATCTGAAAATAAAAGATTTAGAATGAAGAAAATGGAGACTCTTTAAATTTGGATGTGAAGATGTATATTTATTACAGTTAAAATGTGTATCAGTATGAGATTAAAGTTTTATTTTTCTCTCAGCATTATCAGTCTTTGAAATTCCTTTCCCGTAAAACAGTGAAGGCTGACTCTCTGAATATATACAAAGATAAGTTAGACTTCTGATCAGCAAGGAAATCAGAATTGTGTGGTGCAGGCAGGAAAGTGAAGTTCAAGTCCTATTTAGATATGCCATAATCTTACTGAATGGTGAAGTGGGCTCAAGATGCTGGATGGCTGACTGTTCTTAATTCTTATATTCTTGTAATTCTGTATACAGACCATAATAGAAACAAGGACATGCTTGAAATTATGACAATGAAAAGAATCTGAGATCTGACAATGTAAAAAAAGAAAATGTTAATATTTTGACTGTTTAATTAAAATGAAAAAGCTACCAGGATCTCTTCTAGAGGGAAAAGTGCAGGGCAGCAGAAGGCGGAGTTGCCTGAGGCAGTTAGATCACTGATTTTACAAAGTAGTTGCAGACAATCCAAAGAATGACACAGGACAAACTAGTGTGACATAGTATTACCGCAGGGACCACTAGCAAGAACAGCTGCAAGCAGGATGGCAGGAGATTCTATGTTCTTATCACTCAAGATAAAGTAAATACATATGTTAGCTGTAACTTTGGGAGGCTCCATGAATTTCTGTTTAAAGATGAGTGTAATGCTCTTCCTCTTTGGTAATTAGCTTAATTATACACCTTTTCATATTTAATGTATGATGTATACCAGAAGGAAAGCTAGTATTTAGAGTAATATGAGATAAAGTGCACCATTTATGTTTTGACCTTGATTTTGATGAGTTTCTGTAAAAGTGCTGAGAGGTTATTTTGCAGTTCTAATTATTTCTTAATAAAGTTGTCAAGCATGCAAAGTTAGTCTTATTTGCTTTGTAAATCTCCAATATTGAATTTTGTTCCAGATTTAAAAACTAGCTACAGGGCAGGTATAGGAGGATCGGCTTCCATTATGTGGATAATTGGAGCACATTCTGAGGAAGGTGGGACCTATACAGTGAGGACGGGTTGCACCTGAACCGGAAAGGCACAAGTGTCTTGGGAGGGAGGTTTGCTCGAGTTACACGGGATGGTTTAAACTAGGTTGGCAGGAGGTGGGGAACCAGATTCGTAAGTCAGAGGATAAGGTATTCAGCCTTCCAACAGACACAACAGAGAGTGAGTTAACAAGGTGTAGAGCTGGATGAACACAGCAGGCCAAGCAGCATCAGAGGAGCAGGAAGGCTGACGTTTCGGGCTTAGACCTTCTTCAGAAATGTGTTCATCCAGCTGTACACCTTGTTATCTCAGATTATCCAGCATCTGCAGTTCCTGCTATCACTGAAACAGAGATTGAAGTTGTTTACAAAGAAATGTGGTCTATGGAGCGTAATTGTGGACACAGAGATGGTTTGAGGTCTGTATACTTCAATGCTAAAAGTATCAGAAATAAGGCAGATGAACTTCGAGCATGGGTGGGTACTTAGAACTATCATGTTGCGGCCATTACAGAAACTTGGGTTACTCAGCGAGAGGAATGGTTGTTGGAAGTTGTGGGATTTAGATGCTTTAAAAGAAATAGGGAGAGTGAAAAAGAGACAGGAGAGTGGCATTGCTAGCCAGGGCTAGTGTAGCAGCTACTGAAAGGCAGTTTGAGAATGATATGTTTAGACAGTTAGGTTGGGTTGAGGTCTAGAACAAGAAAGGAGCAGTCACTTCAGGTTTTTTTTAACAGACCCCCTAACAGTTGCAGAGAAGTAGAAGAGTGGATTGGGAGGCAGATACTAGAAAGGTGCAGAACTCACAGGGTTGTAGTCCTGGGTGACTTCAACTTTGCAAATACTGATTGGAAACATTTCAGTTGTAATAGTTTAGATGGAGCGGATTTTGTCCATTGCATTCAGGAAGGATTCCTGACGCAGTATGTAGATTGACCAACACGAGGAGAGGCCATCTTGGATTTGGTGCTTGGCAACGAACCAGGCCAAGCTTTAGACCTGTTGGCAGGAGAGCATTTTGGCGGTAACGATCATAACTCTGTTACTTTTACAATAGTCATGGAAAAGGAAAGGTACGTACAGCAGGGTAAAGTTTATAATTGGAGGAAGGGTAATTACAATTCTGTTGGCAAGAACTGGGTAACGTAAATTGGGAACAGATGCTGTCAGGGAAGAGCACTATTGAAATGTGGAGATTGTTTAAGGAAAGCATATGGTGTGTGCTCGATATGCTTGTCCCGAGCAGGCAGGGAAGATGCAGTCGGGTGAGGGAGCCTTGGTTCTCAAGAGAAGTCGAATGACTGGTTAAGGGGAAGAAAGATGCTTATTAAAGGTTTAGGAAACAAGGAACGGAAAAGGCTCTAGAGGGATACAAGTTATCCAGGAAGGAGCTGAAGAAAGAGCTTAGAAGAGCTATAAGTGGGCATGAGAAAACCTTGGCAGGTAGGATCAAGGAAAACTCCAAGGTTGTTTGCCTGTACGTGAGGAATAAGAGAATGACCAGGGAAAGCGTAGGTCCGATCAAGGATTGTAAACCGAATTTGTGCACGGAGACTCAAGAGATAGGAGAGGTCTTTAATGAATACTTTTCTTAGGTATTCACAACTGAAGGGGACCTAGTTGTAGAGGAGGGCAGTGTGAAACAGGCTGTCAGGCTAGAGATGATCGATGTTAGTAAGGCAGATGTGCTTGGAATTTTGAGGAAGTTGAAGATAGATAAGTCCCCCGGGCCTGATGGGATTTACCAAGGATTCTATGGGAAGCGAGGGAAGAGATCGCAAGGCCTTTGGCGATGATCTTGTCATCTTCACTGTCCATGGGTATAGTGCCGGAAGGTTGGAGAGAGGCGCATGTCATTCCCTTGTTCAAAAAAGGGAATAGGGACAACCCTGGAAATTACAAGCCGGTTAGCCTTCGGTTAGTGATAGGCAAATTATTGGAAAGGGCTGTAAGAGATGGGATTTATGATCACTTGGAAAGGCACAGTTTGATTCATGATAGCATGGATTTGTGAGGTGTAGATCATGCCTCACAAACCTTATTGAATTCTTTGAAGAGATGACCAAACACGTGGATGAATGTGGAGCAGTGGATATGGTATATATGGATGTAAGTAAGGCATTTGATAAGGTTCCCCTGGTAGGCTCATGCTGAAGGTGAGGAGGCATGGGATAGGGGAAATGTGGCAGATTGGATTCAGAACTGGCTGACACTTAGACAATGGGTGGTAGTAGACGGAAACTATTCAACATGGTGCTCAGTTACGAGTGGTGTACCACAATGATCTGTTCTGGGTGCCCTCTTCTATTTGTGATTTTTGTGAATGATTTGGATAAAGGAGTGGAAGGGTGGATTAGTGAGTTCGTGGACGATACAAAGGTGGTTCGAGTTGTGGACAGTGCGGAGGGCTGTTCGAGGTTACAAAGGGACATAGAATATAGAACATTACAGCACAGTACAGGCCCCTCGGCCCTCAATGTTGTGCCAACCTGTCATACCGATCTCAAGCCCATCTAACCTATACTATTCCATGTACGTCCATATGCTTGTCCGATGATGACTTATATGTACTTAATGTTGGTGAATCTACTACCGTTGCAGGCAAAGTGGTCCATTCCCTTACTACTCTCTGAGTAAAGAAACTACCTCTGACATCTGTCCTGTATCTTTCACCCCTCAATTTAAACTATGACCCCTCGTGCTCACCGTCACCATCCAAGGAAAAAGGCTCTCCCTATCCACCCTGTCTAACCCTCTGATTATTTTATATGTCTCAATTAAGTCACGTCACAAAAACAGCCTCAAGTCGCTCAGCCTTTCCTCATAAGACCTTCCCTCCAGCCCAGGCAACATCCTAGTAAATCTCCTCTGCACCCTTTCCAAAGCTTCCACATCCTCCTTATAATGCAGTGACCAGAACTGTACGCAATACTCCAAGTGTGGCTGCACCAGAGTTTTGTACAGCTGCAGCATAACCTCTTGGTTCCAGAACTCGATCCCTCTATTAATAAAAGCTAAAACACTGTAAGCCTTCTTAACAGGCCTGTCGACCTGGGTGGCAGCTTTCAAGGATCTGTGTACATGGACACTAAGATCTCTCTGCTCATCTACACTACTAAGAATCTTACCATTAACCCAGTACTTTGCCTTCTAGTTACTCCTACCAAAGTGCATCACCTCACACTTGTCCGCATTAAACTCCATTTGCCACCTCTCAGCCCAGCTCTGCAGCTTATCTATGTCTCTCTGCAGCCTACAGCATCCTTCGCCACTATCCACAATTCCACCGACCGTGTCGTCTGCAAATTTACTACGCCCTCATCCAGGTCATTTATAAAAATGACAAACAGCAGTGGACCCAACACCGACCCTTGCAGTACACCACTAGTAACTGGTCGCCAGGATGAACATTTCCCATCAGCTACCACCCTCTGTCTTCTTTCAGCAAGCCAATTTCCGATCCAAACTGCTATATCTCCCAAAATCCCATTCCTCCGCATTTTGTACAATAGCCTACTGTGGGGAACCTTATCGAACGCCTTGCTGAAATCCATATACACCACATCAACCGGTTTACTCTCATCTACCTGTTTGGTCACCTTCTCAAAGAACTCAATAAGGTTTGTGAGGCACGACCTACCCTTCAGAAAACCATGCTGCCTATCCCTAATCAATTTATTATTTTCTAAATGATTATAAATCCCATCCCTTATAACCTTTTCGAACACTTTACCAACAACTGAGGTAAGGCTCATTGGTCTATAATTACCAGGGTTGTCTCTACTCCCCTTCTTGAATAGGGGAACCACATTTGCTATCCTCCATTCGTCTGGCACTATTCCTGTAGACAATGATAGGATGCCGAGCTGGGCTGAGAAGTGGCAGATGGAATTAAACCTAGAAAAGTGTGAGGTGATTCATTTCGGAAGGACAAACATGAAAGCAGAATACAGGGTTAACGGAAAGGTGCTTGGCAGTTTGGACGAGCAGAGGGATCTTGGGGTTCATGTCCACAGTTCTCTGAAAGCTGCCACCCAGGTGGATAGAGTTGTTAAGAAGGGGTGTATGGTGTGTTAGCTTTCATTTAATAGAGGGATTGAGCTCAAGAATTGTCAAGTTATGCTCCAGCTATACAAAAGCCTGGTTCGGCCACATCTGGAGTATTGTCTCCAGTTCTGGCCACCTCATTACAGGAAAGATATGGAAGTGTTGGAAAAGGTGCAGAGGAGATTTACCAGGATGTTTCCTGGGAATGGAGGGAAGGTCTTACGAGGAAAGGTTGAGAGATCTCTGGCTTTTCTCTTTAGAACGACGAACGATGGGAGGTGACTTGATAGAGATGTACAAAATGATCAGAGGTCTCGATAGAACGGACAGCCAGAGGCTTTTTCCTAGGGTGGAGGTAGCTGTTACAAGGGGGCATAGTTTTAAAGTGAGTGGAGATTGATGCGGGGAGACATCAGAGGTAGGTTCTTTACTCAGTGTGGTCGGGGCGTGGAATGTATTGCCGGAGAGGGTAGTGGAGTCAGCCTCATTAGGGGCATTTAAGCGGCTATTAGATAGGTATGTGGATGATAGTATAAGGTAGGGGTGGTGGTTAGATAGACCTTAGTTTTAGGGTAAAAGTTCGGCACAACATTGTCGCCTGAGGAGTCTGTACTGTGCTGTCTCTTCTATGTTCTATGTTCTAGCCTTGGATGAGTGACATCGTTCTGTTAATTGTTTTAGGATTGTTAACAAACACCTCTGAACTTGAAAGTGATAGATTTTTAGTGTAAAATTAATTTTTTATCCTTGTTCAGGTGGTGTTGGCTGGTGCAGTAAGCATGCTTGTACTCTTGCCTTCACTTCTGATGCTCTACGTTTGAATTCAGATGATGTCATATGGTTTCCAACCAAACTTTATTCCGCTATTACTGCAATATTTTGAGTGGCTACATATCTATATTATCAAAGTATTGCTTAAAATTCGGAATCAAAATAGAAAATGCTGAAGAAACTCAGGTCAAGTAACAAGAGTCCATGTTTTGAGCCTGATGTGACAGAAATTGAGGTTCTGCTCTGAAGAATTCTTGTATTGGACGTGAAACATTAATTCTGTTTGTCTCTCGATAGTTGCTTCCAAACCTGCTGAGTTTCTCTGCTATTTTCCCTTTTTATTCAAGATTCAACATACTTTAAACTGCTTCATAATTCCAGCTACTGCAGGCATGCTTGTAAAGTTCGCAATTGTGCTACAGGGATTTTGTTTTGAGATTATTATTAATGTTGCTGGAACAGAATACTGATAAACCTTTATTATCCATCTTGACATTAAGTTAAGTCGGTCAGGAAACACCATATCTGTACCGTTTCTCGTCTCTTCCCCCCGCCCCCACCCTGCCCATTCTCCCCACCCCCCAAAAAAAAAGCAGTGTAAAATCTCCTTCCAGCACTTTGCTGTCTCCTGGTAGCTCCAAATTTTCCTCTGCTTCGAATGTTTACTTTTCCCTTAAAAGATGTAATCATCTGTGCCTTCATCCCATCCTGTGGGAAGAACTTTCTGGTTGTAACATGCTTTTGTATCAGCATAATTTTGGTAACTCGTATGCTGTTGTATTGATTGTACAGCTCTACATCTATTGATAGTACTAGGGTCTGACTGAATAAGTAGTGCTTCAGCTAATGAAGCAGAATAGGGAGGACAATACTCTGTTCACATTTTACCTGGCAGATGTAGTTTGTGTCAGTTGCTGTACTGCAGCAACTTATATTGTTTTAAGCATCGGAACTTAATAAAACATGCTTGACACTTTACAGGACCATTAGTAGCAAAATATGATTGTAAGGGTTTATTGGGGTAAATGTCCAAACATTTGGACAAATGGCTAGGTTTTGATGAATATCTTAAAGAAAGAAACAGGAAGAGGAGACAATTCAATTGAGTTTATTATTAACATAGAACATAGAACAATACAGCACAGTACTGGCCCTTTGGCCCACGATGTTGTGCTGACCTATTATCCTCCTAAGATCAAACTAACCTGCACACCCTAAATTATGTTATCATCCATGTGCCTATCAAAGAGTCGCTTAAAAGTCTGTAAAGTATCTGACTCCACTGCCACTGTCGACAGCCCATTTCACACGCCCACCACTCTGTGTATAGAACCTACCTCTGACATCTCCCCAGACCTTTGTCCATTAACCTTAAAATTATGTCCCCTCATAATAGTCATTTCCACCCTAGGAAAAGTCTCTGGCTACCCACTCTTTCTATGCCTCTCATCACCTTGTACACCTCTCATCCTTCTTCGCTCGTGTGAAAAAAGCCCTCGCTCCCTCAACCTTTCTTCATAAAACCTGCTCTCCAGTCTAGACAGCATCTGGGTAAATCGCTTGCTAAAGCTTCCACATCCTTCCTATAATAAGGCAACTGGAACTGAAGATAATATTCCAAGTGTGGCCTAACAGGTGTTCTTGAGCTGCAGCATAACCTCGCGGTTCTTAAACTCAATTCCCTTGCCACTGAAAGCCAACACACCATACGCCATCTTTACAATCCTATCAACTTGTTTAGAAAATATGTAGATAGGCCGACTAAAAGTGGGGGGCATATTGGAATTGGTGCTTGGCAATGAACCAGGCCAGGTGTCAGATCTCTTGGTGGGAGAGCATTTCGGTGATAGTGATCACAACTCCCTGATCTTTACTCTCCCATACCGTCTACTCCCATCCCTCTCCAGGACTATAATATTTAAATGGGGGACCGGGGGAATTACAGTGCTATTAGGCAAGAACTGCGGAGCATAAATTGGGAACAGGTGTTATTGATTTAAGTATTTTTACACCTAAAAATGTGTAAGATTTAATTAAGGTCAGAATGGTAGAGTACAGTGTGCATATCCTATCCTAGCAAAGATTGATTTTGATTTGAAGCAATACTTTTAGTAGTGACATTATTTATGGGAGGTTAGTGTCTATTGCCTTATTTTACTTGGCAGTGATATGGCATTTTGTCATTTTCTCCAGGTGCGCACGCACATGTCCACACAGCACGCAGTTGCAAAAGTTTAGATTGAATTACCTGCAAATTTATTGAATTATGCAATTTTTTGCCAGTTATTATGAGGTACAAAGTTAGTGACTTACCTCTATCATGAAGCATATTTTAGCCCTTCACTTCTTATCTTTGCCGTGAATGTTTCTAAGTATTATTAGCTGTCTTGTTTTCCTCCTAGTTACTCTGCCGATGGCTGAGTTATTCAGAAGTGTTGATAACTGGTGTTGCACTGAGCCTTACAGTGATTTTACTAAATGGTGCTTGGGTTTTTAACCAAAATTTCAGTGATGGTATACCACATTAAATTGGTTTTTTGAAAATCATTTGAAGCAAATTTTTGATCTGCACCATTTTACCTGTAATAACAAGGCATGGAGCTGGATGAACACAGCAGGCCAAGCAGCATCAGTGGAGCAGGAAAGCTGATGTTTCAGGTCTGGAGCTTTCTTCAGAAAATTAGACTCCATGATTATAGTAGTTAATTGGGGGAGGGGGAATTATAGAGCAAGAACTGTGGAGCATAAATTGTGAGTAGATGTTATTGATTTAAGTATCTTCACACCTAAAAATGTGTAAAATGTGTCCAGACCCAAAACGTCAGCTTTCCTACTCCTCTGATGCTGCCTGGCCCGCTGTGTTCATCCAGCTCCGCACCTTATTATTCTCAGACTCCAGCATTGGCAGTTCCTACTATCTCTGACCATTTTAGCTGTTCCGTTGCCATTCCTATTGGATTTATTTAGCATTCTAGCATAATTAATGTACTGCAAAAACAAGAAACTGTTTAAATTTATACAATGGTGGGTGATTTTGTTCAGTATTTAATCTTTTTAGAATAGTTACAATGTGTATTTCTATTATCTTATGTCTGATCTGTTATATTAATTGCTGTAGAAGTGCCACCATATGTTGAACTGGTGGTCTTAAATTTCAAGATGTGAGACAGTTGGATAAATAGATGGAATTTTTGTTTTCACTTCAAATGAGAATTGAAAATGAAACTTAAAAGAACTCCCTGCTGCCACATGTTTTATACTTTCCCATATCCAAGTCCTGGAATTACTACTAAAACTTAGACTTGTTTACTTTGAATAGTGACTAATATTCAACGTAACCTGGGACTGTTGAAGAGATGCCGTTTCTGTAGAAAAGCTGATTGATCCACAAGGCGAGCCAGTTGCTGAATACTTGCCTGCACATGGATACAATCAAGTTGTTGTCATGGATCACTGTAGAGATTTGGGCAAATGTTTAGGATATAAATGGTGTTGGTAACACCACATATAGGATTTGAGATACTGTTGGATCTTCCCTTGAATCCCCACAGTTCAATATTATTGATACTACTCTGACGTAAGGTAGACAATTCTAGGATCTTGACAGTGATGAAGGAAGGTGGTGACATATGTCTAAATCAAGACGCTGTGTAACTGGCTATAATTTATTTCCACGGTCCTATAAAGAGAGATTGGACAAAATAGGCCTGTATTCTGTTGAGCTTCGAAGGATAAGAAGTGATTTCAAAGAAACATTCAAAATACTTAAAGGGATAGACAGGATAGATGCAGGTAAGATATATCCCCTGGATGGGGAGTCTAGAACCAGGGGGGCAACAAAAACAAGGGCTAGATTAGATTCCCTACAGTGTGGAAACAGGCCCTTTGGCCCAACAAGTCCACACCGCCCCTTGAACATCCCACCCAGACCCATCCCCTTATAACCCACACACCCCTGAACACTGTGGGTAATTTAGCATGGCCAATTCACCTAACCTGCACATTTTTGGACTGTGGGAGGAAACCGGAGCACCTGGAGGAAACCCACGCAGACACGGGGAGAATGTGCAAACTCCACACAGACAGTTGCCCAAGGCTGGAATTGAACCTGGGTCCCTGGCGCTGTGAGGCTGTAGTGCTAAGCACTGAGCCACCGTGCCGCCCCTTCGGCATGCAGTGAGAGTTCTCAAAGGGTTGTGAACATTTGGAATCCTCTGCTGCAGAAGACAGTGGAAGCTCAGTCTTTGAATATGTTTAAGGTGAAAATTATTGCTTTCTGATTACCGGTGGTGTACAGAAATATGGGAATGGGGTGAGCAAAAGGCGTTGGGACTTTTGATTAGCGGTGGTGACATTGAATGATGCAGGCTGAACAATTTGGAATGGTCTGTTTCTGGTCCTCTAACTTCGCTGCTATATTCTTCCCAAACTGAAAAGAGCCTGGTTTCAATCAGAAACTAAGTGTCCTTAAATGAGGAGACATTCTAACCTGTTGGCAAAAGTAGCAATGGCAACTTGGGGAAATATCTTTTTAGGCAGCAGTTGGTGTGGATCTGGAAGCCACTGTGTTTGAGTATGCAATGGTACCAGAATCAAACATGATTTCACAGGGGAATTGGCTTATGGTCTGAAAAGCAAATAAAAATTGCAAGGCTATGAGGGGGAAAAAAACAACAGTGTGATACTAGGCAAATTGCTTTGGCAAAGAGGCTCAGCACAGACACAGCTGAATGACCTCCATCCATCTGTAATTATCATTCTACTTTTAAGAACAGAAGCCTTCTATTTGGTAGAGAGACTTTGAGTCATCAAGAGGTGAGCAACTTGTCCTTCTGTCTAGCCACTGTTAATGTTGCTTGTCCAGTCAACTTTCACAACAGTAGGGTCTTCTGAGGTATTGATGCCTGGGAGATTTGGCAATAGCGATTCCTTGCCACTTGTTAATCCAAGCCTGCTTGTTATCAGGTCCTTCTATAGGATAACATTGCTGCTTCATCATGGGAGGGCTTTGAATGGAACTGCACACTTGAAGGAACATTGAATAGCCCCATTCCTAATGTTGTGGTGGGCAATTGTTTGGCTCAATGTTGATAAAATGAATAGCCAGTGAGATTAACTTTGTCTGAAATTGGGCCTGGATTCGTCAAATGCTTTTCTCCAGCAGCACTCTCTGAGGTGGGCAGAATTGTGTGCATACTTGACATGAACCCACTGGCTGATCAGAGTGTCTTCAAACAGAAATTTATTCAGTGTGTGGGAGCAATCCGAACTGCTAGCAAAAAAGAATTGCGGTAATTTACGTGGTATTGCCCACTGGATATCCCAAAGCATTTTGCAACCACTAATTACTTGTGAAGTGTAGTCATAGTCACTATTGTAATGCAGGAAGTTTGGTAACCAATTTGAACAAAGCAAGATCCACAAAAAGCAGTACAACAAAGATTTGGTGATGCTGATTGAGGCAAAAACTGCTGGCCAAGACATCCATGCTACCGTGCCTCCTCTTTTATGTGTTACCTTAGGATATTTTCCATCAACTTGAGAAAGCCTGAAACAAAACATGCCACCTCTGACAACCAGCATTCTCTTGGAACTGCAGTGAATAGTCCACTATGATGTCTGCATTTGAGTCTTGGGATGGGATTTAAACTTACAATTTACTGACGGTGAGGTGGTTTGCTGAAGTACAGTGAAGTGACGTTAATTTCTGGGTGTAGTGCTGAGTAATGGCTGTGTGAATAAGGCATAGACTTTTATTATGCTCTCTGTAAGTAGTAGTTTTGGCTTCATCAGCCATGGTGTTTGAACCATGCTCAGTAAATAGGAGAAACTATTTGATTGAGCCATGCTGCTCAATAAAGAGAAGGCAATGGCATAGCATAAAATGGGCTTTGTTTAATAAAGCCTTAGTGCTGAAACTGGAGGAGTTCTTTCAGGTAATGGCCTTACCTTTGTTTCAGGCAGATCAAGACCCATTAAGCGTACAATTCAGACTTTTCTTAAGAAGGGTCCCGACCTGAAACATCAACTTTTCTGCTCCTCTGATGCTGCCTGGCCTGCTGTGCTCCTCCAGCTCCACACTGTTATCCCTGACTCCAGCATCGATAGTTTTTACTGTGTCAGACTATCGCATTGTGTAGTGCTAAAAGCATGGTATTTTATCAGAGATGTCATCAATTTGGATAGATGTAAGAAAGAAATTGTGGGACAACTCAAAAAAAGTGAAGATATTAAAATGTGAGGCAACACAGCAGGCCCAGCAGCATCTCAGGAGCACAAAAGCTTTAGTGCTCCTGAGATGCTGCTGGGCCTGCTGTGTTCATCCAGCCTCACATTTTATTATCTTGTATTCTCCAGTTCCCATTATCACTCAAAAAAGTGAAGCCTGCTGTTGGATTTTGCTGAGTGAAATACAGTAACGTGTTTTCTTACCCAAAAACATTGTGCTTGATTACAATTACTAGTGCGTGGAACATCTTTGAGGTGTTTTTGAGGCCTAGAGCTTACTATGTAATTGTAAGTTAATTTGGTCAGTTCTAGAATTTATTTGCATCCTGTTTCAAAGGCTATTACTGTTTTTGGTGCTTTTAAGTTTCACATTTGTGTTTATATTTATTATAATTTGTAATGTCAAAAAGAATCCATGTGAATTGAGTGCATGTTTTAATGTTAAGAAATCTATTGTAGTGTTTGAACTTCTAGTAATCCCCTTCTCTGCATCAATATTTAAAAGCATGCATTTGAATTTGCACTGCAGTAGAACTGCAAGCAGCTTCAGACTAAAAGGGAGTATCCGTATTAACAATGTTGTGCCGTATAACATGGTTTTTCTGTAGTAATTTCAATTGTTCAGCTTAAACAGTGCAAACATTTCAAAAGAGTTAATCTCTATTCATTGTTTGCAAGAAATGACTGCATGTACTGTAAGCATGCAGAAGAAGAACATTGATTGATTACTGGGATCTGATTTCAGTACTGCATTATGTTTTGTTCTATGGAGACGCCCACATTGTGACCGGCATGATTTTTACACTGCAGAATTTAGCTATGAGCTTGATGCTTGTCTGCATTGGAATGGAGGGGGTGAGATGACAAAAAAAAATGTATTTTAACCTGGCTCAGAAGGAACAATAGTTTCAACTCTTCTCCCGTGCCCCCCAATTCATATACAGAAATATAACTAATGTCGGAGCCTAGATTTAGCCAGTGCGTTCAGAACACTAACTGTATTGTGTGTCTGAAGTTGGCTGTCCAAGTCTGTCTGGTTTTGCTAACCCTGCCCATATGAAGGTGTTGGAAGGTTTGTTCATCATTTAAGTGCTGAAACTGCTTTCAAAACTGACATTGTTTGTGGTCATGTAAGTCTAAATGCAGTTTGTGCAGTTTTAGACTGAATAGCTTTAACAGTTGCATGGGAATACTTAATTTTAGTATTTGAAAAGGAAACTTTTGGACTTTATTTCCATTTCCACTTCTTTGGCCATGGTGATCCTGAGGCTAGCCATAGTGTTCATGTAAACGATGGTCTGCATGCTGAGTGAGATTCCGTTTGATTTATGCCCGTGAGACTACAAGATCTCAGTAGGCTAAGAAACAAAATTCTGCAATTGTGTTATATTGCTGTATTATTTTAGTGTAACTTATAAATATTCACCTTCAAATGAAGTAGTAACCTTCATTACTTTCAGTCAAATGGAAGTGAATACAACAGACATCTTTAGTAATATGTTTTTGAAATGAAAATGGCGAAGATGTTATAAGCGATTTATAAGATGGATGGTTTTGTTAACTCTTCTGCTTTATCAGTGATATTTTTGTGGCTTTCTTTGAGGTTTATGTGCATACCTTGCTCTTGAGAGTAGTTGTGGCAATGCAAAATGCTCTTTTGACTTGCTGTTGGCCATACCAATCTTGATCTGTCATTACCTGACATTTCAACATTTGCAAAATATTGATGCAGTATATCTCAAGCACAGCCATTTTTGTGATTTGTTGAAAATTGATAAAGAAGCATTTTCCTGGAGCACAACAGAGAAAAAAACTTGGATTTACAAAGTGCATTTTTTAAACCTTTGGCTACCAACCATCTTGGTGTAATCTATGAGGCACTGTTTAAAGTGCATCCATTATTGAAATGTAAACAAATTCAGTCAAATAGCAAAAAAAAATCCATTGCATAGCATGAAATTAATTGGCCAACATCTGAATTTGGAGATTATGACCTTGCTAATTTCTCGAAGGGCTTAATTGTCTTTTTCAATATTTCTGACTTATCTGAATATGACGCTACCTGAGGTTAATATTTAGGAAACCTTTTTTATGTTGGTGACAATTTGTATTGAGGATTTTCATTGTTACTTGTTCAGTATCTCTCAAATCTATGTAAGCTTTGGTATTTATAGTGTGCATTTCCCAACGTCAGGAGATCCTATGGCACTTTAGTAATTTATACACTTTTGAAGTGTGCTCACTGTTGTGCAATGGTACATTGGCCAACCAATTTTAACACCATAAGTGCCACAAAAACATTGGTGATAATGACCTGATCTACTTGTTCTTCTTCCTCTCACTAATGCAGGGCCCCCCATTCTGCAACAGTTTGTAACAATTATGGACTCTGAAGAAGCAATCCACTAAAATATGATAAATATATGGTAGAATTAAGTAACTGTTGCCATACGTTCAAGTGTTCTTCATGAAATGATATTTGGCTTAGCTTTTTGATTCTGGCGTCCTTCACAAAGGGGCAAAATTATTTGGATGTGAACATAGACATACGGTTAGTAAGTTTGCAGATGACACCAAAATTGAAGGTGTAGTGGACAGTGAAGAAGATTACCTCGGACTACAATGGGATCTTGATCAGCTGGGCCAGTGGGCAGTGAGTGGCAGATGGAGTTCAATTTAGCTAAAAGTGAGGTGCTTGCATTTTGGAAAGACAAATCAGGGCAGGACTTATACATTTAATGGTAACGTCCTGGGGAGTGTTTTTGAACAAAGAGACATTTGAATGCAGGCTCATAGCTCCTTGAATGTAGAGTCGCAGATATGCAGGATAATGAAGAAGACGTTTGCTATGCTTGCCTTTATTGATCAGTGCATTGAGTATAGGAATTGGGAGGTCATGTTGCGGCTATACAGGACATTGGTTTGGCAACATTTGGAATATTGCATGCAATTCTGGTTACCCCCCTATGGAATGGATGTTGTGAAACTTTAAAGTGTTTAGAAAAGATTTACAAGAGTGTTGCCAGTGTTGGAGGGTTTGAGTTATCGGGAGATGCTGGATAGGGTGGGGCTATTTTCCCTGGAGCATTGGAGGCTAAGAGGTGACCTTAGAGACTTATAAAGTCCTGAGGGGCATGGATAGGGTAAACAGTCAAGGTCTTTTCCCCGAGGTGGGGGAGCCCAAAACTAGAAAGCATAAGATTAAGGTGAGAGGGGAAAGATAGAAAAGAAACCTAAAGAGCGACTCTTTGACACAGAGGGTGGTGTGTGTATGGAATGAGCTGCCAGAGGTGGTGGAGGCTGTACAATTACAACATTGAAAGGACATCTGGATGAGGATATGTGCCAAATGCTTTCAGATGGTACTAGATTTATGTTGGATATCTGGTTGGCTTGGATGAGTTGGTCCAAAGGTTCTGCTTCCATACTGTACATGTCTATGATTCTATGACTCTACCCTGTCTAAGCAGACTTGAGTGATTTCTAAGCTGATTTCCTAGTAATTCTTTATTACTGAAAGATCTCAGTTCCTTTCATTTGCTTTTTTTCCTTTTGTGTTCCTCATGCTGCCACTAGGCCTTAAGAATCTTGCAGTGCCATTCTGAAAGGAAATATTATATTTCAAAGTTGTCCTAACTTCATCCAATTGGGACACTGCCAAGGTAATTCTTTGCTGTTACATCCTACAAAAAAGGACCTGCCCTATCTATGTCTTCAATGTTTTTCCTCCCTCGGAGAGTTATCCACTGCTTTAAGGCAACTAGGATTCTGTGCTAGTAATAGGAAGAAAATGACTCTCCTTCAAAAACTGAGTTCTGAAGCTTGAATCCTATACATGTAACTTGGGTAATTTTCCACTTGGAGTAGTGAAAATTTCAATGGGCTAGTAATCTGGAATTCCAGGTTACTGTTCTGAGGTCATGGGTTTGAATCCAACTATACTAGATGATGAAATTAAAATTCAGTTAAAAACAAAACTTTTCAATGAAAAGCTATCGTAATGGCTAACATAACCATTGTCAATTGTCATGAAAACATTTGTGGTTCGCTAATGTCCATTCAGGAAGGAAGCTGCCTACATGTGATTCCAGACCTGCAAACTGCTGTCCAGACAATTAGGGGTAGTTAATAAGTGCTGGCTTGCAAACAAAACCCAAGTTTGATGAATGAATTTAAAAATTAACTTGTCTACACATGGAGTCCCTGATTTACGAGCGATTGAACTTAAGAGAATGATTTCTTGGTGATACAAGGGTAATTTTAAACTCCCAAGATATGAACATGTCCTGTGAGTAACAAACTGCTGCTTCACGTTGTCCTGCATTGTGTTCTAACTTTAGTACAAATTGATTTGCGAGTGGACTGCAGAATGGAGCCTGGTTGCAACCTGGGACTGACTGTATTGAAATGTGTTAGTCATGTTTTGCCATTCAGTTTGCTCACATTTTTGTAGTTTTAGATTTCCATCTTCGCTTCATACAATGCTGCCTAACATGGTTTCAAATATGCCAAACTAATTACCGCTACTGAGCAATTAGAGATCATTTTATAGTCATGCACGAAAGACTGATTCAGGAAACGTGATTTTACAGAGGTGACGAATCTGCTGATCTGCAGACTTTCTGTGGGGGTAAGTGTACAGATCATTGCCAGGGTTTTTGGTTTTCCTTTGGTTTTGGTTTGCTTGGGATTTGGCAGTTTCAGTAGGAATTACCTATTTGCCAAACTGTTGGAAAGGGCATTTTGGCAAACAAGTGGAAGATCTGGTTGAAAGACCTAACTTAGAGAACTTTAAGGCTATTTCTGGAATGACAGTTGAGGACAAAGCTACCTCTTACAGGACATATTGCTTAGTTTAAACATGATGGACACGCAACATGGTGAATGTTGTCTTTTAGTGATTTCAAAATTTGGGTTCTAGAGTGGTGTCTCAGTAGCAGCTTTTTAAAAAAAAAACGATTCTTTCGTAGGATGTGAATGTTGTTGATAAAGCTAACGTTAATTAAATTTTACTTACCCTTGAGAAGATGGTGCTGAGTAACTGTCTTGAACAGCAGTAGTCCATCTGGTGTAGATGTATTCAGTGTCAGTCCACAGGAAAAGAATTCAATACTTTGACCCTGTGACAGTGAGGAATGGTGATATAAATCATATTGTGTGGCTTGAAGGGAACTTGCAGGTGGTGGTGTTCCCATCCATCTGCTGACCTTGTCTTTCCAAGCAGTAGAATTTACAGATTTAGAAGAACTGTTCAAGGAAGCTTCGCTTGTTGGTGTGGTCCATTTTGGTTGGTAGTGCACACAACTGATGCTGTGCTGAAGGCAAAGGGAGACTACACCATTTAGTTCATTATTGTCTTTTAGTGAAGGAAATCTAGGAAGTCTGCCATCCTCACCTGGTCTGGTCTGTGTGTGACTACAGACCCATAGTAATATGTTTGACTTTCAACTGCCCTTAGAAATTGCCCAGCAAACCCCTCATTTGTATCAGTGCAAACAAAGTCTCAACAAATAAGTGAAACTGGACAGACCACCTAGCGTCAATCTAGGCACCAGAAACAGGCCTGTCTTCCTTTGTAACATCTGGGGCCAAGTGCCAAAATTAGGTAACTATCTCTCAAACTGATCTAGTAATATTCACAGAATCGTACCTTGCCATGCCCCGTGCACCACCACCACCATCACCATCCCTGGATATGTCCTGTCCCACCGCTAGGATAGAGCCAGTAGAAGAGGCAGCACAGTGATAAACAGTGAAGAGGGTGATACCCTGGGAGTCCTTGACACTCACTCTGGACATAATGAAGTCTCATGGCTTCAGGCTAATCGTTGGTAAGGAAAACTCCTGCTAATTGCTATGTACCTTGGCTGATGAATCAATACTCTGTAATGTTGAACAGCACTTTGAGGAAGCATCAAGGGTGGCAAGGGCGCATAATGTACTCTGGGTGAGGGTTTTCAATGTCTACCAACAAGAGTGGCTCGACAGCAGCACGACTGACCAAGCTGGTTGACGTTGGACACAGCTATCCTCACTCTTTTCCTGCGGAAGAGCGCAACTTATCAATGCAAAAGATAAGACTGAAATAAGATTTTCTTGGCCTCTTCCAGCATCACAGATGCCAGT
Organism: Stegostoma tigrinum; assembly: GCF_030684315.1. Classification (NCBI taxonomy): domain Eukaryota; kingdom Metazoa; phylum Chordata; class Chondrichthyes; order Orectolobiformes; family Stegostomatidae; genus Stegostoma; species Stegostoma tigrinum. The sequence continues at coordinate 43,621,725 of NC_081381.1, read as the reverse complement.
TTTTTGGCCAATTTGATTCTCTGCATGTGATATCAAGAAACAGTTGGAGGCACAGGATACTGCAAAGGCTATGGGCTTGGACAATGTCTGGCAGTAGTACTCAAGACTTGTGGTCCAGGATTTGCTATTTCCCTAGCAAAGTTCCACCAGCACAGTATGGCATCTACCTGACAACATGGAAAATTGCCCAGTATGTCTTTTACAGAAAAAGCAGGACAAGTCCAACTCAGCCAATTACTGCTCCATCAGTCTACTCTTGATCATCAGTAAAGTGATGGAATGTGTCATCAACCATGCTATTGAGCAGCACCTGCTCAGCAATAACCTGTTCAGTAATGCCCAGTTGGGTTCTGCCAGGGCCGTTCAGCTCCTGACATCATTACAGCCATGATTCAAACATGGACATTAAAGGGCTGAATTCTGGTGAGAGGTGATAGTGAGAGCCCTTGACACCAAGGCCACATTCAACTGAGTGTGGCATCAAGGAACCCTAGCGAAGCTGGGATCAGTGGGTGTGCAGGGGCAAACTCTGAGGTTGTAATCATACCTGACACATGGGAAAATGTTTGTGCTAGTTGGAGGTGAGTCATCTCAGCTTCAAGATGTATATCAGGAGTTCCTCAGCATAATGTTCCAGACTCAGCCATCTTCAACTGATTCATCAATGACCTTTCCTCTGTCGTACGGGCAGAAGTGAAGATCGTCTCTGATTGCTTAATGTTCAGCACCATTCACAACTCCTCAGACACTGAAGCAGAACATGTTCAAAAGCACCAATGTTCAGGGTTGGGCTGACAAGGAGCAAGTAACACTTGTACCACATAAATGCCATGCAATAACCATCTACAATCAGAGACAATCTGACCACCGGCGGATGACATTAGTGCTGCTACCATCACTAAATCTTCTGCTGTTGACATCCTTGGGCTTACCATTGACCATGAACTCACCTGATCTTGCCACAAAAACAGTGGTTACGAGAGCGTGTCAGAGGCTCGGAATGACGCGGTGAATAACTCACCACCTGACTGCCCAAAGCCGGTCCACCTTCTACAAGGCACAAGTCAACAGTGTGGAGGAATATTCAACATTTCCCTGGATAGGTGCAGCTCTTAACAGCACTCTAACTTGACACTATGCATGATGAAGCAGTCTGTTTGATTGATGCCACATATACGAGCATTCATTCTTCCTCCACCATCAATGCTCAGTTCCAGCAGTGTGTAATATTTATAAGATACACTACAGAAACTCACCAGACCTCAAGAGATGGCACCTTCCAAACACAACACAAAGCTACTTCCATCTGGAAGGACAAGGGTAACAGATACATAGAAACATTGTTAGGAAGCAGAGGTTGAACTCCTCTGATCATTAAAATCGAAACACAAGCCCCCAATCTGTTACGGTGGAAGTAACGGTTCCCTTCTAATAATTAAACCCTGAACACAGAGAGGCTCGCCTCCCTTCTCTGTAACAGTTTAAATGAATGAAAGAAAATCCCTGATACTTTATATGTAACAAGTAACACTTTACTTAATACTAATGGTGAACAAATTAGGATTACCAACAAACCAAACCATTCCTCCTTTAGCTACTATTCTCTAACTCAACTAAATTCTACTAGTATGCTATTCCATACACAAGTCCCACTTATATAAACCAATGTAATGAAATAAATTAAAACTTAGATTTTCAAAGTTAGTATGCATTTCTCTGCTGTACTTCCACTGATCTGGCTGTCAGGGATGTTTTCTGTATTAAGTCTTTTGTGAGGACTCTTAGCTAGAAGTGCCATGGTACATTTTATGGTTAGATGATGCTTTCTTAGAGAGCTTAGTGATTCCTTGAGAGAGCTAGATGCTTATTTCGCAGATGGTAGTTTGCTCAAACACAGATTCTCAAAAACCGTCTGCTTATATACTTTGGAATACACATCAGTTTTCCTACAAAAGCATTCGTCTGTGGTTGTCAAAACCATCAGATTTAAATTCAAGGTAACACGGTGTGCAGCTGGATGAACACAGCAGGCCAAGCAGCATCAGAGGAGCAGGAAAGTCTGACATATTGGGCCGAGACCCTTCTTCAGAAATAGAGAAAGGGAATGGGAATTCTGAAATAATTAGGGACACGGGGGAGGCAGACAGAAGATGGATCAAGGAAAGATCGGGTGAAAGGAGACAGATAGGTCAAAAGAGCCAGTGAAAGTGAATGTGGGTGGGGAGATAGGGAGGGGATAGGTTGGTCCAGGGCGGACGGACAGGTCAAGGAGGCGGGATGAGGTTAATGGGTAGGAAATGGCGTGGGGCTTGAGGTGGGAGGAATGGTTAGGGAGGCAGGGACTAACTGGGCTGGTATTGGGATGTGGTCAGGGGAGGGGAGATTTTGAACCTTGTGAAGTCCGCATTGATACCCTTGGGCTGCAGCAAGCGAAATAGGAGATGCTGTTCCTGCATCTTTTGTTGGGGGGTGGGGGGGGGGGGGGGGTCATCGTGGCAATGCAGGAGGCCCAGGATGGACTTGTCAGAGGAGGAGTTGGGGGTGGGAGTTGAAATGGTTCACAACTAGGAACTGTAGTTGTTTGTTGCGAACTGAGCGTAGGTGTGCCGCAAAGCGGTTCCCAAGCCTCCGCTTGGTCCCTCGTGACGACGAGAGGGAATTCTCTTTTGGTTATTTTTGCAGATAGGGGTTGTGAGGGATGAGTTGCAGGAAATGTGGGAGGCATGGTCGAGGGCATTTTCAACCACTGTGGAGGGCAAGTTGTGGTTTTTGGAAAAAAAAGGACATCTGTGACATTCGGGAATGGAATGCCTCATCTCGGGGGCAGATGCGGCGGAGACAAAGGAATTGGGAATGGGGATGGTCTTTTTCCAGGAAGGTGGGTGAGAGGAGGAGTATTTTAGGTAGTTGTGGGAGTTGGTAGGCTTAAAATAGATATTGGTTTCCAGGTGGATGCCAGAGATAGAGTCAGAGAGCTCAAGGAAGGAGTGCAAGTTGTCAGACATGGTCCAGGTAAAATTAAGGTTGGGGTGTAAGGTGTTAGTGAAGTGGATGAACTGCTCGAGGTCCTCTTGGGAACACGAGGCAGCGCCAAAACAGTCATCAACGTAATGGAGGAAGAGATTGGGTATAGGGCTAGTGTAGCTTTGGAAGAGGGATTGTTCCACGTACCCTATAAAGAGGCAAGCATAGCTTGGGCCCATGCGGGTACCCATGGTCACCCCATTTGTCTGTAGGAAGTGGGAGGAATTGAAGCAGTTGTTAAGGGTGAGGACGAGTTTGGATAAGCAGAAGATGGTGTCAGTGGAGGGGACTGGTACACCACTTCCAGTACGTTCGATGCCATCAACATTGGTGCTGATGCCACTGCACAGTCCCCCTCCACTGACACACACTCTCATCCGCTTATCCCCCTTGTCTTCACGTACCATCCAACCAACTTCCTAATCCAATGCGTCATCCTCTGACATTTTCGCCATCTGCAAACTGACCCCACTACCAAAGACATTTTTCCCTTCCCACCCTTATGTGCATTCCGGACGGACAACTCTGTGCGTGACTCCCATGTCCACTCCACACTCCACACTCCACACTCCCCTCCAACCCCACCACCCCTGGCACTTTTCCCTGCAATCAAAGCAAGTGCTACACCTGCCCCTGCATCTCCCGCCCCCATCCCAGGCCCTAGAAAGACCTTTCACATCAAACAGACATTCACCAGCACATCTGTTAATGTGATATACTGTATCTGCTGTTCCCGTTATGGCCTCGTCTACATTGGGGAAACCAGGTGAAGGCTTGGGGACCGCTTTGCAGAATACCTCCGCTCAGATTGCAATAAACAACTACACCTCCCAGTCGCGAACCATTTCAGCTACCCCACCCTCCCCCTCCTTTCCTCCTCCGATGTGTCCAACCTGGGCCTCCTACATTGCCATAATGACACCCCCCCTGAAAGATGCAAGAACAGCATCTTGTATTTTGCTTGGGAACCCTGCAGCCCAAGGGTGTCAATGGACTTAAGCTTCAAAATCTCCCCTCCCCAGACCACATCCCAATACCAGCCCAGCTAGTGCCCGCCTTCCTAACCATTCCTCCAACCTCAAGCCCCACCCCCCTCTCCTACTCTCTAACCTCATCCCGCCTCCTTAACCTGTCTGTCCTCCCTGGACCGACCTATCCTCTCCCTAACTCCCCACCTATATTCACCTTCACTGGCTCTAACCCCGCCTGTTTGAGCTGTATGTCTCCTCTCATCCTATCTTCTTGTTTATCCAGAGGGATGTAGAGGCTGGATCATTCAAGGCTGAGATAAGACAGATTTTTGATCAGTAAGGGAATTAAAGGTTGGGGGAATTGACAGGAAAGTGGAGTTGAGGATTTTCAGATTACCCATGATCTCATATGACAGAGCAGATGTGATGGGCTGAATGGCCTACTTCTGCTTCTATGTCTTATTAAATACCATGAACTAGATTCATTGAAGACATTCACAAAGGCTGTTAACAGCACCTTCCAAATTCTCATACCACTACCTAGATAGGCAAGGGTAGCATATTTGTGGCAATATTGCCCCCTGCAAGTTCCCCTGTCAATAACTCACCATCCTAACTTGGAAATGTTTCTCCGTTCCATCAGTATCGCTACGTCAAAATCCTGGAACACCTTCCCTCATGGCATTATGAATCTACCTACACCTGATGGATTTCAGCAGTTCAAGAAGGCAGCTTTTCACAACCAAATCCAGGGCAATAAGGGAAAGGCAATAAATGCTGGCCCAGCCAGTGACACGCTCATCCTGTCAATGAATAAATAAAAGGAGTAGATAGCGTCTTAGAGATGTATAACATGGAAACAAACATTTTAGAGTAGATTTGTAGCTCGGGTTGTGGATGTTGTGGTTGTTTGGCTCGCCAAGCTGGTTCGTTATTGCACAGACATTTCATCACCCAGCTGCATAACATAGTCAGTGAGGTGCTGTCGTGTTTTCCCACCTAGTTTTTAAACTCTGGTGCCCGTTGAGCTGAATTTACCTGACTTCTGGTTTTCCTTCACAATTAAGTATATACGGGGTCTAGCTCTATATGCTTATTGATGGCTTTCTTAGTTGAGTACCAGGCTTCTCGGAATTCCTGTGCTTGTCTCTGCTTGGCCTGTCTCAGGATTCCGGTGTTGTCCCAGTCGAATTGGTGGTTATCCTTATTCATGTGGATGGAGATGAATGAGTATTGATTGTGTCTTTTTGTTGCTAGTTGATATTCATGCACCCTTGTGATTAATTTCCTTCCTGTTTGTCCAATGCAGTGTTTGTCGCAGTCTTTGCAGGGAAGCGTGAATATGACATTGGTCCTGTCCATTTTGGGTAGTGGGTCAATAGATGATGATGATGAGACCATTGTATCATTTGACGTTACTGTCCTATTCATACCGATAGACATACCACTAGCAAAAGAGACACTGACAACACTACTAAAACAAGAACAAGACCCTAATGACACCATCTCCATAGACAACATGCTGAAGCTACTGGACCTATGCCTCCCCATCCACTTCACGTTTAACGGTCAAAGATGTGAACAAATCAACGGGACACCCATGGGACCACCTGTCTCTGGACTAATAGCTGAAGTGGTGACGCAGAGACCTGAAAGTATGTATGGCCCTTCTGCTCATCCAACCAAAACTATGGATACGCTAAATGGACAACAGCTTTGTCATTACTAAACAGACCAAACTAGAGGGGACGCACAAACTAATAAGCAACACCCTCACCAGGATCAGATTCACCAGAGAAGAGGAGAAAAACAAACAGCTCCCATCCCTGGGCATCATGGTAGAACATACGACAAATGGGGAATTCCTAACAAATGTACACAGGAAAGCCACACACTGACCAGGTACTGAATTCCAACAGTAGCCACACTAACTCTCAAAGTTGCATGAGAATGTTATTTAAACAGGCAACAACAACACTGCAGTAACACAGAGCTATGCCAAAAAGAAGAGAAATATCTCTTCCAAGTATTCAAAGACAATGGCTACCCAAAAAACTGGCTTAGAAGATGCTTATCACATGCATGGCAACAGAAGGATACTACATGCCCCGACACACTCGCAATGCTACCTTGCATCAGGAACACATCTGAACTGACCACAATACTACTACGACCATGGGGCATCAGAGTAGCACACAAACCCACATCAACTCTACACCAACTGCTCACCTGAACCAAAGACCCACTACCCACGATGAGCAGGACCATCGTCATATACGAGGTTCCCTGCAAAGACACGACAAACACTACATTGAAGAAACGGGAAGGAAGTTATCCACAAGGGTACACTAACATCAACTGGCAACAAAAAGACACAACCGATACTCGCCCATCTCCATCCACATGGATAAGGAGAACCACCAAATTCAACTAGGACAACACCACAATCCTGGGACAGGCAGAGCAGAGACAAGCAGGGGAATTCCTAGAAGCCTGGTACTCTGCTAAGAAAGCCATCAATAAACACACACAGCTAGATTCCATATACACTCCATTGTCAAGGAAGACTAGAAGTGAGATAATCCAGCTCAATGGACACCAGAGTTTAAATACCGGGTGGGAAAACACAACAGCATATCATCGGAGGCTGTACTGACAATGTTACCCAGCAGGGTAATGAAACGTCTACAAAACAATGAACCAGTTCGGCGAGCCAACCAACCACAATGGAAACAAACACTTCAGTCCAACTTGTCCATGCCAACCAGATATCCTATATAAATCTAGTCCCATTTGCCAGCATTTGGCACATATCCCGCCAAACCTTCCTGTTCACATACCCATCCCAATGCCTTTTAAATGTTGTAATTCAACCAGCCTCTGACAGCTCATTCCATACATGCAGTACTTGCATGAAAAGGTTGCCCCCTTAGATTCCTTTCAAATCTTTCCCCTCTCACCTTAAATTTAAGCTGTCTAGTTTGATCTTGTCTACCCTGAAGCAAAGACTATTACTATTTACCCTATCCATGCCCCTCATGATCTTATAAACCTCTACAAGGTCACCCCTCAGCATCCACTCCAGGGAAAATAGCCCCAAGTCTATTCAACCTCTCCCTGTAGCTCAAACCCTCCAACCCTGGCAATATCATTATGAATCTTCCTTGAACCCTTTCATGTTTCACAACATCCTTCCTACAGCAGGGAAACCAGGATTGCACGCTATATTCTATTAGTGATCTAATCAATGTCCTGTACAACTGCAACCATGATTGCCAACTCCTATACTTAATGCACTGACCAATAAAGGCAAGCATACCAAACATGTTCGTCACCATCCTGTCTGCCTGTGACTCCACTTTCAAGGAACTACAAACCTGCATTCCAAGGTCTTATTCTTCAACAACACTCTTTAGGAGCTTATGCCCTGATTTGCTTTTCCAAAATTCAGCACTTCACATTTATCTAAATTAAACTCCATCTGCTGCTGCTTGGCCCCTTGGCTCATTTGATCAAGATCCTGTTGTACTCTGAGGTACCTTCTTTGCTGTCCACTACACCATCAATTTCGGTGTCATCTGCAAACTCACTAACCGTACCTCTATGTTCACATCCAAATTATTTATTTAAAGGACAAAAAGCAGTGGACCCAGCATCAATCCTTGTGGCACATCACTGGTCACAGGTCTCCAGTCTGAAAAGTACCCCTCCATCTCCTTTCTCTGTCTTCTACCTTCAAGCCGATTCTGTATCCACATAGCTAGTTGTCTCTGTATTCCATGTCATCCAATATTTCTAGCCAGTCTACCATCGGGAACATTGTTGAATGCCTTACTAAAGTCCATTTAAATCGTGTCCACTGCCCTGCCCTCATCAATCAATCCACTTTGTTACTACTTTAAAAAACTCAATCAAGTTAGTGAGACACAGTTTCCCACATACAAAGCCATGTTGACTATCTCTAATCAGCCCATGCCTTTCTAAGTACATGTAAATTCTGTCCCTCAGAATTCTCCAACAACTTGCCCAGCACCAATGTCAGGCTCACCAGTCTGTGGCTTTCTTAAGTCGCAGCTAGCTTTCTTAAATAGTGACGCCACATTAGTTAACCTCCAGTCTTCCGGCACCTCACCTGTGGTAACTGATGATACAATTATCACAGCAAGGGGCCCAGCAATCACTTCACTAGCTTCCCACAGAACTCTAGGGTACACTTGATTAGGTCCTGGTGATTTATCCATCTTTATGCCTTTCAAGATTCCAGCACTACCACCTCTGTAATATGGGCATTTTTCAAGATGTCACTTTTTATATATGCATGTTCTTCTCATTAAACACTGACGCAAAATATTTGTTTAGTATCTTTCCCCCATCTCCTACAGTTCCACACGTGGGTGGTCTTGCTGATCTTTACGGGGCCTTATTCTATTTGGCAAATCTTTCAGTATGTAAGATTTGCAGCAAATAGATTAATATTAGTGAAACAATTTGTGTTACAGTGGAACTAATATAAAGCACTCTACTTCTCAGGTTGTTATGATCTCCACAGAAATGAATAGCTCCTAATAATAAATTTGGACTTCGAGTTAGTAGCTTAACAGCGAGATTTCACATTTTCAAATGGGTGCTGTACTAAACAGACCAAGGTCTCAGATAGTAGGAACTGCAAATGTTGGAGAATCTGAGATAATAAAGTGTAGAACTGGATGAACACAGCAGGCCAAGCAGCATCAGAGGAGCAGGAAGGCTGACGTTTTGGGCCTAGACCCTTCAGAAATGTGAGAGGGGAAGGGGGTTCTGAAATAAATAGGGAGAGAGGGGGAGGTGGATAGAAGATGGGTAGAGGAGAAGATAGGTGGAGAGGAGACAGACAGGTCAAAGAGGCGGGGGTAGAGCCAGTAAAGGTGAGTGGATGTGGGGAGTTACGGAGGACAGTCCAGGGAGGACGGACAGGTCAAGGGGGCAGGATGAGGTTAGGGGGTAGGAGATGGGAGTGTGGCTTGAGGTGGGAGGAGGGGATAGGTGGGAGGAAGGACAGGTTAGAGGAAGGACAGGTTAGGGAAGGGGGGACAAGCTGAGCTGTTTTGGAATGCGGTTGGGGGAGGGGAGATTTTGAAGCTTGTGAAGTCCACATTGATACCATTAGGCTGTAGGGTTCCCAAGCGGCCTATGAGGTGCTGTTCCTGCAACCTTCGGGTGGCATTGTTGTGGTACTACAGGAGGCCCAGGATGGACATGTCATCTGAGGAATGGGAGGGGGAGTTGAAATCGTTCGCGATTGGGAGACATAGTTGTTTATTGTGAACCGAGTGGAGGTGTTCTGCAGAGCGGTCCCCAAGCCTCCGCTTGGTTTCCCTGATGTACAGGAGGCCACAGTGGGAACAGTGGATGCAGTATACTGCATTAGCAGATGTGCAAGTGAACATCTGCTTGATGTGGAAAGTCTTCTTGGAGCCTGGGATGGGGGTGAGGGGGGAGGTATAGGGGCAGGTGTAGCACTTCCTGTAGTTGCAGGGAAAGGTGCTGGGTGTGGTGAGGCTGGTGGGCAGTGTGGAGCGGACAAGGGAGTCCCAGAGAGACCCCACCACCAAAGACATTTTCCCCTCCCCACCCTTATCTGCTTTCCGGAGGGACCATTCTCTCCGGGACTCCAGACCAAGATCTCAGTTGACGCCATTATTTGCTATAGTAGGCAACTTCTACTTTAATGTACAGAACAGAACTTGTAAAATAGTTGAAAAAATATTATCAAGTATGTATTGCACTGTCCTTTAGGTAGACATTTAATTATCTAAAATTATCCTCCTTTTGAGTGTTCAGTTCTGGTATTTTTATTTCCCAGCCTGGAAGCCTTTTAATCTAAGAATTTTGCATGACGGTGAGTGCCGCCCCCATGATGCCACACCTCTCTAAATGCCTATTGATTATTTTTCAGTATTTTGTGCATTTTTACTTAGCGGCTCAGTTTACGAAATGGTATGATTTGACCGATCATAATGGAGCTATTCACGTTTTTCATTTCTCATTTATGTTGGTAGTGCGTGAAGTGCCTTCCTTCACAAGGTATCAGAAGTAGTGGACTTCAGTTAGGAGATGAAATCTATCGAAAGAATGAAAAAATAGCTGATTATGATTGGTGTAAAGGCAGTGTGGCATAGTGACCTATTTGTCATGCAAATTTACTCAGTTGACTTTAGCTACATCTATTTATGAGACTTGCGGTCCAGGATGTTTTCCTCCAGTCTTCAAAACCATTTTTTTCCAGGGTTAAGAATAGGGTAATTTAGCTATCTGTGCATTTTTAACATACTTTAACAATGATGATGAATGACAAGGAGGAATGTGACCAACTGATGAATGAAAAGGGAATTTGAAGAAGTTGTTTTGATGGGAGCAAGTGTTTCCAGCTGGGACTTGTAACAAATTGTCCCTGCAGCAAGGTTCTGCTGACATGTAAACATCATGCACTCTGACCCAATTTATTTTCAACAGATCATTTACTTACTTTTAAGATGTTATTGCTTAGATGGGTTTAGATGTGCACACTGAGAGTTCCGTCGTTGTTCTTGTTTTACTTGTCTTGTTAGTAGAAGAGGTAGTACCTGCCAAGAATGAGCTCCATGGGGCTATTTTTCACTCTCCTTCATCCATACACTGGCTATGTCCCTGAGATTAGTTAAACTTGCAGTTACTTCCTTCAAGTCCCTCCAACTTCCTTTTTCTCTGTATATAAAGTGGCATGTCCCGTAAGTTTAGGAAGGGATCCCTCTTGGACTGTATGAAAGGGTGGTTGGAGGCCATCTTGTGACTAGTGAACTCTAGGGATTTTTCTCTCCAGGACTACTATCAACGGAATAGTTTGTCGATGTGAAGCTTTTGAAGTAGAAAACAAGTTAGGACACCAATTTTTAAAATATTAGTTGTTCAACCAGCTTCTTGCTTCAATTGTTTTCATTGTTGTATTAACATTGGCTGTTTATTTATTGTTCTACTTGTATTAGAAATACAATATGCTTGTATAATTGGATGAAAGTTGCAGTTTATGAATGAATTTAACTCTGCTTGACAAACAATCAAGGATTTGCAGGTAAGTCTGCAGGCTAGTACGTGGAATATAATTTGTGACTATCAGCAACATCAAACTGCTCAATCTATAGATACTGAGAAAGAATTGACCCTTCCACCCCGAAGCAGTCATACAGAACTCACAATGTTAACTGTGTTTCTCTGTGCACAGATGCTATGAGATCTGCTGAGTTTCTCTAGTATTCTTTGAGTTTGTTTTTGATACTTCTGTCTCCCAGAACAAAGAGAAGCACTCCTGGAGATGTGGATTTTGGACCCTCCGCGCTGTACTGTGCACTTTACAGCATTAATGGAAGTCACGAAAATAGGCTAGAAAATAAATACCATGATGTGTTGGACTGGCGTGGACAAAGTCGGAAGGCAAAACCACACCAGGTTATAGTCCAACAGGCTTATTTGAAATCGTGAGCTTTTGGAGTGCTGCTCCTTCATCGGATGAAGACTGCACCTGACTAAGGAGAAGTGCTCCAAAAGATTGTGATTTCAAATAAATTTGTTGAACTATAACCTGGTGTTGTGTGACTTCCGACTTAGACATAACATATTACTGCACTATTTATTTTCTATATTTTTACATTTTTAACTATTATTAATGTCTGGTAATATTACATTAAAGGTCCAGCCAGGCTGTGATGTATGGATAATTTTAATTCTGTTGGCTGTGCTATAGATGAAATTTTTCTGAGTGTAGTGTGTTACCACATCGTAGGCATTCAGCAGACCACTTTGAGAAGAAGACTGCTATAAATGCATTAGTGTATTTGTGTTGAGCTTTGGGCCATTATCTTTGTTCTAAGTCACAATGCTGTCCGTTCAAACTGTGAACATTACCTACTTGTGCTGATGAAGATCCATTTGAGTACTTCTTGAGCATTTTAATATTGTATTAAATTAAGGATTTATTTGCATTTTTACATCTATCTCTATTTCCTTTATGCAGGCTGCCTTCCAGTCTGGTCAGAATGCAGCTCCTCCTCCACTTGTATACTCCCAAAATCCACAGACAATGACTACACAACCACAGACCAGACAGGTAAGAAGCTTTTGGGGAGTGTCCTACAGCATCTTGATTTAATTTTACCTTTAAAATTGTGGTGTTAAAAGGCATGCTTTTGGTGTAATGCATTTATTTTGAATGCTTTCCACAACAGAATAGTTGTCAGGCTGTTAGTGAACACAGTATTGCTAACTAATGAGTGTAGTTAACAGAAGTAGCTATACCATCTTTGCATAGAAACTGGTTTGTATCAGCAAAAATGATTGTAACATGTCTATATTCATAAGTTCAACTTTCAAGTAAAATACAACAATCGGTTAAACTCGTTTAGACTGTTCTGAGTTATTTATTCCTAATTCACTCCAGATGTGAGTTCATGAAGAACAGTTTTACATTACTAAAGTCAACGATTCAAACATCATTGATGAACCAAGTGGTTATTGTTGGCTGTAATTGAGCTAGTTGCCCATCTTAACAGTGATGATTGATTTATTGTCAGTACTCCTGATAAATGCACATAGCAAGAGAGGCTTATTATTGGTTGTGCCTTACATTACCTGGCCATATTGAAGTATCCTGCAATGTAAACCACCATATTGATAAGAAAACTCCCTTCCACAGGCCTGACCTGACCCACTAGACTTTCAACTGTATCAAACTGTTCAACTTGAACACAGTTTGCTACGTTATCAGATCAAAAGCACTCCAGTGATAGCTAAATTCTCCTCACTAAATTCCATCACAGTCTGATTACCGACTGCTTTGACAGCACATTTTCTCAAAGTCGGGCAGCACAGTAGCTCAGTGGCTAACACTGCTGCCTCACAGCACCAGGGACCCGGGTTCAGTCCCAAGTTTGGGCGACTGTCTGTGTGGATTTGCTCATTCTCCTCTTGTGTGCGTGGGTTTCCTCCAAGTACTCTGGTTTCCTCCCACGATCCGAAGATGTGCAGGCTAGATGGATTGGCCATGCTAAATTGCCTGTAGTGTTCAGGGATGTATGGATTAGTGGATGGGTCTGGCTGGGATGCTCTGAGGGTTTGTGTGGGCTTGTTGGCTGAAGGACTAGTTTCCATACTGTAGGGATTCTATGATTCTCTCAATGCTACAAGCCATTGTAGCCTACCTAATTGCTGAAATCTTTGGGCAGCTGTCCTCACAGCCCCCTACAATTGATTTCTTGCACTAGGTACTTTTCCTCTACTTTGACGTCACTTCCCTCTTAGTTGATTTAACCTCACCCCTTCAAACATGTACACCATAACAAGCACAAGGAAATGAATAAATTTAGGTCGGTGTCTGAATCGTGAAAGTCTTTAAAGAGGTAGATACTTTTTATGAAATAAAGGAGTGAACAGAATGCTGAGCAGGCAGGAAAGTGCTAGATCAGACATGATCTTGCTGAATGGTGGTGCAAGTTTAAGGTACCAAATGGCCTACTCCTGCTCCAATTTATGTTTTTGTAAGCACTATTTTCTGATCTGAAAATTACTCAAATTCTCTTTTTGTTTTCTTTCTCATTTGTGTGTGTGCGCATTCATGTATGTATGCACACAGGCATGCACATGGGCACGGGCAAACAAACACGCATGCACACGTGCACATCAAAAGGAAGCATACAATAGTTCTAGGTAGTTACAAACTGATGCAGCCCTTGAGTATAGAGGAATTAGGAAGGCTAAAAGGGGCTGTGAAATTTCTTTAGCAAACAGGGTCAAAACTTTATATGCATGCATTAGTCGAAAGAGGGTAGCACAAGAAAGAGTAGGCCCTCTCCAGGACGAAGGAGGGAAGTTGTTATTTGTGGAGCCACAGGAAATGGGAGAGATCTTTTAATGGGTACTTTGTATCGGTATTCACCATGAGTGTGTGAATACTCTAGAGAATGTCAGTATATCAACAGAATAAGTTTAGGGTAGCCTGAATTACGTTAAGGTAGACAAGTCCCCATGGCCAGATGGAACCTATCCTAAGTTATTGCAAGAATCAAGGGTAAAATGGTTGGGGTATTAACACATATCTTCACATCCTCTTTGACCACAGGTGAGATTCCAGAGGACTGGAAATTAGCTAATGAAGTTCCCTTGTTTGAGAAAGGCAGCAAGGATAATTCAGGAAATAATAGGCCTGTGAGACTGATATTTATGGTGGGGAAGCTGTTAGAGAAGATACTGAGGGACAAGATATTTGCATATTTGGAAGAAAACAAACTAGTTTGCAACAGTCAGCATGGTTATGTGTGGGGATGGTCATGTCTCACTGACCTGATTGAATTTTTTGAAGAGGTGACAAAGATAATTGATGAGGAAAGGGCTGTGGATATAGTTTGTATGGACTACAGTAAGGCATTTGATAAAGTCCCACATGGCAGATTGGGGTGGGCTGGCTAGATGGATACAAAACTTGCTTGGTCGTAGAAGACAGGGGGTAGTGGTAGAAGGGTGTTTTTCGCAATGAAGACCGGTAGCTAGTGTGTTCCGCAGGAATCAGTCTGATGTCTTCTATTGTTTGTCATACACATAGCCGATCTGGAGGAAAACGTGGGTGGTCTGATTAGTAAGTTCGCAGACGACGTGAAGTTGATTGTCAAAGGATACAACAGGATGTATATTGGCAACTTAGGCACAAAAATGGTAGATGGAGTTTAATCCAGACAAATGTGAGGTAATAAATTTTGGAGGATCAAATTTCGGTGTGACTTATACTCTAAATGGCAGAACCCTTAGGAACATTAACATAAAGGTAGATCTGGGCGTGCAAATCCACAGTTCCCTAAAAGTGGCAAGACAGGTGGCTAAAGTGATTAAGAAGGCATATATGGCATGCTTGTGTTCATCAGCCAGGGTTTGGAGTATAAGAGTTGGCGAACCATATTGCAGCTATAAAAAAACCCCTTATTAGGCTGCATTGGATTATTGTGTGCAGGTTTGGTTGCTACATTACCAGAAGAATACGGAAGCTTTGGATAGAGTGCGGAGAATGTTTGCCAGGATCTTGCCTGGTCTTGAAGGCATTGGCTATGTGGAAAGGTTAAAAAGACTAGGATTGTTTTCACTGGAAAGAAGGCGGCTGAGAGGAGGCTTGATAGAGATCTGCAAAATTATGAGAGGCATAGGTAGAATGAATAGTCAGCGGCTTTTTCCCAGGGTAGACATTTCTGTTAAAAAGGAGCACAGTATCAAGGTGACAGGTGAAAGTTTAAAGGAGATGTGTGAGGGAAGTTTTTCATGCATACAGTGGTAGGACCC
This sequence comes from Stegostoma tigrinum, assembly GCF_030684315.1. Classification (NCBI taxonomy): domain Eukaryota; kingdom Metazoa; phylum Chordata; class Chondrichthyes; order Orectolobiformes; family Stegostomatidae; genus Stegostoma; species Stegostoma tigrinum. Next base: position 43,606,399 of record NC_081381.1, on the reverse strand, counting down.
TGGTACACACTGCTAGAAGAGATGGTGAAAGCAGGTATGTTGGCGACATTTAAGAGGCATCTGGATGATTACGTGAATAGCAAGGAATAGAGGGATACGGGCTGAATAAGGTAGAAGGTTTTTTTTAAGTTTAGTTAGGGCATGATGATCGGCACAGGCTTTGGAGGGGTGGCTAAAGGGCCTGTTCTTGTACTGTATTTCTCTTCTTGTTTTTTTGTTCTTAAGTGATGTCTGGAGAGGCCAGCAGAGCAGAATGTGTAGCTTGTCACATGTGGAGAGTCGTGGATGCTACTAGTGTCCCAGATGACTACGTGCAGAAAATGCTTTCAACTGTAGAAGTTGAAGTTCCGGGTCTCGGAGCTTGAGTGGCGGTTGAAGACACTCTGGCGCATCCATGAGACTGAGACTTATGTGGATTGCATGTTTAGAGAGGTGGTCACACCACAGCTTAAAGGACTAGAGGAAAGAAATGAATGGATGACCACCAGATAGTCCAGAAAGAGCAGGCAGGTGGTCCAGGAGTGTCCTGGGGTCCCATTCACTAACTGGAGTTCCATTTTGGAAGCTGAAGATGGTGCTGATACCTCAGAGGAATGCTGTCAGAACCAAGCTTCTGGCACCACGAGCAGTTGGACTGAACAGGGGTGGTGGAAGAAGAAAGGAAGCACAGGAGTCATGGGGATTCTTTGGGCAGGGGAGCAAACAGACATTTCGGCTGCCAGAGATGTGACTCCAGGATTGTGTGTTGCCTCCCTCGTGCCGCGGTCAGGGATGTCACTAAATAGCTGCAGGACTTACGGAAAGGGGATCGTGATGAGTTAGAGTTCATGGTACATGTTGGTACCAATGATACGGGCAAAGTGAGGCATGAGGTCTTGCATCAAGAATTTACAGCGTTCAGTAGGAGATTAAAAAGCAGGCCTTCAATGATGATAGTCTCCAGATGACTCCTGGTGCCGTGTGCTGGTCAGTTTAGAAATAGGAAAATAGGACAGATGAATGTGTGGCACAACAGTTAGTACAAGGAGGAGGGTTTAGATTCCTGGATCACTGGGACTATTTTTGGGGAAGGTGAAACAAGCACAAACAGGATGGTTTGTACCTGAACCACATTGGGACCAGTGTCCTTTCAGGTAGGTTTGCTAGTGCAGTTGAAAGGAGTTTAAACTACTTGGGTGGGGATACAGGATACCAGATGAAATGGAGACACATCATGCAACAGCAAGGGAAGCAACTCAAAGTGGGGATGATCTGGTTCCCTAGGCAGGTACTAAGAAAGGTGATGTGGCTGTAGTACCTGGTTTGCGTCAGGAGGTGGTTGAGCAGTTTCAAGGCTGAAGAGATTACCAGACAGTTGCAGTGGGAGAGAGATCCACTGAGGTTTTTCTGGAGGGAGGAGGGTAACTTCTTCAGAATAGGAATCCTTAGAAGAGGCTTCGCAGTGGAGTTAAAATTGTTTCAGACGTAGTAGGAACTGCAGATGTTGGAGAATCTGAGATAACAAGGTGTAGAGTCGGATGAACACAGCAGGCCAAGCAGCATCAGAGGAGCAGGAAGGCTGACATTTTGGGCCTAGACCCTCCTTCAGAAAAAATGTTATGTTGGGTGTCAAGTGAGTGAGGCAAGGCTAGATGGTCTTTCATGCTAGGAGTGTAGTAGGTAAGGCTGATGAGTTATTGGTGTGTCCTAACACATGGTGATATGATATTGATACCACCACAGAAACGTGGCTCAAGGAAGGGCTGGACTGGCCACTGAACATTCCGCGGTATGGAATCTCTAGCCAGGTTAGAGGAGGGTGTGTAACAGGTGGTGGTGTAGCATTCTTAATTAAGGAGTCAATTACTGCAATAAGGAGAGGTGATATCTTGGAAGAGTCCTCAAATGAGGCTGTGTGGGTAGAAGTTAGAAATGTTAAGAGAACAGCTGCCTTACTGGGAATGTCTTATAGGCCCCAAAAGAGTCAGTGGGAAATAAAGGAGTAAATATGTAGACAGTTCACTGAGGTGTGTAATTATGTTGGGGGATTTCACCTTTTCCAACATAATATGGGGTGGTTATTGTTTTAAGGGTTTAGAGGGGCTGGATTTCTTGAAATGTATCCAGGAAAGTTTATTTTTAATCAAAGTATAAAGGCTCAACAGGATAAGGTGCACTGCTGGATATGGTTCTGGGGAAATGAAGCTGGACATGTGTTTAATGTTCCTGTGGGGGAATATTTAGGTGAAATTGACCACAGCACAGTATGGTTCTCAATTGTTCTGGACAGGGAGAAAGATGGCCTACAAAACATAGCTATGGATTGGTGAAAGGTGGATTTTGTTAAAATAAAGCAGGATCTGGCCACAGTAGACTGCAAACAGCTCATTGCAGGTGGGGGTGCATTGAAAAGCTGCTGGGGAGAGTAAAGTTCCACATGTGCCCTTTAGAAAGAAATGTAAGAGCAATAAGTTCAGAGAACCCCGAATGTCTAGGACAATTCAGGACTGGATAAAGAATAAGAGTAGGGCCATTAGCAAGTCCAAAGGGAGCAATTCAGCTGCGGTATTAAGGGAATGCAAGTGCAGGAGGGAACTTAAGGAAGGAATTAGAAGAGCAGGGTTAGGAGAATTGTAAGATTTTTAAAATACCTTAAAGTGACAAAGTTAACCAAGGAAAGAGTAGGGCCTGTTTGGGACCAAGAGGGCAACCTGTGTGTGAAGCCACAAGGTATTGGAAGGGTGCTGAATGAATTTTTGTCTTTGGTCTTCATTTTGAAAAGGAGAATGTAGGTATGGAATTTGGGAAAAGGTACTATGAGGAACTTGCTCTATTGAACATTGGAAATGAGGAGGTATTGGAGGCTCTGAGATGGAGGCCGAGATGAATTGTATGCCAGGCTGCTGTGGGAGGTGAGGCAGGAAATTTTTAATTCCTCTCTGGCTATAGGGGATGTGCCAGAGGATTGGAGGATGGCTAATTGAAGACAGAAATGAGGATGATTTTTTCTTCCTGAGGGTTGTGAATCTGTGAAATCCTTTACCTCAGAGGGACGTAGAGGCTGGATCATTCAAAGCTGAGATAAGACAAATTTTTGATCAGTAAGGGAATTAAGGGTTGGGGGAATTGACAGGAAAGTGGAGTTGAGGATGTTCAGATCAGCCATGATCTCATATGGCAGAGCAAACTTGATGGGCTGAATGGCCTACTTCTGCTTCACTGTCTTATTAAATGCTGACTTGCTTCCCTAACCTTTACCAGCTCCATAATGTGCCCAAAGTTATACTTCTCCAACTCTGGACTCTTCCTACCTCCCTTAATTCCTTTGGCAGATGTGTCTCCTAGCTATTTTGATCATTAAATGCTTGATTTTCCCCCTTTAATTTGACTTGCAATCTCTTTAACAAAGCTCTAGGCCACTAATTTTGATAACCTGTCATGTTGTTTATGTTAATTTTAGCCTTATATTTTGTGGTGCACTAGGGGACTGGAAAAAAAATGTGCAAACAGAATTAGGAGAATTCTAAGATATTTTATAAATACATTAAAGTGATGAGGTTAACCAGGGCAAGAGTAGGGCCCATTTGGGACCAAGGGAGTAACCTGTGTGTGAAGCCACAAGATATTGGAAGGGTGCTGAGTGAATAATGCTTTCCTACATAGTAGATGCTATGTAAAATTTTAGCAGCTAGAGCTGTTCATTGATCTTCTGTGTGCTGCGTGCTCCAACTCATGTTAATTGAACTTTGTCGTGCCGTCTGGTTCAATGCCACTTGTTTAAGCATATCTCCCAGCTAAGTCATCAGAATTAAGTCACTCTATAATGTAAACTGAAAGGGTGGAAAGTTGGTTATTTTAAAACCTTTTCTCCTCTGGAAAATGGTTTGAGTGGTAATACTCAGCCTACCCATAACTTTCCAAATGTTTTCCGTAATAAACAGAAAATTATTGGAGAAACTCAATCGATTTGGCAGCATCTGTGGAGTGAAGGCAGGGTTAATGTTTTGAGACCAGTAATCCTCCTTTAGAATTGTAAAAATGTAAAACTTTGCCATGTTTTCTGATCTTTGTTATACCTCTAAATTGACACTGACCATTCTATTCAATGAGCTTCAATTTTGTTAACCATTCTTTCATGAGGTACTTTGTCAAACGATTGTTTAAAATCCATATTTACAACATGCATTGCATTAGTTTCAGTGTTACTCCTCCAAAAATTGAATTAGGTTAGTTGGGCATGACGTCTCGTAATTAACTTGAACCCCTCAAAATGTTCATTTTTAAAAAAAATCTCCGTTTATTGATTCTACTCATGTTAAACTGACTCACCCGCTGTCCTTCCACCCTTCCTTGAATCAGGGCATCATCTTTGCCACTCCCCAGCACCCTGGCACCTCCCTGTATATCAGGAAGATTTTGGCAAGCCCTTCTGCTGTCTTCATTCCAACTTCTTTTAGCAATCTGGGAGGTAAGCCCACTCCAAGCATAGTTAGCACTTCTAATATATCCTGCCAATCAATTTCATCCCATCCATTACCTCAACCATCTCCATCTGTACCAATATTTTGCTCTGTTAGAAAATGCCATGACAAATTATTTATGAACTGTTCAAGCTTACCTTTAAGTGTATATCACCTCCTTTGTTCCTAAAGAAGAATCGCTCTGCCGATTTCTGTCCATTTATTATTAAAATGCCAATAGAAAATTTTAGCTTTTTCTTCTACAGTAATATGCATTTTATTCACAAATTTTCTGTTAGTCTTTGATACCATTTTACCTGAACTAGATCTTTTCCTATCCTACAGAAGTTAGGTGGCTTCCACTCTAGGATGTCTATTTTAGAATGCTTCTTGCTCTTCTCTATTATCTGCCAGAATCTTATCACGTTTGCCAAATAGTCCTGGGCTACTTGGCTCAACTTTTCCCATAGCATCAGATCCAGAAATGATTGGGCCATGAACATATTGAAAAGGAAGTTCTCAGTGCATTTCAGAAATTCATGCCTTCCTTTCCTTTTGTTTACGTTATCCAAAAATCGATTGGGTCCAGTATCACTACTCTGTAATTCTTTTTGTGCTTTCCTGCAGATTTGTTCCTGTATTTCTCTTCCCCCTGTTTGGAGGGTCTGTAGGATACTTGTGGCCGAATGATCATCCCCTTTTAGCTTATTAACTGTAACCAAATAGGTTCTGTTTATGTTCACTTAAGGACTTCTCCCTCCAACACTAGAATGCATTTCAAAGAGAGTACTGACAATCCATGTGCCTTTTTTCATTCACTAGCTTTTCTTTGTATCCTTAAATATTAAGTGCCTAGTTCTCATCATTTTTAAGTCGCATTTCTGTTTTTGGTACTACATCATATTTCCCGTGACTAGCTTATTAGCTAAATCATCAAAAAACATGCATTCTCATTCATGTTTTCTAAATCTGTCTTTTGTATTCCTTGTCCTTTTCAGACTGGTCCCATCAAATGTGGTACTATTTCACATCTCAGAAGATCCAAACTTCTCACTTTATGCACTGTACTGTTCTTTGTGTATAATTGCCCAGCCTCTGATAACTTTCTTTAAAGCCTCCAACCAAACTTGTAAGCCTCCCCAAGAGGACATTGATCCCAGTTCCTTTTGAATATGCGTGCCCTATCCTTGTACCAAGGTCGCAAGAATCTGAAGATCTGCTTCCCACAACGTACTTCAAGTCATGATCCTCCCTATCTTCCTATTTGTCCTTTAGCTAGTGTGAAGCACTGGGAGAAGTTCAGAAAGTTCTACTTCTGAGATCCTACTCATGAAAATCTGAATGGAGGGCCTGAACACCTTTAGCTCCTCAGTCATTGCTGCTGACAATGTGCAACTTTTTATTCCATCCCTACTGCCGAGTATTGTCCACCCTCCATATGGTGTTCTTTATGCTAGCACCACGGAGATTGCACATGATGTGGATCTGGGATGGCTATAGAAATACCACTACATATGGAGCTTCCTATATTATCTACATTTTTGCTCTCCAGTTCCCTCTAGTCTGGTGCTGTGATCAGAACTACATTCCTTCAAAATTTTGTCACTCTCAGCAGTTTTCACTACAGAGTGAAGGTTTGAGTAACATACACATTGAAGACTCTTACACTTGCTGTCAATTTTTACTGATATAGGTGGCTGCCCATTTACTGTCCTGGACTCCTTTTGCCTCTGGGGTGACCACCTTCTGGAACGTATGATCCAGGAACGCCTCATTTTTCCTGATTCTCTACAGTGCCTCTCATAGGATAAAGCTCAGAAATCTTAAGCTCGAGACAAACAGCTAGGGATACTCAAAAAGATGCACACCATCTCATTGTCGTGCGCAAGAGGTCTCGCTGCATATGTTTAATCTTAAAATCTGCATATCACCTCTTAAAATCTAATCAACATCTTGCTTAAACTGTCAGATTTATTTAATGCAACTGGATCTAACCTGCTAATAATTATTATTCATAAGAATCAGACAATCCTCAGTGCAGAAAGAGGCTGTTTTACTCAAGTCTCCACCACCTCTCCAAAGAGATCCCCACCTAGATTAATTTCAACACCCCCACCCCTCCATATATGAACTTCTTATAAAGGTATTTTTCCCAAAACGATCATGTGAATGTACTTTTTGCAAACACTTGATGTCGTCATCCTGTTATCGGAAACTATTTTGAGAACCCATTGGAACCAGACAGAACATACTCAAGGGTAATGGTACCAAAGACCTAAAGACAAAAGCAGCACCACAAGTTCGCAAGTGGCAGAATGTATGAGCCTATAAGAGAAACCGTTAGATACTAAAAGGTAAATGAAGAAACAAGGAGTCAGGAGGAAGGAAAGGGCCTATTTGTTAGGTCCTTGAGACACCACCCTGCACACCCCTGGTGACTCTGGGGAATTTTTTAAAGCGTGACCAACCAACCTAACTTACACATCTTTGGACTGTGGGAGGTAACCAGATCAGCTGGGAAGAACCCATGCAGACATGGGAGAATGTGCAGACTCAACGTAGTCAGTCGCTTAAGGCTAGAATTGAACGTGGGGTCCCTGGTTCTGTGAAGCAGCATTCTGCTACCATGCCACCTATTATTAATCGCACTTACTGTTAATACTTAGTCCACTCGTAAATGAATGACCAATCACCTACCTTCTCTCCAGTGATTGCTTGATTTTATTCTGAATTTGCTGACACAGAGCACATTCAGTCTTCTGCTGACACCTACAGGTTATTTCCTTCCTGCTGACTCCTCAATCCCTCATTTACCTCTTAGTGTCTAACGGTTTCTCTACTGGCCCATGCATTCTGTCTGTGCATTTTTCTTTAGGTGTTTGATACCATTATCCTTCAGTTTTTTCTCTCTGGCTCTAATAATGTGTTTTTAAAATAGTTTCTAATAACAGGATGAATACATCATGTCTTTGCAAAAAGTACATTCACAAAATCTTTTCTGAATAATACCTTTTCAGGAAATTCACATATATAAATATTTCTCTCCTGTCTTTTCGCAATTGAACGAGTATTTATCTACTTCATTGATTCCGTATTGTGCTTGTCTGAAACGGAAGATATTAATATCAACCAACATATCAAATGTCAAAAACTTTATTATCACTTGTGCAGTTTGCAAAGATGGGTGTTCTCTTTGAGAGAATGAGAGCACAAATTTTGAAGTTTGTGTCATACAGAATTGACACTTGTTGTGAACAGGAACAATCGCCTTAACACCTTTCCTTTTCCACTCAAAATGAAATTGCACTGCAGAATAAGAGTCATATCAGACTTGAAACAATAACTGTTTCTCTCTTCCCAGATGCTGCCTGACATGCTGAGTTTCTCAAGCATTTTCTGGTTTAATTTATTATTGAAAATTGCTTTCCTAATTTTAATTTCGAATGTCTTTATAATTTTCACACACTCACTGTTGCTCATGTTCATTTGACATCTGCAGCAAATAGGCTATTGTCATTCTCTGGGTTAAGATATGAGGCAAAACGATCTGTGTGAACTTGCTTCCGTGATCATCTGTGCATAATTATTCCTTTTTGTATTGAAATATGAAATTGAGAGCTTTATTGTCTTATACAGATTCATGGAGTAGCAAAATTTTTAAATAAAACCTTTTTAAAAGCTGTTCCCTTTTAACTTATTAGTCGCTGCTCTGATGTTATTAAAGCAGACTTTTATTTTTAGAAATTTCTATCCTAACAGTTGTAGTTCTCTCCTCTGTCCTTCCCTTGCTATGATGGGTTTCTGTGGGCACCAGGCATCTAATGGTAATTTGCACGATTTGGTTAATCTCCATAAACCTAGCTACTTGACCGATTTAGCTGATTCCAGTTTCCAGATATGAAAATTTTTAACAGTGGATTGCTGGATAGTGGTCAGAGTTAGAAGCTTTAGCTATATTTCCCCTGCCAATTTTCATAGGACCTGTGACCCCAATTGTGTTTTTGCCATGATCACTTCAGAATCAGATATTCAATAATCTTGGGATTAAATAAAAGGTCTTCCTTGTCTGTATGCACCAATTTTTCACTGCAGTGCCAGTTAAGTGATCATTACAGTAATTCATTTTTCAAAATATTTTTAATAATAGTTCCAAGTTTAAGCCCATAAGTTTACACGAATAGTGGTTAGCATGAGTTGTTTTCAAAAATGGTACATGCAGCCTCATTGCTTCTGAGTGCCCAAACAAATTGGTAAATGAGGAGCTTCAAATTAGTAAGAATTACCATGCATTGTCTTCTATTTCTCATGACATCGCCATTTAAATTCTAAATGTACCAAAAATATATGTTTGAGAAATTGTATTTAAAGCAGTGCAGCAAAGTTAAATACCATTGCACCTGATACGTTGAGGTACTAAACAAATATTAGTGCCTAATTTTTGGGAAAATGTCCTGTATGGATAGAAATTCTTAAATTCTGATTTGTGGAAAGCTTTGATTTTTTTTTGTTTAACTTGATGTAATGTGTTTAGTGACTTGAAGTACTAGTATATTAGAACATTGTTTTAATGCTTGTGCTTTGAGTTTTCTAGTCTGTCCTTGCGTTCTTGCTGACTCTGTGTGCCTTTCCCTTGTGTATTTCTTACTCCTCTTCAGTTCGCAGCAGGGCCTCGGGCTGCCCACCACCAGGTATTTACCCCATTAACTTCATACATCTGGATTTTTGCCATAAAATTTAACCATAATGAATAGTTCTAACGTTTCTGATCAAACAATCAATTTACTAAAAAATGGAGAGGAAATCCTTTGTTGAAATATCATTTGATGAATTGAAAACTAATTTCAAGTTAAAGCTTGTTGCGTAGGTCCAGGATCGTGTTCTAGTGAGAACCCCCCTTTTAGCCACGAAATTCAATGGTAGTATGTTTAGTCCTCTTGAAACTTCTTTTCAGGATCAAAGATTATTATTTATTTACATTAATCTTTATAAAACTACTGCATTTTCCCCCATAGCTTTTGTAGAAGAAGATTTTTTTGCTTTTTGTTTTGGGGTTAGTTGGCTCGCCGAGCTGGTTTGTTGTTTCGCAGATGTTTCATTACCGTGCTTGGTAACGTATCCAAAGAAATGGGTCAGGAGATGCCAACAGGAACAGCATCAGAAAGATTCTACATGCCCTGACACACTCATCACACCACCCTACATCAGGAACATGTCAGAACTCACCAGTATGACCACTGGGCATCAGAGTGGCACACAAGCCCACATCAACCCTACGACAAGTGCTCACCTGAACTAAAGACCAACTCCCTGCCATGCACGGGACCAATGTCATTTACAAGATCCCCTGCAGAGACTGCGAGAAACACTACATCGGACAAACAGGAAGGAAACTAACAACAAGAATACATGAACAACAACTGGCTACAAAAAGACACGACCAATCCACATGGACAAGGAGAATTATGACTTTGACTGGGACAGGCAAGGCACAAGAATTCCTGGAAGCATGGCAATCCACGAAGCAGGCTATTATTAAACACATTGAATTTGACCCCATATACATTCCGCTACGGAGGAAACCTGGAAGTGAGGCAATCCATCGCAACGGACCCCAGAGTTTAAAAGTCAGGCAGGAAAACACACCGACACTTCATCAGAGGCTGCACTGAAGATGTTCCCAAGCACCGTAATGCAACATCTGTGGAACAACAAACCAGCTCGGAGAGCCAACCAACCTCAATACCTATAACCCGAGCAACAGATCTACTCCAAAACCTTGCTTTTTGTTTATTATGTAACCAGAAATTCTGCTGAAGGCTGTGAGAGATTTTCACATCTTTAAGTAATTGTGAGCCATTTTTCGAAATTATAAACCAAAGCGAAAAAGACTAAATGACTTGACTCCTCCGGAATTGGCTCTCCATTTGTAACCCTTTTGCTCCATTAGATTCTAGTCATCCCTCTGCTATTTTTGGTAAAGCAGTCACTACCATATCCAGAAATTTATTGACTAAAACTTAATTACGTGACCAGAAACTCAACTGTATTTGTCACTTAAACACAGTGCTACAAGAGCAGGTCAGAGGCTCAGAATTATGCAGCGAGTAACTCACCTCCTGACTCCCCAAAGCCTGGCCATCATCTATAAGGCAGAAGTCAGGAGTGTGATGGAATGCTCCCCACTTTCTTGGGTGCAGTTCCAACAACATTCAAGAAGCTTGGCCCCATTCAAGGCAAAACAGCCCATTTGATTGGCGGACATCTTTAAGCATCGATTTCCCCTTCCACCGACACTCAGACATGGTGGTGTTTACTATCTACAAGATGCACTACAGGAATTTGCTAAAGATCCTCACACAACACCTTTCAAAACCATAACCACTTCTATCAAGGAAGATAAGGGCAGCAGATACTTGGCTACACGACTACCTGCAAAATCCCCTCCAATCTACTCACCATCCTGACTTGGAAATATATCACTGATGCTGGATCAAAATTGTGAAATTCCTTCCCTAAGGGCATTGTGGGCCACCCTTTAACAATGGTTCAAGAAGACAGCTCACCACCACCACCTCAAGGGCAGCCAGGTTCAGGCAATAAATGTTGGTCAGCCAGTGACGCCTACATGGAACATTACAGCGCCGTACAGGCCCTCGAAGTTGCGCCAAACTGTGAAACCAATCTGAAGCCCATCTAACCTACACTATTCCATTATCATCCATATGTTTATAACATCTCGCGTATGAATAAAAGAAAACCTGTGTATAGCTCAATGACCTTGACCATTGGTGCTATTTGCAGGATCAGTTCATGTAATTTCATCCCACCGCTACACCACACCTTGAATTTTAAAGTTGTTCACTTAATTGTGAGAATATTTTTCCAAAATCAATGCTGTCTACTTAGTTACTTCTGCAACCTCTGAATCCAACTCTCCCCTCTTGCTGATGAATCTTCCATATTGAGTTCCTCTGCATTTTGTCATGAATTCTGATTTAAATTGATTGTCTTCTCCATGGGACTCTCCTCCTCCTTTCTGAATATTTCCCATCCTTGCGAGTGTTGAAAATTCCTCTTCTCAGTTGACCATTGACCTGCTTTTAATACTCCAGTTTTGTTGCTACCGATTTCAAAAGCAGCAACATCATGAACGTTTAAACAAAAACTCAGCAAAACTGTTTGGTTTATAAGTATCTTCATTTTTTTTTACATTTCAAAATCCTGAATCATTTCATTGCTTCACAGTTGTGCTCCCACCACTGCTTTGTTAACCCATTCATCTTTTGCTTTGTCAAATTTACAAGCAATGCCTCAATTGCATCATCTGGAAATACAGTTTTAGCTTCTATGCATAGCAGCGATACCCAGCCCTAAACTCACCTTATTCACTGAAAACCTAGGATCCACTGACCTTAAAACCTGGCTGAGAGGAATCTTTTCTCCAGCTGCATACTGTAATTAGAACAAAATTTAAAGTTATTTTCGTGGTTCCTTTCTTTGGTAGCTTCGGCCTATAGAGTTTGTACCTTTATGCAAGCTCAAAGATGTCTGAACTTACTTCTCTAATCAACTTGTTCAGAAATGTTAGTACACACCTCGAGAGTAGATGGCACTTGAACCCAGGCCTCCCAGACCAGATGGAGTGACACTACCACTGGTACCACAAGAGGGATACCTTGGCATTTGGTGCTCAGCTATGGTTCCTCCGCTACACTGACCATGACTGATTCCATCCATCTCTAAAAGGTTACCCCTGCCTCATTGCTGCAGAACTGATTCCTGCCTGCCCTGGTCGACCCATTGTCTCAGCCTGTTCCTGCCCCACCGAACTCACCTCCACCTATCTGGACTCTATTTTCTCCCCTTTGGTCCAGGAACACCCCACCTACGTCCGTGACACCACCCACACCCTCCACCTCCTCCAGGACTTACAATTCCCCGGCTCCCAACACCTCATTTGGGCCTGGGATGGGGGTGAGGGAGGAGGTGTGGGGGCAAGTGTAGCACGTCCAGTCCCTATACACCTGTATTCCGCATGCAGATGGCCTCAAGGCCCTCCGCTTCTTCCTGTTCCGCAGGCCCGACCAATCCCCCTCCACCGACACCCTCATCCGCCCAGCCGAACTCGTTGTCACCCTCAACAACTTCTCTTTCGATTTCTCCCACTTCCTACAGACAAAGGGGGTGGCCATGGGTACCCGCATGGGCCCAAGCTATACCTGCCTCTTTGTAGGTTACGTGGAACAGTCCCTCTTCCGCACCTACACAGGCCCCAAACCCCACCTCTTCCTCTGTTACATTGATGACTGTATCGGCGCCGCCTCTTGCTCCCCAGAGGAGCTCGAACAGTTCATCCACTTCACCAACACATTCCACCCCAACCTCAAATTCACCTGGGCCATCTCCAACACATCCCTCACCTTCCTGGACCTCTCAGTCTCCATCTCAGGTAACCAGCTAGAAACTGATGTCCATTTCAAGCCCACAGACTCCCACAGCTACCGAGAATACACCTCCTCCCACGTACCCTCCTGCAAATCTTCCATCCCCTATTCCCAATTCTGCTGCAGCTGCCCCTAGGATGAGGCATTCCACTCCCACACATCCCAGATGTCCACGTTCTTCAAGGACTGCAACTTCCCCCGCAGTGGTTGAGAATGCCCTCGACCGCATTTCCCACAACACATCCTTCACACCCCGCCCCCAGAGGATCACCCTCGTCCTCACATACCACCCCACCAACCTCCGGATACAACGTATCATCCTCCGACACTTCCGCCATCTACAATCCGACCCCACCACCCAAGCCATTTTTCCATCCCCACCCTTGTCTGCCTTCCAGAGAGACCACTCTCTCCGCGACTCCCTTATCCGCTCCACACTCCCCTCCAACCCTACCACACCCGGCACCTTCCCCTGCAACCGCAGGAAGTGCTACGCTTGCCCCCACACCTCCTCCCTCACCCCCATCCCAGGCCCCAAGATGACCTTCCATATTAAGCAGATGTTCACCTGCACATCTGCCAGTGTGGTATCCATTGCACCCGGTGTGGCTTCCTCTACATTGGGGAAACCAAGCGGAGGCTTGGGGACCGCTTTGCAGTTCGCAACAAACAACTGCATCATCCAGTCGCGAACCATTTCCACTCCCCCTCCCATTCCTCAGACGACATGCCCATCATGGGCCTCCTGCAGTGCCACAATGATGCCACCCGAAGGTTGCAGGAACAGCAGCTCGTATTCCGCTTGGAACCCTGCAGCCCAATGGTATCAATGTGGACTTCACAAGCTTCAAAATCTACCCTTCCCCTACTGCATCTCAAAACCAGCCCAGCTCGTCCCCTCCCCCCACTGCATCCCAAAACCAGCCCAGCCTCTCTCTGCTTCCCTAACCTGTTCTTCCTCTCACCCACATCCCTTCCTCCCGCCTCGAGCCACACCTCCATTTCCTACCTACTAACCTCATCCCACCTCCTTGACCTGTCCAGCTTCCCTGGACTGACCTATCCCCTCCCTACCTCCCCACCTATGCTCTCCTCTCCACCTATCTTCTTTTCTCTCCATCTTCGGTCCACCTCCCCCTCTCTCCCTATTTATTCCAGAACCCTCTCCCCATCCCCCTCTCTGATAAAGGGTCCAGGCCCGAAATGGCAGCTTTTGTGCTCCTGAGATGCTGCTGGGCCTGCTGTGTTCATCCAGCTTCACACTTCATTATCTTAAAGTCATTGGATCACTGATTCTTGATTTAGCAGAGTCCCACTCGTTTCCCCATGCCTCAGCAAAATGATTGCAATCTCTGCATGCGACTGTTTTGCTGCCCTGACACCTACTGGTTGCTTACTGTCTCTACTTTTCCTTTTTTCACATTCTGTCAGAATCTTGTTCTGCCAGTTGAAGTTCTTTAGCTAAGCATAGCTGCTTTAGCATTTACTACTTTCATTTAAACTGCTTTCTAGAAAAGTTCTTTCACTGCAATTTGACTCCTCTCTTCCAAGCTTCCCTTGGACCATCCAATTTTTTCTGTTGCCCAATCAATTAGGTGTACCATAGGTCAAAATCAACTTGCATTTATCTGGTGTCTCTAACATAATTAAAGGTGTTTCACAGAAGTGCTATAAAACAAAATATAACACTAACCCACAAGACATTAAGTCAGATGCCCAAAATCTTAGCTAAAAACATAATATTTGATAAATGCCACAAACGACGAAAATGACGTAGAGGAAGTGGAGAGACGTAGGTTATATATTCCACACCATGAAATGAGCCAATAGAAGATGTTACTGGTATTGCAGTTAAAATTGGGAACATGTAAGAGGCCAGGATTAGAGGAGCACAAATTTTCAATTGGAAGGGGCAAGGGCAAAGGGGGATTTGTCTGAAAAAATGAGAAATTTCAAATCAAGACATAGTTTGACCGGGAGCCAGTGTAATGCAAAGAACACAAGGCCAACAGTGGAGTAGAGTTTAAACATAGGCAGAGAGTTTGGGGTGACCGCTAGTTTATGGAAGGTGAAACATATAAAGTCGGGAGTCCAGTCAGTTATCTGTTGAATAGTGGAGTCTAGTGTTAACAAAGACTTGAATGAGGGTTTCAGCGGCATATCAGATGAGATGTGAAGGGTTGAGGAATGTCACACAGCTGGAACTAGTAGTTTTAATGAGTCATGAATATGAGGACAAGAGTCCATCGCAGAATTAAATGCAACACCAAGGTTGCCAATGGGCTAGTTTTGTCTAAGACTCTTGCCAGGCAGGTACTGTTTGGAGTGAGTAACCAAATAATTGAACTCAGAGAGGGATCAAAAACAATGACTTCAGTTTTCTGAATACTTAAATGGAGGAAATTCCTTCTCGCCCAATACAGTTTGATAACTTAGCAATAGTGGACAAGTTAAGAGAGATGGTGATGTGGTAGAGTTGGGTGTCATCAGTGTACGTGTGAAAACTAATGCCACGCCTTTGGATGATGTCACCAGAGTCAGTATGTACATGAGAGTTTGAAGAGCAAAAACTATGGATCTTTGGGAGATACAAGAATTTATGCTGCATGAAGAATCATATGAATGATAAAATGATTACCATGCAGGAAGGAAGATCACTGAGCCCATATTCATCTCTCCTCTAATGCTGTTTTCCCCATCCTTTCCCTATAGCTCTGCAAATTTTTCTGATCAGTGACTTGCCCAGTTCCCTTCCAAAGGCAATTATTGTATCAGTTACGATCGTGTGCTTCGGCAGTACATCCTTGATCCTAAGCACTCCCTCCGTAAAAAGGTCGCTGTCTGTCTAGCACATGGACGCACGCATTATTTTGCCTGTTTTAAAGGCCAGATAAGACCCACTGATCCATCCAACTTTTCCCACACAACAGGGATGAAGAAAAATGAGGTGATTAGGTAGATGAGACTGGAACCAGGTAAGAACAAGGACATGTGTTGGAGGATGATGCTGAGGTTAGCTGTGTCATAGGCTGCAGCATATTGAGATAGGCTAAAGAAGATAACCTATGTCACAGTTAAAGCCCTCAAACCTTTTGAATCCTAACGGTTTTTAAAAAAGTGAGAAATTTCACAAAAGTGATTGCAAGGAATTTGTAACAGCCCAACTTTTCATTACTGAAAAACACATTCTCAATGCATTTCATTTGGACCAGCAGAGTTTATATTCTGTTTTCAGTTGTAATAGCAGTACATTTTCTGGCTTTCCTATTAAAACACCCAAGATTTTCAATTCCTGTTTTGCTTGCTCAGGCTGACAAATAAGTTAAAACACTCCTGTGGAATTGAAAATTTAACTGGGATAATCCGTAGTATTTAGTAATCCACATCATTCAATTAACATCATTGTGTGTGAGCTGGAGAATATTGCTGGAGGAATGCTTAGAAATGGGAACTTCATTTTTAATCAAATGAAAATGACTAAGTATCCAGTGGTGGAGAGAGACTCCATATGAGACTGTGTTTGTCCTATGTACTCTTTTTATTTTTTCTAAAGTTGTTGATACTTTCTGAAGAATCAGCAAAAATTAGCATTTAATGGTCAGAGCCAACTAATGTTTTTAACAATGATTCCTGACTTATTAAAATAAATGATGTTTGATATTTGAATCTTTATTGAGCACTGATCAGATGCTCCTTGAATAACTTGTGATAATTTTCCAATTTGCTTGGATTGTTAAGGAGTCACCATCATTTCTGGCTGAAAGTACTTGCCATTTTCAGTCAAAAGTATTGTTGATACGTTTGATCAGTTTTTAGAACTATTTTTTAAGGCCATTAAAGGGTGATGGTGATCTTCTGTACTTGTACTTTTTTTCAACTGGATCTTTTACTTATTAGTGTCAGTTTTGCAAATCAAATTCTCTCCTAAACTGCGCAGGATTACTGGTGAAACTGAGAGATCTGGGAAGTTTTTTTATTCTTTTGAAACTGATTTTAAAGATGGTTGTAATAAACAGAAAATGTCATGGGAAGCAGCTCACCTGTGACAGCAGCAAACTTGATGAGGTATTCAGCTGAGTAAATGTAGCCACCTACTATGGCCTGTTCTTGATTATTGTTCGGCTGAGTAGATTGCATGGGTGTTTTAAACGTAAATTCTGAATGCAGTCTCTCACGTGCTATGAAAACGATTAACAATGAAAATTTTGGAGGATTTGTTTTCAAGCACTATCGTTTACATTAATCAGTGGGTCAGAATCACAATTCTTGGTGAACACTGTCTATTTTAAGTAACTTTTCCTCATCCCATTCTTCACCAGTTCAAAAGGAAACATTTCTGACATTTTTAAGTTATTGCTTCATTTAGAACATTGACAAAATCTCAAATAGTAGCAAAGTACTACACTGGAAAAAAAACCATAAGAACTGCGCTTGCTGTAAATCAAAAACAAACGCACGAAGTGCTGGAAAAGCTTGAAGAGAAATCTGAGTTAACGTCTCGGATTGAGTGACCCTTCCACAGAACCTTCGAAGACAGATCACTGGACCCGAAACATTACTCTGATTTCTCTTTGCAGATGCAGCCACACCTGCTGAACTGTTCCAGCAATTCAGAGTGCAAAACAATGCATTCTAGACACTGTAGATGAGAGCATAAAATTACAAAGGGATATTAATAGACTGAATGAATGGGCAAAACTCTGGTAGGTGGAGTTCAATACAAGCAGTTGTTGAGTTATCCACTTTGGACTAAAAAAGCATAGACCAGTGAAACTTGCAGATGGTATGAAGTTAAATACAATGGATGTCCAAAGAGACTTTGGTGAGTCAGGAGCATAAATCTTGAAAATGCTGCGAAAAGCTGCAGAAAGTAATCAAGGAGACTAATAGAATGCTGGTCTTTGTATCTGGCGTATAAGGTTGTGAAGTTATGCTGCAGCTATATAAAACTCTGCTTAAACCGCACTTTGTGTATTGTGAGAAGATCTGGATTCTTAAGAACAATATATATTGGTCTTGGGTTGACATGAGTGACAACTGGACTTCAGGGATTAAGATATGAGGAGAGATTATACAAATTTAGCATACCTTCCTGAGAATTTAGAATGTTAAGGAGTGATCTGATCAAAGTCTTTAATGTATTAATAGGAAAAGAGAGAGGAGATAAAGTATTTCAACTGGTTTGGAAATTCTAGAACTGAGGGGTTGCAGAACCCAAAAACTTAAGTCTAGACTATTCTGGAAAGATGTTAGAAAGGAAAAGAAAGAACTGTGGATGCTGGAAATCAGCAACAAAATCGGAAATTGCTGGAAAGGTGCACTTGGTCTGACAGCATCTGTGGAACGAAAGCACTTAATATTTCGGGTTCAGTGACCCTTCAGAAATGATTGTAGCTAGAAAAGGGTTTCTGTATATTCTGGGGCGAAGGTGGGTGGGGAGGGGGCAGGAATGAATGACAGGTGGACATGGAGCCCAGAGAGAGAGAGAGAGAGAAAAAAAAAGTTTGGCGGACAAAAAAAATGGGTGTCAGAATGGGAGAATGAATGGCTGCAAGTGGGGACCATTAGCGGCTGATATTGGGTTGTTTGTGGTAGCAACCCATGAATGACAAGGCCTGGTGTGTGGGGTTTAGGGTAAGGATATGCGAGAAAGTGCTCATACCCCAAAATTATTGAACTCTATAGAGTCGACAAGGTTGCAAGGTTTCCAAATGGAAAATTAAATAGTGTTCTTCCAGCTTGCGCTGAAGCACTGTAGCAATCTTGAGATAGAGATGTTGGCTATGGAAACGTGTGGTTTGTTGAAATGGGAGACAACCAGAAGCTCAGGGTTGTTTTTGCATACAGAACCTAGATGTTCTGCAAAGTGGTCGCTCAGTCTGCAATTCCTCTCCCCAGTGTAGCGGAGACCACATTGTGAGCAGCAAATACAATTGACTAGATTGAGCAAAGTGGAGGAAGAAATGCAAATGTTAGGAAGCATTTTTTTAACGAAAAGGCTGTAGATGTTTGAACTCTCTCTTCCACAAATGGCAATTTATGCTAGATCAGTTGGTTTTAAATCTGAGATAGGTACATTTTTGTTAAGAAAAGGTATTCAGGGATATGGGTAAAGGCAGGTATTTGGAGCCAGGGCGCACACCATTCTTGATCTCATTGAATGGCAGAATAGACTCAGTCGACTTCTGTTCCTAGTTCCTGTATTGCTGTGAATCAAATGTGGCAAAGAGGGGGGAAAGAAAATAAAAATGAATTCATCAGTGATCGATCACGTTTTACAAGAATACCACTCACAATTACCTCATTCCTGTTTGGGTTTTGTGATATAATTAGCTTAAATTTGTTCATGGTTTTCTTAGTATCATGTTTCATTGCCCATGAAGTAGATTAGTGGTTAGGTTACTGCATAGGCAGAGGCTCATATTCCAGAGAAGAGTACATCATGTCTGACCTGAATGAATTCAGTTCAAAAATAAACTAAAATAGAAATAGTAAATAGTATCAGTAAAAATGACCCTGAAGCTGTCAGTTATAGGAATGAAATTGGTTAAGAATGACCTTTGAGGGAAGGAACCGTACTGCCCTTATCCAGCTTGATTTATATGCAACTCTAGTTGCACACCAAGGCAGTCGACTGAACTGCCATTTGTCTTAGCTATTTGGTTTTATCAAACTTTCCAGAAGTTCAGAGAACTATCTCTGAAGATGAACAGCCATCATCTCAAGGCAACTAGATAGAGAGAGGTAATAACTGGCATTTTGATTCTTGACAATTCTGAAATATTTCCTTTGGCGAGATGCTGCATCCTTTTGAAGTTTTGTTGGAGTTTTTATTTTGTGGAAACTTATTTTGATTGTACTGTTAATTGCTGATCCAGTGTGTTATTGATAATCACTGGGCCCACAATTTCCTTGCCTCCTGTATTTAAGAAGGGCAAGAACAAGTGGCCCAAAAAGGGTGAATGAAACATCAGTTTTCAGCAACTGTGAATGTCCAAGTGCCTAACCATCTCCTTATGTTAGAAATGTGTACTAATTTGACCTTGCATTACCTCTAAACTTTAAATGACCACAAATGATTTTATTTTCTTTTTGCCCCTTTGCCTCATCTAATTCATAGCAATTTAGGAACTAGGAACAGAAGTAGGCCCTGAAGTCTATTCTGCCATTCAGTGAGATCAAGGCTGATGTGTGGCCTGACTCCATATGCCTGCCGTTACCCAAGTCCCTGAATATCTTTTCTTAACAAAAATACGTCTATCTCAGATTTGGATGAGGTTAAATCAGCATAAAGGTTTGGGCTGTTTTAGTGTAATGTATCGATAGTATTGAGCAATCTGACGTGACACTTTAACTTTCCTAATGAATCGGTTTCAAATTCCATTGCCCAGTCTTTGAACAAATGTTGACTGTTAATTCAGCCTTTTTCATACAGGGGATTACATGTGTTCACACTAAATATTTTTAGACAGCACTGATCGGCATTATATAGGGATTTTATATCTTAGCTATTCCATAACACAAGTATTAAGCAAAAGAACATAATTATCAAAACTATAAGGCCATTAATGAGGATGCAAAAGATGATTTTAAAGAATCCCAAGCTTTAAACACTGACTCAATCAAGAAGTTCACGTGCAAACTACAAATCTTTGAAAGTGTATCTTAGAAATGCTACTTCTGTAATTATGATATTTTGAAATATTTTTCCCACACCCCAGTATTTTGGGACAAAGCTTTTCTCAAATGTATTCAATTGGTTACAATTTGTAAAAAGTAGTAAATAATGTTGGGACAATTTAATGCTTGCATTAATTAGTCAAGTACAATTGTCTTACGTTTAGGGGCACAGCGCAGTTTTGAAATTTTTAAAATCCAAAATGCAAATAGTTTGGCTACTAGATACTTAATTGAATTCTTCTAACACAAATGATACATATCTAAAAGAGAAACTACTTTATTGGCACTGGTCACCCCTAAGAAATGAAAGAGATAAATAATTGTGGTAGCAAGTTTAGGCTAAAATGAAGCAATGAAATTTATATTAAGATCTTACTGCAAGTGGATAAGGCACCATTCTTAGGTTACAGTTCCTTTCTGTCAGTCTTCCCTCAACCTTCCTAGACACATTCTCAGACATTCACACATGCCACACCTTTAGAAGCTAATTTGTTCCTAATTGTTCAATTTTTATCTGCAAATTGAACAAACCTAAACTTTGAAATACAAATATTCCTCTCTGTCAGTTTGCCTAGGAGATAACTGAAATCAAAAACGTGACATACTTTAAAAATCGCAAAACTCCAGAGGGTGGGGATTAACCTTCTTCTTAAAAAAAAATGTAAAATAAAAGACTTTTAAGAGGAATCTTGCATCAGATTTCTATATTAGGTGAAAAATTTTGAAAACTATTCTAAATAAGTTGGGATAGATCACGCAGAAGTCAAATGCAATAAGGTAATATTCTTGCTGATTATAAAATCAGCATAGGATACCTACCAGATGTGGAAATATACATTGTCATGATTGGAATCTCATTCGAGAAAGTTCAAGGTTCCATTTTCATTGAGCAAGGGAGGATGAATCTCATGACTGCTGTTATTGACTAATGACATCACTCCCATGTGTTGGACTAGTGGTGTCATGTGATCCTCCTTCCTGGTTAAGTTTCAGATATTAATGTTTTCATAGTACTGATTTTATTGCTACCTTCAAGTACCCACATTTTTCAATGGGTGCATTCGTTTTTCAAAAAAAAGTTGTCTGTGCCCAAAAGCTGATCCACAGGAACTTAATAGCCACATATAGCACAGAACAGTTGAAAAAATATATGGAAGGTCAGTGTCACTTCTCTTAAACGGAATGTTGCATAAAAAAAATAGAGTTATGCATGTTTATTGTTTTATTTGTTGCAATAAATATTCCTTGTAGCTGAAGCATCCAATCTGGGTGTCAGAGTGATGTAAATTTGTGCTGCACATTTAAGATATTAAAGATTGTTTGTTTGTGAGACTCCAGGGCATAATGACAAGATTACCGTTGTTTTTCTATACATTTTTTTAGTATTTGTAATTCATTCACCCATTCTTTAATGCAACTTTTTTATGCCTTTCTCCTACTTTGATGTAAATGAGCTATTCCTATATGTAGTGTTTTTTTCTGTCTCGGTTCCTATTTGGTACACATATATCAGTGATTTATATTTAATACAAATGATGTCCTCAGTTTTCCGTATTAAACTTGTTATTTTTTAATGGTACTATTACTTTTCCCCTAAGGTTGTACTCTGTTCCTTCAGACTGTCAATGAAGCTTTTCTTCTCAATGCTAGCTTTGCCAGTATGCTTTTTACTTTGCTCCCTTCTTTCTGGTATGGGTGGGGAGTACTTGGGTTTGTCTTAGGATAGGATTGAAAAGAGAAGGACTTGGTACAAACCTGCTGCCTAAACGTGAGATGCAGCTGTAATACGCTGCTCTGGTCATCCAGCTTATCCTTAAGGCTGTAGATTATTTTGTTAAGTAAAACCCATTGATGTCACAGCATTTGGGTGATTCACTGTATAATTTTAATGTTACAATATTGATTCTGTCATTGCAAATGCACTTGGAGCTTCATAATGTGACCAGGTTCCCACTAACTGGCCTCCCGTAACCAAATGACTTTTAAACCCAGCTTTGCACAAGGTTTGAGTATGTTGCTAGGGTAAGCGAAGCCTTGCTTACCCTTCTAAACCATGGAAGATCAGCTTATGGCCTACATCCTCTGGAAATTTGACTGAAAATGCTACTAGCGAAAATATGGTTGCATATATTTGCTAGTGACAGAAGCAAAAATGGAGTTAAGTTAGCTTGCCTTTCCCAAAATATCTTTCTACTATGCTGAGACACTGTGTTTGCCAATTTATTTAAGTAGCTGACTTAACTGACTCAGTTGTTAGTATCCTGATCAAAACCATTTGGTTGAATTTTGATACTATGTGAAAATTTATTAAGTACTTTTATTTAAGATTTGATATTTTTGCTGCTTTGGATCTGTGTATTGAGGATAAAGCAAGCTGTTCCATCGTGACCTGTTTATCAACATTAGGGCGCAATATGCGTTAAATTTGTAGTTTTCAGATCTGACAAAATGCTTGAATTTGGCATGTATGCTCTAGTTTAGTGTATAATCGTAAAAATGTTAGTGTCCTCCCTTCATGTTTCTCTTCAGTACTAAACATGTACAGATATGCTGAGACTTACGAAGCTTCTGCAGTGATCATGATCACTGGCTTTCTCGTCTGGTCTTAAAACACGTCATTTCTTTGTGTTTAGAGGAAGATTAAGTCTTCTCTTGTATGACAATACATAATAATGATTTAAATTAGTTGACTTTGTTCACATTTTTATATAAGTCAGAGCCACAAATTATCTGAAATACAGCCAGTCTGATCTTTAACCTCCCAATGGATTTGCTGGTTTCCTTCTCTCCAACGTGAAGTTATAACTATACCCAGTAATGAATCGGAATATTCAGTAGAGTTTATTTTGTTCATTATAATATGCCTTGTTACATGACCAGTGTGTGGTTAGTGAATAAATAAATGAATTATTTATTATTTTGGTAAACTGTTTCCTGATCAATTTCAAGAAACCTGTGATGGCAAAGAATACTGGAGTGATGATGTCCTGCTCCCCTCGAGAGCAAAGCCCTACCCTGGCCAAGTTTTCGATTTGAAAGAATAGGAAGAAAAGTTGCCTTTTTTTAAGGATACCCAATTTCACCAGCAATATCGCACCTAGGATGCTAAAACTCTGTATAATAATTAAATTTTGATCTGTTATTAAAAACATGAAGATAGATTCTGATATATACTTTTGTTCCAAAACCATCAGGAAGTTATAGATTAGTCCAAAATTAACTACTTTTTTGAATAACTTTTCTTCCATCATTTCTTCATTTGAGTTTTACACTGTCTTACTTGATGTCCCCATGTAACATACAATTTCTAGTGAAGAAGAACTCTAATGATGCCCACTGTATGGGGTAGTGCCCGTATATACGTGGGTGATTAACCCCATGATTATTTCTCACTCTAATTCTTCAGTCCCCTTGTAATCTTTCTGAGATTGAGGTTGTTAACTACAAATTGTTGCCATGAATTTGATATTGGTGCTCCACAGTTCAGGATTTTGGCAACTGGTAACTTGACGATTTAAGTTGGGCATGTCTTTGTTTTCGTGGCCTATGTGTTAATTTCATGTGGCTTCTTACCTTTAACTCAAGCTGTTAATTAGCTGCTGAAAACGTTTGTGGTAGGTAAGCTGCCATTATTTATTGGAGCTACAAAGATTGTAGAGTAATCAAGAGCTGAAATGTTAATTTGAAACTCAAGAAAAAACAAACTAATTTTGTAGTTTAGTCCAAGTTTAATCTTGAGTTTGGGATTCAAGATGTTTCCCGTTTGCAGTGTCACGTGATTTATTGTGACCTGTTGCCTTGAAGTCAAGTCACTTGTGATGTTACTGTTGTCACCAGGCTTACATTCCACATTGCTATCTATACATGGG
Organism: Stegostoma tigrinum; assembly: GCF_030684315.1. Classification (NCBI taxonomy): domain Eukaryota; kingdom Metazoa; phylum Chordata; class Chondrichthyes; order Orectolobiformes; family Stegostomatidae; genus Stegostoma; species Stegostoma tigrinum. The sequence goes on along the minus strand of NC_081381.1, from coordinate 43,581,967 downwards.
CAGCAAGTTTTACTTTTCGTTAATATGCTTCAGAGCTGTACAAATGCTGTATGTTTGCATAGACTTGTCAAAATGCTTGCCAACAGTGGTAGAACCCGATGTATGGGCACTTCACTGTCTTGGTAGATTAGAAATCCACATATACTGTCAGGCATTATTAATAAGAGCTAGGAACAGCAGTGGGCAATTCAGCCCTTTGAGTCTGCTTGGCATTTAGTACATTCATGGTTGATTCCGTCTCGGCCTGAACTTCAATTTCCAGAGGAGGGTTTATTGTAGGTGTTGAAACTTCACAGTGCATTTGCATTAAATTGAATCTGGCATTTTGTTTTATCCCAATCCTTTTGATGAAATTTTGCACATAAGAGTACATTTGAGGATTTTCTTTTGTTATAAATGTTTTCCTTAATCTAAGCAACAATATTTCGTTGAGCACTTCTAAGTTCAAGGTTACTTTAAAACAAGTAGAACACTAAGACAGAAAGGGAGATGTTAAGTCAGAATCCCAAAAGCTTGGTTAAAGAGCTGGGTTTTGAGTAGTGTCTTCAGGAAGAAAAATGAAGACGTGCAGAGTAGTATAGAGTGGGAGTTCCAAGCGTGAGTCTGAGGTAACCCAAATACATAACCAACAATGATTGTATTTAGGAATGTGCAAGAAGCCATAATTAGAGGAGTGCAGATTTCTCAGCTGTTTGTAAGTCTGGAAGAAATTAAAGAACTGAAGGAAAGTAAGGCCATGAAGTGATTTGAAAGTAAGGGTGAGAATTTTAAAATCGTGACATTGCTTGTGCAGGATCTAATACAAGTCAGATTGCTTAAGGTGATAGAAAAACAGGACTTGCTGCTCGTTAAGATGTGCCGAGCTAAGTTTTGTGTGAAGTCAAGTTTATGTAGAGCAGAATGTGGAAGACCAGTCAGAAGTGTGTTGGACTAGTTGAGTCTTGAGGAAAGGAAGGCATAAATTAGCTTTTCAGAAGCAGAGGCAGAAGTGAAGTTGGACAGCGTTACCAAGGTGGAAATAGATACAAATATGAAACCATATTAAACACAATAAGTCCCACTTGCTATCACTAAACAAAATCTTAATGGTCACACTAAGTCTTTTGGTTTCTATTTCACTCATTGAGACAGCAGTTATTTTGTCTGAGCTAACAGTAACCTGTTATCAAGCTGTGTTACCGTGAATGTCCTGATCTATGATTAAATATTTGTCTTGCCTTGAGGCCCATGCTTTGTGATTTTTTTTCTCCCCCAGTTGAAGAGTGACATTCATATTCTAATACTTGACTGAATATACATCTTGTTCATTTAAACTACTGGTCTAGGAGAAATTCTCCTGTATAACGAAACTATATTTAGGGCCAATGATATTCAATTCGGTTACGTGAAATCAATCAATCACCCTTTTCTTAAAAAAAAAGGAAGTGGTGTGTTATTTCACATTTCCCATT